>NC_057742.1:29816076-29901885 GCF_004010195.1 Chiloscyllium plagiosum | reverse complement strand
GGTGGAGGGCATCGTCGACCACGTCGGGGGGGGAAATTGCGGTCCTTGAAAAAGGAGGCCATCTGGGTTGTACGTTTTTCGAACTGGTCCTCCTGGGAGCAGATGCGGGCGGAGACGAAGGAATTGGGAGAATGGGATGGCGTTTTTACAGGGGGCAGAGTGGGAGGAGGTGTAGTCCAGGTAGCTGTGGGAGTCGGTCGGTTTGTGTCCCTCCTCAAAGAAATGTATGGAATGGTGTGCCTTACCTCTCTAGTAAATGCAAATGAAACCTGTCCGAGATAGAGAGAGGTGGATGGAAATGATTAGATAGTATATTGTGGGACCCATAAGATTGGGGAATGTAGTGGGCAGGAAACTGAATAAAGCAGGTGCTAAAACTTCAGTTTCCTGACATTGGGTTCGTGTGCAGACATAAGGCTGATCTTGTGGCAGTCGAAAATCACGCTTTATAACAATACAACCTGTAACATAATTTACTTATGATATTAAAACTTCTTGCAATTACATCCAACCTACAGGATTAAGTTAGCAGCATACAGGAATCTCATGGCACCAGGTTCACGTCTGTTTGAAGCTGCTGTGTAGCACTTGGCTTTGAGCTGTTGCACCTGAGACCAAAGGTTTTCTTTGCTGATCTCTATGGGGGTTGGGTGGGTGTGTGGAGTGGGAGAGGGGCAGCTTGGATGGAGGGTTGGGACAGGCAAGGACAGAGTGGTTAAGAAGGCATTTAGCATGCTTGCTTTCATTGCTTAGTTCTTTGAGTATGAGTTGGGAAGTCATGTTGAGGTTGTGCAGGAAATTGGTGAAGCCTCTTCTGGAACACTGTGTCCAGTTCTGATCACCCTGCTATATGAAGGATATTAATAAGCTGGAGAGGGTTCAGAGGAGATTTACCAGAATGGTGCGAGGTATGGAAGTTTTCAGTTATAAAGAAAGGTAGGGATCTTTTTCACTGGAGTGTAGGAGATTGGCAGGTGACCGTATAGAAGTTTATAAAGTCATGAGGGGTATAGATAGGGTAAATGATAGGTGTATTTTCCCAAGAATGGGGGATTTCAAGACTAGGGGGCACATACTTAAGGTGAGAGGAGAGAGATTTTAAAAAGATACAAGAGGGAATTTTTTTACACAGAGGGTGGTTTGCATGTGGAATGAATTTCCTCAGGAAGTGGTGGTTGCAGGTAAAGTTACAATGTTTAAAAGATATTTGGATAGATACACGAATAGGAAAGGTTTGGAGGGATATGGGCCAGGAGCAGGCAGGTGGGATGAGTTTAGTTTGGGATTATGTTCGGCATGGACCGGTTGGACTGAAGGGTCTGTTTCCATACTGTATGACTCTATGACACTATGACAAGTCAGGGGTGAGTGACAGTTGAATGGAGTAGAGCCAGCAGAGTAGAGAAATGTAAGAGTGAAGGGCCTGCAGTATGGAGTGTGCTGCAGTCAGTGGGTGAGGTATGGATAAGAATGGTCAGGTAAGAAATGAAGACCCTAATGGGAATAGTGGGCTACTCAACCTCTCAGTCCTGTCTGTGATTCTAGATCATGATTGATCATCCATCATGTCATCATATTCCCATGCTATCCTGATATTCCATTATGTCAATAAGAAAATATCTATTAACCTCTCACTCTTATTTAATGACTGCGCTGCCATAGCTCTCTGAGGCAGAGAATTCCATTCATCACTCTGTGAGGGAAGATGTTCTTCTCATCTCAGTACTTTTATTCTGAGACTATTCTAGACCCTACAGTCAGTGAAATCATTGACTCTAATCTACTCTGCCTATCCCTTTAAGAGTTTTCTAAGTTTCTCTCATATTCCTAAACTCTAGACCCCGTCTTATCAGTCTATCCTCATTATCCCAGGAATGAGTTTAGTGAATCTTACCTACACTCTCCCTGTGACAAGTATATTCTTCCTCAGGCAAGGGGACCAGATCTACACACAATAGTCAAGGTGCAGTCTCACCAGTGTGCCACACAATCGAAGCAAGCCCTTTTTTACTGCTGTACCGAAATCCTCTTGCGATAAAAGCTAACTTATTGCATGCCTTCCAAATCACTAGCTGCGTCGTTGTGCAGTTTTCAGTCTCTTATGAATGAGGAAACTTAGATCTCTTTGGACATCAACTCTTTCCAGTTTCTCACAACTTAGAAATACTCCGTACTTTGTCCTTCCTGTCCAAGTGGATGAGCTCATGCTTATTCACATTATATTCCAAATGCCAAGCTCTTGCCCACTCACTCAGCCTGTCTAAATCCTCTCAAAGCCTCAAGAACAGGCCCAGTACTGTCCATATGGTTCCATCTCAATGTTTTGACTGGCAGAGGAAAAATTTACTGTCACAATGGGAAGCATGATTTGGTAAGGGAGTCGGTGCAGGATCAGTTTGCGTTTAGGATAATCAAAAGTCTTGTAGGGTGGTTCACCTGGCTTAACAAGGATGTTGTAGAATGGTCTATGAGCAGGTGAGGGATGTGGATGGTTGACGGTGTAGGCTCATATGAGGGAGAGATGATATTTCTGATTGGAAGCTGGTAGGTTCCAGGTAATGAGGGGAGGGTGAAGGGTCGACAGATAATATTTTGTGCTGGTTCCAGAGCTTTTTGAAGTCTTGGCCTAAGTTAATGATCGGATCACTCAAATCTTTCTTTGCCTCTTTTCATTTCTCTTTTGCTATATTTAGCACTGTTCCCTCTACAGCACAGTATTATCTGTATAACCATCCAGACAAAATTAGTTAATACAGCAAAAACTGGGAATCAAGCCGAAATCATTCGTCTAAATCCCTTCTTTATCTTAAAGAAAGAAGGAACTTTTGTTCACAGACTGCCTTTTGTGCTTTTACGAAATTATGTCAAAAATTCTCAGTACATTCCCAAGTAGTTTATACACAATGAAGTACTTTGAAGTAAAATTATTGCTGTAAATTTAGAAAGTCATCTCATTAAATTCATTTCTAAGTGCATCCTATCATCTACCTGATTGTCATCTGGTCCAGATACTGGGCTGAATCTTATTTCTATTGATTTTTTATATAAATTCTGTGAGTTCTGTGCTGCAAATCAATGCAAGTTTAAAACACCCCCAATTATACCGAGGTAACACAATGTAGATTATAGACTGAATTCATAACTTGACTCATACAATTGTCCCACTAGTTCTCATCTTCTGTTCCACACAGACTCGTGTTATGTCTTGTTACACAAAGAAACAACAGAAAATGAATTGTTAACTTGCCTAACATGCACTAATATGGAGTGAATCATTTGTATCTCTAAGGACATCTTGTGTCGTGCAGCCATTAACTTGATCTTCATCTGGAAACATGGTTTTTTATCATTTCTGTAGTTAGTGCACCAGAATGACATCTATGAGCCAACTCTTAGAATTTTAAGTTGCTAGCAATGTGAATTGATCACTGTGCTGGGAAAGAACACAAAGGAACACCAACAGTAGCAAGTGGATGCTGGAAATCAGAAACAGAAACAGAAATTGCTGGAGAAACTCAGCAGGTCTGGTAGCATTAGTGGAGCGAGAGCAGAGATAATGTTGTGGGTCCAGAGTCCCTTCCTCAGAACTGGGAACTTCTGTAGTGAGAACGACCATTGGCTGTTTGGCAGAGAGTGGGTACAAAAGAGTTCTTTTCAGGATGGCAGCTGGTGACAAGTGGTGTTCCACAAGGTTCTGTGTTGGGACTGCAACTTTTCACGTTATACATTAACGACCTAGGTAAGGGAACTGAGGGCATTCTGGCTAAGTTTGCAGATGATACAAAGATAGATAGAGGGTCAGGTAGCATCTTGGAGGCGGGAAGGCTGCAGAAAGACTTGGATAGGTCAGGTGAGCGGCCAAAGAAGTGGCAGATGGAGTACAACGTGAGAAAGTGTAAGGTCACGCACTTTGGTCAGAAGAATAGAGATAAGGACTACTTTCTAAATGGGGAGAAAATTCAGAAGTTTGAAAAAGTGCAAAGAGACTTGGGAATTTTAGTCCAGGATTCTCTCAAGGTAAACTTGCAGGTTGAGTCAGTTGTTAGGAAGGCAAATGCTATATTGGCATTTACTTTGAGAGGACTTGAATATAAGAGCAAGATGTACTTCTGAGGCTCTATAAGGCTTTGGTCAGACCACATTTGGGGTATTGTGTGCTGTTTGGACCCCATATCTCAGGAAGGATGTACTGGCCTTGGAACATATTCAGAGGAGGTTCATGAGAATGGTCCCAGGAATGAAAAGCTTAAAATATGAGGAATGTTTGAGGACTTGGTCTATACTCGATGGAGTTTAGAAGGATGAGAGGAGATCTTATTGAAACATACAGAATAGTGAATGGCCTGGACATAGTGGATGTTGGGAGAAGTTTCCATTGGTAGGAGAGACTAGGACATGAGGGTACAGCCTTAGAGTAAAGGGAAGACTTTTTAGAATGGAGATAAGGAGAAACTTCTTCAGCCAGAGGTTGGTGAATCTATGGAATTCATTGCCACAGCAGGCTGTGGAGGCCAGGTCATTGAGTGTATTTAAAGCTGAGATAGATAGGTTCTTGAGTATCAAGGGGATCAACAGTTACAAGGAGAAATGGGGTTGAGAAACGTATCAGCCATGATTGAATGGTGGAGCAGACTCGACGGGCTGAATGGCTGAATTTCTCCTTCTATGTTTTATGGTCTTGGACCTGAAATGTTGATTCTGTTTTCTCACCACAGATGCTGCCAGACCTGTTAAGTTTCTACAGCAATTAGAAATGTTTTCATTTGAGATCACCAGCCAGTGACACAATGATAGTGACCCTGCTCTGGGTAAGGAGGCATGGGTTCAAGTCCCATTTGCTCCAGAGGTGTGTAATAACATTTCTGAGCAGGTTGATTAGAAAATGCCTGCATTTCTGCACGATAGTGCCCTGTGGGTGCAGTGGTCGTGTCCATTCCTCTAGGGCAGAAGACCTGGCATCAAGTCCCATCTGCTCCAGAGGTGTGTCATGATATTTCTGACCACTGGCAA
Organism: Chiloscyllium plagiosum; assembly: GCF_004010195.1. Classification (NCBI taxonomy): domain Eukaryota; kingdom Metazoa; phylum Chordata; class Chondrichthyes; order Orectolobiformes; family Hemiscylliidae; genus Chiloscyllium; species Chiloscyllium plagiosum. The sequence continues at coordinate 29,896,875 of NC_057742.1, read as the reverse complement.
TATGTTGTAGCTGCTATAAGAAGGCAGGTTCCCCTCAACACTCTCTCATCTCACAGCCCATCAACAACAGCCCGGAAAATCCAGGGCAACTCTTTCAAATATCATTTTAACAGGTGTCGACCAATTTGCACACTGCAAAGTCCAAGAAACAGCCACATGTAATGATGACTGGTTGAATTATTTCAACAGTACTCTTTGTGGCATGAATATTGGACAAGAAACCAAGATATTTCTGACTAATGCAGGTTAAAGAGCTACGAGACACAAAGTGGATGCATTTATAATCCCAGTCGTAGTGACAGTGTAATTGCACTGTGCGTGCACCAACACCACATCGACTGCGGCTGCTGAAGAAGGCAACTCACCATAATCTCCTCAAAAACAGTAAAGAATGAGCAATGATTACTCATGTTGCTAATGAGGTCCAAGAACAAATTAAAGCAATTGTCCAGCGATAATTTCCACTGTAAATGTGGAGAAAACAAAATTATACTTGAGTCGACTCAAATCCATGATGAATAGAAATTAAAAGTATGTAAAAAAGAAGCACATTCATGTTTAGTACATTTAATAGTTTTGTAGATTATGCAATGTATTACTGCTAAGTCACTGTGTTTATCCTGATTGTATCCAATTATAAATGAATAAATTTTGCAGATTGGCAGTAAATTAACAGCATGAATAGACTCAGCATAAAACAAGCACCTTTTAGTTCCTTTTTTCAGTATTTTTCATACTTTGACAACTGACATGAAATTGCTTGATGCAATTTTTCTCAGTTTGAGTCATCAGAAAATATTAGACCATCATAAAACGGTTCAGATTCACCAGCAAATCCTACTGAAATTGTAAAAGAATACAAACTGTTATACAAGGTAATGGTTCTGTTGGAGTTAATGCTTATGACACATTAACTCCACCCATTCTATTAATGTCACACACAATCAGTGAGTGGAGACAAGGAGTTCTACTGTAGCCTTTGGAGGGGACCAGATATATCGGTACCTGCTCCCTAAAGCCCTGGTCGTTATGCCTGACCAAACAGTTGCAATTATAGCTGTCATGCAATAAACCTTGCTATTAGGAAAAAACAGGAGCCAGGCCATAACAGCCTAAGGAATGTGCTGCCACACCAACACCCCACTCACCCCTTCTGACCCAAGGGCAGCGGAGTCTTCAGAAGCTGAATCGGACTGTACAGCTAGCCAAGGACCTCACCTGAGAGTGGAAGAAAGTCATCCTTGTCTATGGGGGACCATCGATGAGAAACCTCGTTATTTAAAAACAATGCCTCTTCTGCAGATACTCTACAGTCATGTATCCTCTATCACAAATCATTAGATCAGCCCAAGACAAAGGAGGATTGGTGGCAGTGACCTACCTCAAATATCCCTTACCCAGTACTACATATGGTGGAGGTGGCAAATACCATTAGATGTCAACAACAGTTATCTGGGAAATTATCACATATTATTTTCAATATCACCTCAGCAATGCAGTCTCTGAGGGGAGTAGGATTACAAGGCGCCTTTACTAATGACCTTCTACCACATTGCAATGAGCAAACAAGCATATAATTGGCAGGATTTATGAATGCAGCTGCAGCATGCAAAATGTATATTCAAAATGATTAAGCGTCACGTTTGACAAAAAAAGCTTTTCACTCTACAGTCCTACATTCACTTGTGACATTGTTTCTAACTCATGAAAGAGAAATAGGTACATATAGTGAGGAACTTGATATGGGTGACAATGGGGGATCTCGCCTGTTGTTTGGAGAATCACACTGAGCCTTGTGTTGCCTGCTTTTGGGAAGATCCCTTGTATTAATTAGATAGCAATGGGTCTACTCCTTGATCAAGGGAAAACCCCACCATGGAAACTACTGGCCAATGAGAGGCTGGCAGCTCTTTGTTGCTAGGCAGCACCATTGAAGAAGTTTTCTTGGCAATGCCCCCTCTCCCTCCACAAGAGCTTGATTGAAGATGGAGTGACTCTGGGAGGGAATGAGTTTGGGTTATGGAAGTGGCCAATTGGCAGCAAGGGTTGAGAAATTGGCTTTTGTCAAACTCCTCCCTTTCTGACGTCCATCGACCAGGCACAGCATTCCTTCAGATATTACTCAGGAAGTCTGCAAGCAAACCTGACAGGTTTCAGCTTTGGGCGAACAACGTCATAAATTCCTCTACTGTTCTGAGTGAATACCAGTTGTATGTGAATGGTGCCCATAAATGGACATTAACACTTATGCATCTTAGTAAGGGTCAGCAAAGCCAATCATGAGCCTTTCCCTCACAGATTTAATCAGAAAAGCAGTAGGGAATCCCAGCCATCAACCTCCTGCCTGATGAAAAGACCTCTGCCAAAAATCTCGCCATACTTGGGAGGACATTAAATTCTAGCTGCAGCGTTTGTGGACACATGTAAGAGAGGCAGTGTGGTGCAAAGGGCAGCAGAAAGGAAAGGCGCAGAGTCAGATATATGTATATTAAGATAGAGAATTGGAAAGAAGGACATACAGAATGTGAGATGCATACCACCACAAGGAAGTACCATTAAACTCAAAAAGGAACAAACATGGTGAGATAACTGAAGAAAGATCAATGCTAGGCCCACACAAAAGGACAGAATGTAATACCTTGCCTTGTGCTGGATTTTGTTGAAGGTGTATTTGATCATGCAGTGAGGTGACAAATGGGGAGCCCTGCCAATCTTCCTGCCTCTTTTATGATTGAGCGTGTGCTGAGAAGGTTTGTAGAAGACTATCATGTCCCATCAGCAATTTTGACACTTAGATGGGAAATGAATATCCACTTAAGGCCTGAAACCGCTGGTGTTGGCACTCACAGAGCAACGGGCACAGCACTCTCCATGTGAGAAGCCCAGGTAACACACCTGGCAGAGTTCCTGATAGCTGGGCGTGTAAGTGGAGGGGGGAGATGTCTGTATTCAAGCATGCTCAGTGCCCGATTAAGAGAACTGGAATCTGCTTTTCCTTGCAAACCCTCCCTCATCCCAACCCTCCCCTTTCATCAGAGTATTTTTGAAATCCTGGGCCAAGAGTGAGTGTGACTTCAGCATCTGTTACCAGCATCACCTCCCTCCAATCCCCCTATCTCTGACTTTGATGTTACCAGCAGCATGGCACTGCCAGTGTCAGGTTGGCTGGCGGCTCTCAGCTAACGGAACTTCTACCCCAAGGTTTTTGATCCTTTGGAAAGTCCATTGCTGCCCAGCTATTGACCTGATTGGTGCTAAATGCTAAGTGTTTCTGAACAGGAGCATAGGGTTGATACTGGCTCTCCAACCAGTGGGTAAGAGCCTCTATCACTGCCACCAAAATCTTCTTGCATGATCAGCGCAACATACAGATGGTATTGAGAGTGCATGACTAAGGAATGTCTTTGTGGGTTTGTGAAACTGAATGAATGTAGTGAGGGATGGTCAAGTGGGAGACTGTAGGTGGCAAAACTGAGAGATGCCAACATAACTAAGTTCTTCAACTCATCCAGTGTATTCTGATAAAACAGAAATTATCATGTGATTCAGGCCTCGAGATATTTTCTCTGATTTAAATTAGGAGGATGGCTCAGAGACAGCAGTTATGTCCAGCCCTAATGCCCTGTACCATGGAAGGGGTTGATACAAGGTGGAATCTTTCACACCGTTATGTTCCTCATGTCAGTGTTCTGTGGTATCATAGTTTATAGCATAGAAACAGACCCTTCAGCTAAACTTGCCAATGTTTTCACAATTAACCTAGCCTAATTTGCCTTGTTTGCACCATATCCCTCTATACCTTTCCCATCCATGTACCACATGAATCAATGGGCTTACTGCCTATTGTGTAACCAAGCCACGCAGAACATAACGCGTGCAGGTTTTATTTTCATGGTCTATGCTGGGTCAGCTGTTCTAGGCCACGTCTTTCAGCCTATATGAGAGTTGGTTAATTCATTCGGTTGGGCAGGTGGTATGCACTGTACAGTGAAGGCCTGCAGCATAGCTTCAATTTCTCCGCTGGCTGAGGTTACTATGAAGGAATCTCCTTTCAACCTCTTCCTTCACCTCCGACGGTGACCCTCAGCTTAAACCACCACCAGTCATCTCACTCTAATGATAGTGCAACCCTATGGTCCGGTAGGCCTTTCCCATCTCAACTGAGGACGATGTGTCAATGGGAGTAGCATGGACAACAAAACTAGGAAGGAAAGACAACTTGCAATAAAAGGGATAATTAGCAATAGGAGGATACAGAATGGGTACATTGCTTAGCATGCTAATTTGTGAAGCTGTTTGCCAAAAAAATAGAATCCTGCAATAGGCTGAGTAATTAAATAATTCATATTGCCATAGAAAGAAACACTTACAGTTATTAACACAACAGTTCAGACTTTATTTAAATAACTTTACCATGTATCTATTCACATAAATGTTTTCAAAGCAACATTTTGATCAATTTCAGATTGTTGGTGTTTTATATAATCTCAAAACAAAGGAAAAATAAACTGTTACTTTCTGCTGTTCATTTTCTGACCTTGAGATACTCTGGAGAGCTTTTTTTTGAGATAAGAGCAGTAACGCATAAACAGAATCTTCAAGCAACTACTTTAATTAGCCTCTAATTGACCTCAACACTTACTTAAACCCCTTCTCCCCAGGGAAGAATTTATCAATGGCCTTAAAGGGACAGACCAGGTCAGTAATTAATATTGCAAACATTCTCTAGGTCCTAGCTACCAATGAGTACTGCTAGAGGAGATCACATGGTATTATAAACGATCAGTGCATGAGGATAATTACAATGGAAGTTATTACATCCTGTAGTTTTACTCTAAGTTTATGTTATCCTATGAATTCAGTGAGGTTAATTTCTTGCAAGGCTTCTTTTCTGAAGTGATGTCTGCCCTATGGTATCTCACCTAACAGCCCTTTTCCATGACTAAGGATATTGTGACATATTGTTCCCACATGGAAAGCATAAAAGGCCAAGCCAGGCCTAAGCTCTAAACGACAGCACTGTTCTCCCAAACAAGTTCCTCCAGTTGTCAAATGTAAATCTTCAGTTTATCGACTTGTTATTTGCTACTCCCTTGTCCAGGATCTGGGCTTAGCAGTGAAAAATAACTCAGAATGCACAGATAATTGAATTAGGGGCCCTCTTATTTCCTGTAATTTAGGAATGCAAATACCCAAGTAGCACTATTGCCCAACACACCAACAGGACAGCAGTAAAATTGTTTTCTTGCATTTTCCCCAGTCCATTAATATAAGACTCTTTTCTGGTAACTTTTACTGTCCATCCGGTTTTATGTAATAGTCAGGTTACATGGTTTGTTATCCTATAACGCTGTGCTTATAGGCAAGCCTTTCAAGTGACAAATTTAACTGACCACAGACCATGAGATACTATGAAAACATTGTAAACTACAGATGTAATCTATTAAGTTTGTCAGTTGAAGCCACCATTGTGAGACAGATCATAATAAACAAATACTAAACAGAGAGGAAAACCTAACTGAATGAAGTCTGAGCTATTCTGATCAGGAGTAGTCAGTCTCACTCTGCAAAGCCCTCCCTCTTGGTCACTCATTCCAGTAAGTGGAAATTACTCTCCTATAAATCACAAACAGAGCTGATAAAGGCAAGCTGGCAATTCAACTAAAGTCCTGAAAGATAATATGCTCCCCAAAAGGAATGTCACACGACAGTGCAGTCACCTGTAGTATCTGACAAACCTTTAGATGTGACTAACTAGAAACTCAATCCACTTGATATGTTTTCTTTAGAGTTAAAAAGAACTGAATTGTTTCGTTTGGTCTTTGCTTTTGGTTGTCACAATTTCAATCGAAGTGAGGTGATTATATTTTCCCCATGCCCCTGTCATTAGCTCTTTGTAAATTATTCTTGTAATTAGAAACACGGGTGATTTGTTGGTAATAAAGAAAATGTTCAGAGGAGCGCAATGGCATCTCTGGACAGAAAAATAAATAAGGAAGAAGCATATACAAGTATCTGAGTGACTCATCACTTTATTTTTCTCTCTCTTTGTCAACAATATCTTATAGATATCTTCTTTAATTAATATAAACATCTCAAGGCACTTCACAGGACAGTGAAAGTGAGGAGTGCAGATACTGGAGATCAGAGTCGAGAATGTGGTGCTAGAAAAGCACAGCAGGTCAGGTAGCATCCGAGGAGCAGGAAAATTAACAGTTTGGCATAAACCCTTCATCAGGAAAGTAATCAGGCAACATTTGGCACTCAATCAGACAAAGAAATATTGGAATATGTAATATAAATGTTGCCCAAGAGGGAGATTTTAAGCAGTGATTCAAACTGGAAGAGGGAAACAAAGGTGAAGAGGTGTTGGGAGTGAATTTCTGAAGTTGAAGCTGAGACAGCTGAAGGTATAGCCACCAATCACAGTCTGTTTCTCTTCTGCTTAATGCCCACATTCAGCTGAAATCTTGAAATGGCAGTGAATGTGTACACACATACCACTAAGCTCCCACACTCAAAGCGCAGGAAGATATGGCATCATTAGTAAGGACCTGGAGGAATCTGAACATAAGGGTGAGGTCATTACTTGACCAAGAGCCAATGTAGACCAGTGTGCACAGGGATGATATGTTAATGGGACTTGCTGTGAGTTAGCTTATGGCCAGCAAAGGTTTGGATGAGTTGACTCCCAACCATTTGCAATAGGGCAAGCCTGACCTCGTTCTTATCAACATCTACATATCTGTACATTCCACCAGAACTACGAGACGGAATGTGAATTGGGCTGTTTCACTTTCATCCTCCTTAGCCTGGGCACTAAGAGCAATAGTTTTCACAATTTCTTCTTTTAAGTTGCATTCCAGAAACCTAATGCAAAACTGAGTCTATAAGTCTGGTTCAATGTCACTGGAGACAACAGCTTAATTATTGGGATCTGGTGGTTGGTACCGACTACCTGGTGCATTGCTTTAATCTAGCCATACCAGGGATAAACTTGCTTATGGAGTGTCAAAGAATCAAACCTGGATTCTTCCTCTTTTTCAGAAAGTAGCGTAGAATAATATGCTACCGAACCACTGATAGACAGTGTAAGTTAAAACTTAATGAAAAGAATGAATGTGCCTTGCCTTGCTTCAAATTGTCTGTTGCAAAGAAATATAGCTTCATAAAAGAATCTATGAAGTTAAATCTACATAACGCTCGTTTGGTCCGAGCTGGAGTTTTGAGTTCAATTTTAAGTGCTACTCTTTCCTAAAGTTTACAAACTGTACACAAGAGATTTACTGGCATGGCTCCATGGATAAGGGATTGCATTTATATGGGTAGAGAAAATGGAGTAGAGAAAACCTCGATAAAATCTGATAGATTTTGTTTTCAATCACGAATGGTTTAAATGGAGAAATTAAAGCAATATTGTTTGCATGGCTGAAGCATTAATAACTAGTAAGCACATTTATAAGGCGATTGGTAAGAAAATCAGAGGTGACATGAGGAAAAACCATGTTATATGAATGTTTCACATTTGGAAAAAGATAAAAATCACACAACACCAGGTTATAGTCCAAAAGGTTTATTTGGAGGCTCTAGCTTTCGGAGCGACGCTCCTTCATCAGGTGATTGAACAAGGAGCAGCGCTTCGAAAGCTAGTGCCACCAATTAAACCTGTTGGACTATAACTTGGTGTTGTATGATTTTTAACTTTGTCTACCCAAGTCCAACACCGGCATCTCCAAATCATATTTGGAAGGCACTGCCTGACCGGATGGAACAATCATGGAATAATTTTCATTTTCATTTTCAGTTTTGCATTGTCTGTACAGACAGACCCAAAGTAAGCAGACCTAACCTATTTCAATTTGCCTGTCATGAATATTTGGCAATGTGGCAAAGCCTCTAATTATTCATAAAGTCATAGGTGTGCACTGGAGATATTGCACTGGAGTGTGATCTATCCTTCAGGCCTTGCTGCTATCCGAGACGTGAACTGACCTCACTTTGTGTACCACTCCACATTACCAGCCATATCAGCAGCATCACTTCCAGTTGGAATGTGAACTCTGAAAAAAACATTATAAAATGTAGTCAGTCACTATAGATCCATATCACAATGAAAAATATCCACTAAAAGTTGTTAACATTTTTTAAAATCGAAGAATATATGTCTCTGGTGCAAGCATTTAGAATATGATTGATATTGCACACTTGAGGGCTGTTACATAATTCACTCCATTAATAAAATAATTTTACTTTGTGTCTTTAGAGCTCACTAATGAACGTTCAATCTGATGAAGACAGAGGGAACTGGGGAATCCCAGTCACACCACCATTCAGGCTCCAATATTGTTACAAGTATCTCATATAATTTCTTCCAGTTCTTTTTTTAATTTTAAACTTTCCCCTAGTCGCTATTTTTAGCGAAATTGTAAACATGCAGGAATGTATTTACGCTTTTGCTATTAATACCATGTTGTGCTTATAATGCTAGTAACATATATTATCCAAAGCAAGTCTTCTCACTATAAATCTCAATTTATGAAACTAAATTAGAAAATCACATGCTAAAACTCATCCATCAGCAAGCACTTTTGTCGACACAACCTGAGCTCCTGGTCTTAGGATAGATTCTGGTGTGCATAAGTATAAAGGGCTCTGCCTTTGTCAGTCTGTCAGTGTAAATACACCTGTCGATGCTGGAATGATAGTGCCTCAGCTTTGTGTCTCCTAGATTCTCAAACTTTACTGCAGTTAAACTCCTGGATTCCAACAGTCTTTGCTTTGCAAAGTGAAATCATTTTTGACTTCTGGGTATCATTCATTGAAGAAGCTTAATGACCACAGATCTCTGTGTTGGTCCCCAGTTATGCCTGTCAAGACACTGCTTGCAAGATTTGCTATTGCCTTCCGCAGATGATTAACCTGAAGTCTCTTCTGTTCCTGTCGCTTGCCGTCAGCATGATTTACCACGTTATTCTTTATCGTATTATTATAAACAATGTTCATTGGTCATTAAATCTTGAAGTGGGACTTGAACCCACAGCCTCTTGCTCAGATATAGCATGTTACCCACTGCACCACAAGATTTCGCCTTTTATTTAGCTATGAATATATTTTTAAAAAACAAGGCCTTATATAAAAATAAGGGCGAGAGCATGATTTTGAAACAGGGACTAGCTTATCTGCACAACCCGATTGATCCATCTCTAACTTCTAACTTCACTTCCAAACTGCACTCAGTTTTGCAATGCCACAAGTGGTTTACTAGTATGTTTTGTAAAAAGAGATGCCTGTATACATTAAGAAAGAAAGATTGCTTCTATATCACTTCTTTTGTGAAAATATCAAGGCAGTTTTCATGACTTTAAATTTTTCCAAAGACTTTTTTTTAAAGTCAGTAAAGTAGTTGGAAGAATCATCACTTTTGTAATAGAGGAAAATTATTAATATTTCTCAGTCCCCTCTTGTTATTTCCCAACGGACTGCTACTTATAGACACTTTGGGAGTATTTTCCAGACTTTGTACAATTGACAGGGACATTTTTCTGCCTGCTGCATCATGTCAGGAGACAGAAGACAGATTATCCATAATTTTACCCATTCAATATCATCATCACAACTCCTCCACTAAAGCCGTTGTTCCTGCCCGTCTTGACTGAAATACAGGGTGTGGCTGGGAGGAACAATTTATTCACAGCTAAATGGCACCAGCCACATAACATTTGAGTGCCACAAGTGTCAGTGAATTAAGGCAGCTGCAACATGAGTGATTTACTTTGCATTAGCCACCTGTCCATTACATGCATGCTGTTTATACAATACAAAGCGTGTGAGTTAAATATATATATATATAGCATACGATTTTAACAAAATATTTATTTCATTTTCAGCTGGCACTTTTGTCAATGCATTCAGATGCGATGGTAAATTGTATGGCATGCCCTCGTGTGGCGTGACTTGAAATATTTCCGGGTGTGCCATGTCATTTTTGAGATGTGAGCTTGAAGAATGCAAGAAAACATCATAAAGTTCCAGCAGTAACAGAAAATCCTCTTACTTGTGGAATGTCATTGACTTAAAGTTGACCACAGCCAAGAACAAATTCATTTTAAATGAAGCTCTATTCAGTAGAGCTGTGTGCAATCAACACACAGGCCATTCAAAAACATATGAAAGCACCCTCTTATGGTTCAATGAATAAGCTAATTACCTGGTGTAGTCATGAGCCTTATAGACGCAGATCCTCTTCCCAATCTCCATCAGGACTCTGGGTAGAATATTTGTGCACTCATCATCACAGTGCCTAAAGGTTCCTGCTACTATGCCCAAATTCATGTCAGTTATGTGAGATTCCTACAGAAACTCCTGATGCTACACCAGGAGTTGTACAACATGTGCCCTTGTTGTATCTACAGATAAAGCTGGAGAAAGTTACTCAGTACCACAACATAGTAATATTAAAACACCCTTGATAAATTTGGTTTCCTAGGATATATTTTACAAATTAATGTTTGCTGTCCAACTCTGGACATTGGAAATATATTTCTGGTAGTGTAAACAATTTTCCATTTACTGATGGGTGGATATTATGTAAGGTACACCAAAAACAAGTCTAAATTCCCAATTTCAGATGAAGCTCTGAATCTGAAGGACATTACTTTTTGAAATATTTTCCATTGTGCAAACAAAGTTTTTCAGCAGGTACAGATCAATCTTGTTCCATTAGGAATAGCTTAACCTGAAGCTGTACAATTTTTTTGTTTACTCTGACTCAGTCACTGTACTAGCACCTTTGAGTTAGAAGGTTGTGCAATCCCATCCCCACTCCAAGGACTTGAACACAGAATCTAGGTTGACACATCAGCACAGGGCTGAAGGTGTGCCGTAGCACTTGTGTTTCAAATGAAGCACTAAATCGAAGCCTTGAGTGTCGACCGATGTGTATGTCCAATTTTGAAGAAGGGTACGGAATTTTTGTGGTCAACTTAGAGTGGAAAGTTAAAATGACAAGTACTAGAAAACTCCAGGTCATATTTGACAGAAAACTGAAGTGTTCAGCAATGTGACTATCTATTTCTCTTCCCAGTGCAGAAGAAAACTACACTTTGAGCAGTGAATACTGTACATTATATTAAAGGAAAAACAAGTGAATTCTCCTCTCACCTGGAAGAAATTTTTAGACCTGGTAGGGAAGATGCAAGGAGGTAAAAAAGTGAGTACTGTATCTCTGAGCTTGCAAGGCAAGGTGCACTGGGGTGGGTGATATGATGATGGGAAATGGACCAGAGTGTTTTCGAAGGAATGATTCTTCATAGTATTCATAGAGAAAGGGAAGGAAAGATATGTTTGTTAATGACATTGTATTAGTCAAAGAAGAAAATGGTGAGGAATGTGGAAGATGAGAACAAGGGAAATCCTGCTGCAACTCCAGAATGGGAAGGAAGGGGTGAACAGCACGAGTACAGGAAATGGGGCAGATAGGTTTGAGGGCTGTGCCATGCACAGTGGAGTGGAAGCCTCTGCTGCAGAATGGTTTTAACAGAGACAAAAGAAAATCCCGTCAGAATTCAAACACCCTGCATTATTGATTGATGTTTTCTGGAGCAGATGAGACTTAAAGCTCGGTCTCCCAGTCCAGAGGCAGGGAGACTACCACTGCACCACAAGAACCCATGTGCAGTGTTGATAAAATCTGATTATATCACCAATTTATTTCATTACTGTTTGTGATGTCTTGTGCTCAAATTCACTGTTGTGTTTATATTACAACATTGATTACACTTCTGAGAGGATTGAGGAGACTGTAATGTGCATCCGATTTCCCGAGGTTGTGAAAATAATAATAGTCATAACTCAGTTACTTTGCTCCTTCCCAAGCAATTTTACTCAGAAATACGGAACAAGTGCCTAAGATATTGCGTTATTAGGAAGCTCGGCAGCTGGACAGGACATGCTAATGTGGAGGACTCCAAAATCTCACTTTCTTTTTTTGTGAATTAAGTGAGCCTTTGAGCAAGCGGTCCATTCTTTGAATTCCAATACTGTTATTACAGAGTAGTTCTACATTAAAGTGAAGTGGTTTTGACTTTGCATCAACGCTGTGCTGTGTCACCTGCTTCAGGTGTAGATTTATTGGGAATTGAATGCAGGCAGACACTGTGAGACCACCTTGAGAAGATTGTTTTACACTCTTCAGACTTAAACTGACTACAGTAAAACTAAGAGTTTTAGAAATGCAAGTTTAAAATACTTTTAATGTCGACAGGAGGCATTTAAGTGTCGTTTCAGAGCTGATCAATGCACTTATGACACAATCCCTCTGGCCAAACTTGCCCTCAGTCCACCAACCTTGTGAGTAATCAAGTACTTGTTAGTTCACGTTCCATAGCAGCAATCCTGCCTGTGGAATCAGAAGATTGTGGGCTCCTTCCCTGTTGCATTGGCTTGAAGAAAAAAAACTAATGTGTCACTAAGGGAGCACTGCAGCGGCTGATAATTGTCTCTCAAGAGGATGAGAAACGTATAAAATCAGAAACTGCTGGAAAATATCAGCAGGTCTGGCAGCATCTGTGGAGATAGAGTTAACATTGGGCCCACTGGGTTAGTATAGTGGTTTACACTGCTGCCTCACAATGCCAGGGACCTGGTTCAATTCTAGCCTTGGGTGACCGTCTGTGTGGAATTTATACATTCTCCCTGTATCTGTGTGGGATAGTCCAAAGATATGCAGGTTAGGTGGATTGACCCCATGCTAAATTGCCCCGCAGTGCCCAGGGTTGTGTGGTCTAGCCATGGTAAATGCAGAGTGGTGGGGATGGCATGTTCTTCAGAGGGTCAGTGCAGCTTCAATGGGCTGAATGACGTCTATCTGTACTGTAGGTTCTATGATTCAGAACACGCTGCTTTCTCTCCATAGGTGTTGCCAGACCTGAGGTCTTTTTTCAGCTGTTTCTGATTTACAGCATCCGCAGTTCTTTTGTTTTTTTTGATGTCAAAGATGCCTTCTTCCCAATATTTACCTCATGACTAAGAAAGATTTAAAAGGGACCTAAGGGACAAATCTTTCACACAGAGTGTGGTGCGTGTGTGGAATGAGCTGCCAGAGGAAGTGGTGGAGGTGGATACAATTACAACATTTAAAAGGCATCTGGATGAGTATAGGAATAGCAAGGATTTAGAGGAATACAGACTAAATGCTGACAAATGGGAATGGATTAATTTAGAATAGCTGGTTGGGATAGGCGAGTTGGACCGAAGGGTGTCTTTCTGTTCTGTACATCTCTGTGAATCTATAACTGATCAAGAGACAAAAAAAAAACCTGTAGGTGCTGGAATCTAAGGTAGACAAGCAGGAGGCTGGAAGAACACAGCAAGTCAGGAGGCATCAGGAGGGGGAGAACTCAATGTTTTGGGTGTAACCCTTCTTCAGGACTGGAGGTGGGAGTAAGGGGAGCTGCAGATAAAGGTGACGAGAGGCAGGTTGGTGAAGTGGGGATGGCTGAAGTCAAGTAGAGAGTACAACCTGGTTGGTCAGTGGAAGAAATGAATCCAGTTGGCGGCAGGGAGTGGCAGGGACTGGGAAGGGAGGTTATTTGAATTTGGAGAACTCAATGTGGAGTCCTCCAGGCTGTAGGCTGCCCAGGCATAAAATGAGGTGTTGTTCCTCCAATTTGCAGTTTGGTTCACGGTGGCAATGGTGGAGGCGAAGGATGGTCATGTGGGAAAGGGTGTGGGAAGGGGAATTAAAATGAGCAGTGACTGGGAGGTCAGGTTGGCCCCTGCGGGCCTGGCTGAGATGCTCAGTGAGTCATTCCTTAAGTTTACATTCGGTCTCCCCGATGTAGAGAAGACCACACCAGGAGCACCTGATGCAGGAAACTAGGTTGGAGGAGAGGCAGGTGAACCTCTGTCTCACCTGGAAGGACTGTTTGGGGCCTTGGATGGAGGTGAGAGGGGTGGGTGTAGCAGCAGGGTTTGCATCTTTTCCATTTGCAGGGGGAGGTACCTGGGAGTTCATGGGGGTTAGTGGGGATCATTCAATATTTACCTCATTATCATTTGTTCAAATTTTGCCGCACAAAAGTGCTGTCTTCACAGTGATGGGTACCATACAGGAACAAATCATTGGCCATGAGCTCCCACAATAAGTTTGGAGATTGTGAAAGGCGCTATACAAATGCAAGTTAGAGGGAACTCTTGTGGTTCTGGGGCAGTATCCCTAACTCTGGGCCAACGGATACATGTTCAAGAGTTCAGAGTGTGGTGCTGGAAAAGCACAGCAGGTCAGGCAACATCTGAGGAGCAGGAGAATTGACATTTTGGGCGTAAGGCCTTCATCAGCCACCTGGTGAAGGAGCAGCGCTCGGAAAGGTAGTGCTTCCAATTAAACCCGTTGGACCATAACCTGGTGTCAGTGTGTGCTATTTAACTTTGTACACCCCAGTCCAACACAGACATCTCCAAATCAAGTTAGCTCACGGCCGTGTGACAACTTTTCTGTGTGAAATGATTTGCTGGTGAAGGTATTTTAACAGGGACTGAGCTGGAGAAAAGGCTTTTTTTTTGTGTCGGTAAAGCCACAGCTGGCATGCCCCTTTAAATAAAACCTGCTCTTCCCACCCCATGCCGGATCAGAAATCTATCATCCGGAAACGATAGGGGACGAGACCTTTGTATCACTGGCTAAGATCATGAGAGGGAAAACAAAATACCTTCATATATTTCTTGTAAGAGGTTCCGACTGAAGGATCGAATTCGCCCCATTTATTTCATTCTGCTCCCCCCCACCCCCTGCCTCCGAGAGAAAGGGGAAAAAAATAACGCGATGGTTTCAATTACTACTAACAACGAGTGTGGGACCATCACTGCTGGCAGACTTGAAGCGAACAAATTAGACTAGCAAATAGCCCAGAGACTTACAGATCACCAATCTGTCTGCTTAAAAAAAAACTTTCTTAACGTTTTTTTTTAAAAAAATCACAAAATAACAAATAAAATTCAACCCGGCTGCAGCAACACCAATTCACTCCACGTTGAACTTACTTTCATTATTTTGGGTCTCAAAATTTTAATAGAAGAGTTGGAATTTATACGTTACTGAGCTCCACGCGGGATTCGAACTTTGCCACAATGAGCTGTCTGGGAAAAAAACTTTTCTTTTAAAATTCAAGAACGTTCCTGATCCAACCAGCCGGACACAGCCAGCCCCTGGAGGCAAATTCCAGAAATGATTAATTCCAATCTAAAGGATATAAATAGGATTGAATTAAGTTGCTCAGGCAAGGGCTTATTCGCAACAGACTTTGCGCTTTATTAAAAGAAAATGCAGCGTTTCTGCAGATTTTAAATTCCGGTGTTTTCTTTCTTTTTTTTGTCAAGAAAATTCATGAAACAAGAGCTTTCAAACACCACATTTCACATTCATTCGTGCTCCCCCCCCCATCTTAAAACGAATCGTCAACGTTTGTAACAACGACCTGTGAAGGAATTATAGCGCTTTTAAAGGTGCCAACTAAGAAAGCAGCTTATTGTTGACTCTGTTGTTCCTGAAGGTGCAATTAAGAGGCAAGGACTAACGATTCCTCGCGAAAAAAAATCAACTGAATTGTGTCTTGCTATTAAGCTGAGTTTTTTTTAAAAAGGAGGTGGAGAACCATTGATCATAATTAAGGCCGATTATTACCAATGAAGCTAATACTTTATTTAGACCTCCTCCAAATGTTTATTTACCAAAGTGAAGGTGGAAGTCACAAGAAGAAAAAGATAACATAACGAAGACACCCCATCGCCGCCCAGAACAAATCAATTCCAAAGGGAATTTTAACTAACTTAGCAATATTGATGAGGCATTGCAAACCGTTTGCCCTGCATCACAACAACAGACAGGATGGGTATGTAACAGTCCTGATATACAGGGATAAATACAGAGCAGGACCTGTATCCAACAGACGTAACACTGTCATTCTAACTCCAGTTCCTTAGCTCCCCTGTCTTCCTTTATGTTAATTTAACAATGCTGCATTGTTTTCTAATCATAAACCCCTCCACTATTATTCACAAGGAATCGGAGTGTTCGCTGTCTTATAACTACAGGGATATCAGCAAAGCATTACAGGAAGTAAGCGTGTCATTTACAGGAAGTGCACGCCATACACAAACTTTAAAAATATACTTACCCCTTAGGTTAGCCCCATGACATTGCACATGTGGGAAGGCAAGACAGCAGCCTTCAAACAGGGTGAGGGAGAAGGTGGGGATAATTGGGAAAACGCCAATGTTATTCTGACTATTATTTATATATATGTATAGATAAACTTCCCTTTCTTCTACAATTCCATGTTAAATACCTACCTCCACGTCAAAAATCGAAACCATTGTCACACTGTAATATGAATTCCAAACAAATTTCTGGATGGGAGAAAATTCAGAGGCCTGAAATGCAAAGAAACTTGGGACTTCTGGTACAAGATTCTCTCAAGGTAAACTTGCAGGTTGTGTCAACAGTTGGGAAGGCAAATGCAATGCTGGCATTTACTTGTAGAGGATTTGAATGTAAAAGCAGAAATGTACTTCTGAGGCTGTGTAAGACTCTGGTCAGATCACATTTGGAGTATTTTGCACAGTTTTGGGCCCCTTATCTCAGGAAGGATGCACTGGCCCTGGACCGGGTTCAGAGGAGGTTCACGAGAATGGTCACAGGAATGAAAAGCTTAACATTATAAGGATCGTTTGGGAACTCTGGGTCTAAACAAGATGGTGTTTAGAAGAATAAGGGGGAATCTAATTGAAATATACAGATTACCGAATGGCTTGAAGAGTGGATGTTGGGAAGGTGTTTCCATTGGTAGGAGAGACTAGGACCCAAGAGCACAGCCTTAGGGTAAAGGGAAAACCTTTTAAAATGGAGATAAGGAGAAAATTCTTCAGCCACAGAGTGGTGAACCCGTGGAATTCATTGACACAGAAAGCTGTGGAGGCCAGGTCATTGAGTATATTTAAGATAAAGATATATAGGTTCTTGATTGTTGAGTGGATCAAGGGTTACAGGAAGAAAGCAGGAGAATGGGGTTGTGAAACCTATCAGCCATGATTGAATGGTGGAGCAGACTCGATGGGCTGAATGGCCTAATTTCTGCTCCCACGTCTTATGTCTTAGCTGTGACACTGAAATATAAGGGTTATATTAAATTTGGATTTATAAATAAATTGGTTAGCAAATAGCACCTGGGGAATTCACGGTGTTGGGACAATTGTGGATTACATTATTAAAATTTTCTATCAAAGAATTTCGAGCTGCACTGTTGACTGTTTCTTTATAGATACATTGTGATCTAAGTATTTTTCAACATTTTCTGTTTTACAGCAGATTTCCTGCATCCATAGTATTTCGCTATTGAATTACATAAACTTCACTGTTCCACCAACATTAGGCTTTTTTTTAATAGACCAAGATATGACTATATCAATAACTAAGAGAATAAAGGCAGATATGAAAGAATTACACATCCAAAATTTGTGGCAGATCATAATTTTCAGCATATGCTTTAGTGCAAAAAAATCAAAGTTTTGGTGATTTACAAGAAACTTTTTCAAGCTAAAGGCCCAGATCAGGATGAGTCACAGTGGAGTGTCCTTAACATTCCATAGCTAGTATTGCATTTGTAATAGCCTTTATATATACAACCAGTGACAGAAATAACTGTGCCATGAACAAAAAGGCTATCATTAGCCTGGATCCCAGCAATACATCAGAGATAACAGTACATGCCTACCTTCCTATCTTCATATGCCCACATTACAACAGTGACAGCTTTTAAAAATTACTTAATTGTCTTCCTAGGAAAGTATTTTAGCTGTGAATGGTGTTACAGAAATGTGAGCTTTAGTCTCCCAGCAAAATTAATTTAATATTTTTAAGTAAAGATCTTCAGGTTTTTTAAAGCCGCCATTCCTTCCCTAGAGATCAATAACATAATCTAAAATGAGTGCAGTAATAGTTTGTAAACAGTTGGTTATAAGAATGCAGAATGCGGAGAAAATCATGAGCAAACCACAAGCATTTGGGCATCTTGCCATTGAACCTGTCAAATCGATTACCAAATTCGATGTGAAGTCACAGGACCTCACCTCAGCTGATAACACCGGCATCCTGAGTGTGGGAGTAAGGGACTGTAACATTCAATCATTGTGCTATGGTCACTCATTGCCCAATTATACTGTAGCATTGGTATGAAACTGAAGCTGGAAGGTGTGAAATGCAGCTGGAAAGGTTTAAATTACACAGTCAGTCTGGCCTCAAGTCATACTCTGTCTGCAGTAAATGCTTTGGATCTGTGTGGCTTTATATGATCTGATCTCATAGCTGTTATTTATCAATACAGAAATGTAGTACCACTGATGCTGAAAATCTGAAATAATAACTGAGAATGTTGTAAAACTTAAGGCAGGATCTGTGGAGAGAAAAACAGTTAATGCTTCGGGTCAACAACTTATCCTGACACAAAAGCAAGCCATTCAGCCAGTCCAGTCCATCCACCAGTGTGGTTTTCTTAGACCACTAAAACGGCACTAGCCTAACAAACCAAATATAATATCACTTATAGATTTATAGGGTTTACCATGATTGAGTTACCAGTGCCTGCAGCCAAAGCAGCCCCATGGTCTAGTTTCCCATTTGATAACTCTCTCCACAACTACTTCTCTCACTTCCTTTGGAACTCTGCTACCACTCTAAAAACCCCCCTTTCACCAATCTTTTGACTAGTCCTCATAACAACATCTTCACTGTTCCTGCATTTATTTTTCATTTTGTCTTTGTGAAAATTACTGGGACTTTTTACACAGTTAAAATTGTTACTGTTAAATGTGCCTATTACTTTGAGTCATAGAAATGTACAGCATGGAAACACATGTTCAGTCCAACTCATCCATGCCAATGAGATATCCCAACCTAATCTAGTCCCATTTTCCAGCACTTGGCTCATATCCCTCTAAATCCTTCCTATTCATATACCCATCCAGATGCCTTTTAAATGCTGTAATTGTACCAGCCTCCACCACGTCCTCTGGCAGCTCATTCCATATTCACACCACGCTCTGTGTGAAAATGTTGTCCCTTACGTCCCTTTTAAATTTTTCCCCTCTTACCCTAAACCTATTCCCGTCTGGTTCTGGACTCCCCCACATCAGAGAAAAAACCTTGTCTATTTATCCTATTCATGCCCTCATGATTTTATAAACCTCTATAAGGTCACCCCTCAGCCTCCAACATTCCAGGGAAAACAGCCCCAGCCTCTTCAGCCCCTCCCTATAGCTCAAATCCTCCAACCCTGGCAACATCCTTGTAAATCTTTTCTGAACCCTTTCAAGTTTCGCAATATCCCTCTGATAGGAAGGAGACCAGAATTGCCCGCAATATTCCGAAAGTGGCCTAACCAATGTCCTGTACAACAGCAACATTACCTCCAAATTCCAATACTCAATGCTCTGACCAATAAAGGAAAGCATACTTCTGACGATGGAATGAGATTAAAATACATTTTCTATCTTTTACTACATTCAAAAGTCTCAAATAATTGTTGCTTTTAGAATATAATAATTGCTGTTTGTTCAAAAAAAAGGTAAAAGCCATAAAGCACACTTTACAATCTCAGAATGACCTACAGCCAATTAAATGCTTTCAACATGCTGTATGTAGGAAAATGTGACAGTCAATGTGTGCAAAGCAAGGCTCCAAGAACAACAATAAAATACATTATTAGATTATTTGGTTTTGTTATGTTAGTTGTGGATTAACTATTGATCAGGATACTGGAGATAACTCGAATAGTGTAGTAGGACCTTTTCCATCCAGCTGAGCGAATGGATTACCATTTACTATCTCACTGTCAATATGGCACTTTTGGGACTAACATCTTTCAGTTCTGCGCAAGGGTGTCAGTCTAGATTTTGTCCATAATTAGTACAGTGGAACTTGAATCCATAACTTTTTCTTCGAAATTATAAATTATGGCACTCTAATGAGCTGAACTCATGTTTCTCTTAAGACTGTTGTTCTTCCATTTCTGATCCTTTCTCTTTATATTCTGACCTCCTCTGGAACTTATACTGGGATCTCAAATCACTTGACTTCATGTATGCACTTGTTTGAGGAATACTGTTTTTAGCCCAGACACACTGAACCCAGTTATGGTAAACCAACTGCTAGTCACCTCACCTCAGGTGGATAAGTTCACTCAGTATGGATCCCCAGTTAAACTGTAGATTCCTTGAACAGTTGGATCTCAATATCACAGCAAGAAATATTTCCTCCCTCTACTGAAATGGTTGGGCGAATGGAGAAGAAGGTGTTTAAGTTATGAAAATTATGGGCATTTTATATTACTTTCCTTTCCGATGTTTCTTATCCCTTTAATCCTATTTCAACTGGAAAATCAAACAAGCAACCCTAGACCCATGTAACTTTGTGCCCAAATTCTGACAAATCTCAGACCAGAATCTGAATGTGATACTATCCTGAAACTCCAACCTCAATCATGAGGGTTGTGACTTACTAGATTGGTTACAATGTGCCTTATTAAAGACTATTGTTAATGTGCAGTGTGTTATTTCCGCAATAATATTTATGTCTCACCAAAAGACATTAACACTTTACACTGGTCATTCTCTTGAATCTCCAGCACTACATTCATAGTAAACAATTTGAGTTCAGACTGACTTATTTTGCTTAAATGTAGCCATTTAATAAAATTGAAACTCTATTCCATTTGAACTGCAAATTTAATTTTGTTTTGGACTTGCACAATAGACACAGCAACTGGTTCCGTCTGAATGGTGGAAACTTGCATTGTGCTTTACAAACACCAGTCTATTCCCAACTGGTTTGTGCAGGTTTTGAAAGCAAAAGATTCAGGCAACTAGAAACACCTGATACAAACCTCCTGGAGGTTAAATTGAAAAAAACAGAAGCTGACATTGGCAGATAACTTTAATACTTTTTGGGAATGATCATTCAGCAGTGAACCTCTCTGTTGAAACATTGGGCATCACATTCTGTCCAGTTCACTTTGACCTGAGTTGCATCCATTCTGTAATGGGTACCATATTGCTACGTAGAACAAACCCCTCCAGATGTAACTTTCATACTGTTATGACTCTGCTGTCAGCACAATGTAAGACCATGGTTGTACAATATTTTGTGACTGGTGCTGCACTGACATCTGCTGAAATCCTATCCCAAAAGTATAGTGTTTCTATGATGAACTATGTGGCAAGAGAAAAACCTGAAGCCAGTCCACTGAAGTAATTTTGTGTACATACCCATGTGAATCTCTGAACAGTCTCTAATCTCTGGATTTTGTGTTCCATAAGGAAATATGTAATGATTAATACATTAACAAAATGTATTATAAGTATGATCTATTTATCCAACTTAAAAAGTATTTCTATTGTACGTATTTTAGTGGGGGCAATATAACTGACTTGTGGCATGTTCATTTTATGGATTCAGTGGCAGGAACTAGCAGAGCAGGATGGGGGCAAGGTAGAGTTGGATCAGTTTGAGTTACAATGTTTAAATGATGAAAAGTAATTGAAAAGTTTTGTAACCTTAATAGCTAGCAGATCTATAACCTAAGACACAGAAATAAATAGGAAAAATGACCTTCAACTTTAAGAAGACACTTCTGGTATTCAATTACAATCTGTACATTTCTAAGCCTTAATCCATGACCTATGCTAATGTAATTGAGCCAAGGCAGGTTGTTATAGCTATGGGCAGAGGGATTACTGAATTGGGAGGAAGCAGAGCCCACATGAATTAATAGACTGTTTGATTCAGAATGGATTTCTGCAGTTAAATAGCCTGCCAACATTTATCAAGCTAGTTTGCAAGTAATTGCCAACTGATTAAAGAAGATGAGAGGATGTTGGATGAAAACATCAGCAAGAGGTTAGATTCCCAGAAAGTGACAGTAGAAGAGGGGAACCAACTCCTTCAAATTATTCATACGAGGAGGTGTGTAATCTTATATACTGGAACAAGACTATATGCCTAAATGGGAAATAAAGTATCACTTAATTCCTGCTTAGCATGGCCACCAGTCTGCTAATATATTGCCATCACGCCACTAGCCATTCTATGTGACACGTGCATCATCATTTACAAGCCTGAAGTTTGGAGCAGTGTATAGCTCATTATATCATTGGTGTAATCTTGGACAGAAAGGCTGAATTCCAGAGGTGAGGTGACAGTGACTATCCTTGATAACAAGCTAGCATTTGTCTGTGACATTAGGAGCTCTAACAAATTAAAACTTAATGGGAATCAGAAAAAAACTGATTAAGATGATTGTGTTTATTGAGGTGCAGTAATCTCAGCTCCAGGATATCATTACAGGAGTTCCTTCGGGTAGTGCTGCAGACCCAGTCATTTTCTCCTGATTCATTAATTGCTTTTTGCACTATAACATCAAAAGTGGAGATGTTTGCTGATGGTTGCACAATGTTCAGTTAAAATTTATGAGATGCTGAATCCTCACCCTATGAGGATGTAACAAAATCAATACAACATTCAACCTTCAAGAGATAGGAGGAAAATAACATCTGTGCAACATGACTGCTAAGAAATTATCATGTCTAACAAGAGGAAATTTAACTATTTCTTCTTTACACTGAACATCATCATCACTGAATCCTCTACAATTAACATCCTGGAGGAGACCCTTGACTGGAAAGTTAACTGATCTGCCCATATAAATACAATGATTACAACAGGTCAGAAGCTGGAATTTCATGATGAGTAACACACCTCCTGACAACCCAAAGCATATATACCACCTGCAAGACTCAATTCAGAATTGTGAAGGATCACTCAACGCCTGTGTGAAGGAGTAAAGTTCCAACAACGCTCTAAAAGCTCCATACAATTCAAGACAAAGCAGTCTGCTTGACAGCCCCTCTTTATCAACTTAAACACTCACTCCTCCCAAAGCTGGCACACTGTGGCAATCATGTGTACCATCTGCAAGACACACTGCAAAACAACTCACCAAGGTGTTCCTCGATGTCAAGCTTGTGACTTAAAAGAGGAGGAGCAGCAGATGAATGGGAACACCACCACTTGCAAAGTTTCATCCACATCATACATCATCTGGACTTCAAACTATATTGTTATCCCTTCACTGTCACTGAATCCAACTACCTGGTACTACCTCCCTAACAGCACTGTAGGTTTACTTGCATCACATGGACTGCACCACACCAACACCTTCTCAAGGGCATTAAAGGAGAGGCAATGAATGCCAGTTTTGCTAACAAAAGAGTAAACCCTCCAAATGTTCATTCACTGAACTGGATGACAGAACTGGATGAATATAAGCAACAGTGAGCCAGGCCATTGTTGAAACGCACGTGCTATCTCCTTGTGGTAGCAAATGAAACTTTGAATCATGAACTTTGTACAATAGTTGATTTGCCATTTCAATGGATGTTTAATGCTGTTCCAATTCCAATTCCCTGATGCTGTTTGCGCTGCTAATCTTAACATTTGGCTTTCACCCAATGCTGCTGCTTTGTCCTTGGAACAGACTCTGAACCACAGGTTGTGGACAGGAACACTTAATCTCACCATAGTTTCCCTGAGATGGCATGGGACTTAGACTTGGTTGCTGATGGTGGTGCCAGTTAAGAACCCGAGGTAAGACCAATGGTAAGAAAAGTGTCAGAGAGGAAGGGAAGCAGGGCAGCTGACTTGAGTGAGGAGGTTGGAAAAACGTTGTTTAGAGCTCAGAACTTTTATACAAGGAGTATCTTTGCCAACTAAACAAATGGATCTTAGGGAAAGGTTCCTTTAGTAAACTCAGAATATTATCGGAAGTAGAATTTTGCTGTGAAGGGAAAAATGCCTTTTTAGAGGTGGAAGACAAGGGGACAATCTATTTTGTTAAGCAAGGTTAATAAAGGTTAGGGATCCAAGCTTGGTAGATGAATTAAAATATGGATCTTCTGTAATCTAAGCAAATGACAGAAGTTTCTATCATCTGAATGACCAGCTCATGTTCCTAAAGAGTAGTGTGGAAAAGAGACAATGCTGTGAAGGAAATATATTAACTGTTCAGGCAAACTTAGAGAGATGGAGAGATTGTTTAATGAGTCTCTTGAGTGTGGATTAACTTCAAATGTAATGTTTTGCCATGACGTGTTTTGGATTAAAAATCTAGCAATTGAGAAGTGAAAGAAAAGTTATAGAAATGATCACTTCAATATCATTTTAAATAAAAATGTTTTGAGGAGAGAATGGCCATGTAACTTTGAAGAAATGTTCACCCTGCTGGATGCGGGGCCTATGACACTGGAAAGGAAGGTTTGGAGTTCTAAACTTTCTTCCAAGAACTCTGGGTAAAAGCAGAAATGGAATGGAAATTGAGTTTTTTTTAAAAAATCTCTTTTTGTTTATGAACCATCAGACTTCTAAAAAGATTTAGAAACCAGGCTGTTGAAAGTCTAAAATAAATGCTAGAACTGACAGAAAGACACAATGGACAGATTGGTCATTTGAACCAGTGGGATCTCCAAAACCGTGTTCACACAAAACAATTTGGGTTCAAACTGACTGCTTGCTCAGATGTAGCCACTTAATGAAATGCAGCCTCCATTTCACATGTACTGCAGATATAACTTTGTTTTGAACTTGCACCGTAGACATAGCAATTGGTTCAGTGTTAAATGGTGTGGACTTGCATTATTTTTTATAAACGCATGTCTATTCTCAGCCTTTGAAAGCAAAAGATTCAGGCAAGAAACAGTGTCTGAAAGAGAAAGAAAAGACTCATATTTCAGCTAGGATATTTCTGTGCTATTCTGACTATTGGTCCTGCCCAAATGCAACACCACTAGTCCGAATTTCCTCAGAGTTGTTCCTGCTATGTCACTGTAACTGGGCCAGTGGTGCAGTTTAAATCCTGGTTCAACATGTAAATAGGATTTCCACCAAACATCTGGTGAAGGTAAGCCATTGAAATGTTGGCAGCGACATGTGTCTGCTTCTGCAGCTTGGGTTTTTATTTGAGTCGATAATCTATATTGCAGAAGGTCCTCTTGAGTGCAATCAAATGGCCTTCTGAATTTCTTTACGCTTCAAAAAGTCCAGATAACTTTAAACTGATTCAAAGAAATCTGCTGATCAGGAACTGCTATCAAATACCTTAATGCAAAAATTCCAGATCTAACGCATGCATTTACTTGATATAAATCAGATGCACATAAGTAATGTACCTAGATTTATAGGTTGCAGTTCGTGTTTGAAGCCCTGTCTAAAAAATTCCTAAAGGGCTTGCAGAGGTTTTACAGTGAGGCTTCTTCAGTAAAAATGTGGCTGCAATTCTCACACAACATGCTGTTTTCCACGCCAAAATCTGAGAGTGTTCAGTATTATAAGTATTAATTACACACCACTAATATTGCAAATGTGTTTTTAATCGTATACTTACAGAAGAATTTACCGCATATTTTTAAACTGGGAGGGTTTAAACTGGGAAATAGTATTCAATCTAATCGTATTTTAGATGGATTTATGTAGTTTATCAAAGGAACATGTCATGTGATGTATAGGTTCCACACCAGCTTCCTCCTACCTTCCTTCACTTCGTTTTATGATCCAACTTATCCCTCTTCTTCACGCACACATCTGATTTCGCCTTAAATAGACAATAGACATCTATACCTATTTCCTCGACTCTTCCATGTGGCCGTGTATTCTCGCACCTCCCCACTCTTTTTAAGTCTCTTCCAAAACTCTTTATTGAATATATTATCTCATAGTCACAGTTTCTCGCCTCGCACTCAAAGTCTCCCAGTGAAAATATCCCCACTTCTCGCCTGTTAAAACCCTGTTGGGAAAATCACTCCCATTCCGCTTCCCAATTTTCCCCTCCTATCCTTGATGCACACTCGCTCGACGGCGCTCAATCCCTTCTGGATAAATAGCACATGTATTTCTTTTAAAAAAAAATGAAAGTTGGTGTGGGGAAGCAGGCGAAATATTTGCAGCGCCCTCTCCCACATTTGAAAAGTTTGAAAAGCAGAGATTCCCTGGAGATTGAAAGCAGAGTTGGAAAACTAGTCGCAGGAGGGATTCCTTAAAAAAAAAGTTTTTGTGCGCTTCTTTTTTCGCTGTCTCTCTCTCTCTCTCCGAGACATTTCGACTAAACTCTTTTTCGAGCCCAAGCAGCCTCTTATATAAATGGCAACAATCGGGAGGGCTGTTGTCAAAGCCACACAGTACACTTCCTTCAGCACGCTGCCGCTTTAAGTGAAGGTGGTATAGTTTGGCATCTAATTACTGAGATCATTATGTTGCGGTTAGCCAATCCTGCCCTGAGGGCTGGTCGTCAATTTTTAAGCTGATTGGCTGCCTTGGGTGGAGGGGGGGTGGGATGTAGAGTGGGTCTGTTTCAAGGTTTCGTCCTCCTCCCCCTCTTCTTTCTGGATCCGCCCGGCCTCCGCCAGTGGGTCTCTTGAAACGGTGTAATTGAGATGATGTTAGTTGCACAAAGAAAAAGTCAGACAGTCGTTTAACGGGGGCGCAGCGAGTGAGTCCAGTGTCTCTGTGAGAGAGAGAGAGAGAGTGAGAGTGTGGAGCTAACTTAGCAGCGTGGACTCATTCTAAGTTTCCTTCTAAGGAATTTCTTCTGCAAAAAAAAAGACAAAGCTTCCAAATGTTGCAGAATTGATTGAGACTTGCCACTATAGAAGGACACTTGTGATTTTAAAAAAAAATATTGTACAGGGAGAGGATTCGAGTCTGGAGGGATGCATTTGAAGGTGTTGCCGGGCGGGCTGCTGACCGTGGTCTGGCTGCTGCTGTGCGTCTCCGAGAGAGGGAAGGGGCAGTATCAGGGGGAGAGGGGCATCTCGATCCCGGACCATGGTTTCTGCCAGCCCATCTCCATCCCGCTGTGCACCGACATCGCCTACAACCAGACCATCATGCCCAACCTGCTGGGGCACACCAACCAGGAGGACGCGGGGCTCGAAGTGCACCAGTTCTACCCGCTGGTCAAGGTGCAGTGCTCTCCGGAGCTCAAGTTCTTCCTGTGCTCGATGTACGCGCCGGTGTGCACGGTACTCGAGCAGGCCATCCCGCCGTGCCGCTCCATCTGTGAGCGGGCCAGGCAGGGATGCGAGGCGCTGATGAACAAGTTCGGCTTCCAGTGGCCGGAGCGGCTGCGCTGCGAGAACTTCCCGGTGCACGGCACCGAGCAACTGTGCGTGGGCCAGAACCACTCGGAGGAAGGGGCCGGGGCGGCTGGAGGGCCAGGGGGTGCTCTGGTCACCAGCCTGCCCACCCTGAGCCCCCAGGAGCCGGGCACCCCCAGGCCACCCCGCTCTGACCGCCAGCCACCCTTCTTCCACTGCCCGCGGGCCCTCAAGGTGCCCTCCTACCTCAACTACCAGTTCCTGGGGGAGAAGGAGTGCGCCGCGCCCTGCGAGCCCTCCCGGCCAGACGGCTACATGTTCTTCAACGAGCAGGAGATCCGCTTTGCCCGCATCTGGATCCTGATCTGGTCGGCGCTGTGCTGCGCCTCCACCCTGTTCACCGTCACCACTTACCTGGTGGACATGCAGCGGTTCCGCTACCCCGAGCGGCCCATCATCTTCCTGTCGGGCTGCTACACCATGGTGTCCATCGCCTACATCGCCGGCTTCGTGCTGGGCAACCGGGTGGTCTGCAACGAGAGGTTCTCGGAGGACGGCTACCGCACGGTGGTGCAGGGCACCAAGAAGGAGGGCTGCACCATCCTCTTCATGATGCTCTACTTCTTCAGCATGGCCAGCTCCATCTGGTGGGTCATCCTGTCCCTCACCTGGTTCCTGGCGGCGGGCATGAAGTGGGGGCACGAAGCCATCGAGGCCAACTCTCAGTACTTCCACCTGGCTGCCTGGGCGGTGCCCGCGGTCAAGACCATCACCATCCTGGCCATGGGGCAGATCGACGGCGACCTGCTCAGCGGGGTCTGCTTCGTGGGTCTCAACAGCCTGGACCCGCTGCGGGGCTTCGTGTTGGCGCCCCTGTTCGTCTATTTGTTCATCGGCACCTCCTTCCTGCTGGCGGGCTTCGTCTCGCTCTTCCGCATCCGCACCATCATGAAGCACGACGGCACCAAGACTGAGAAGCTGGAGAAGCTCATGGTGAGGATCGGCGTCTTCAGCGTGCTCTACACCGTGCCCGCCACCATCGTCATCGCCTGTTACTTCTACGAGCAAGCATTCAGGGAGCAGTGGGAGAGGAGCTGGGTCAGTCAGACTTGCAAGAGCTACGCCATCCCCTGCCCCCTGCATTACTACCCCCGGATGACCCCGGACTTCACGGTGTACATGATCAAATATCTCATGACCCTCATCGTGGGCATCACCTCGGGCTTTTGGATCTGGTCAGGCAAGACCTTACACTCGTGGCGCAAGTTCTACACTCGGCTCACCAACAGTAAACACGGTGAGACCACCGTGTGAGAGAGCGGGACTGAACTTAACACGGGATTTCCTTTCTTCTTTTCTCTCTCCTTTTTTTTTAAAAAAAAAAGAAAATGTTTTACTTAACGTTTGCATTAGGATAATTTCCCAAGGTGTAATAAAACCTGTAAATAGCATTTGTAAAAAAATTTAATTATATATTTGTATTTAAAAACAAGATTCTACTTGAATTTTTTTTTGTTACTATAGTTGTCACTGATTGGACTTGCCAGTGGAAATCCGGGGAAGACAAAAAGTAAGGAGTTAGACTTGAAACCTGATCTTTTTTAAAAGATTTTCTCCCAGTGGAAGCATTTTTGGAGTTGATTCGATTAAGGCATATCGTTGAGGGTGGTGTAGAAATCGCAGATTAGCAAGGATTTAATCAATGAAAACTTGCTGCCCGGCTCTCTCTCTCTGTCCTCAATCGAAGTATTTCTCCTTACACAACTGCAGGTAATTTGCAACAAAAAAATGTTGGTTTTTGTAGATTATTTTCCCCGTTGAAAAAAAAACCTCTTGTTTAATATTGAGGTTGGTTTCTAATCTTATGCTCCTGAGGAACTGAAAGTTGAGGATTTTTGTTTTCTTTGTGTCTGCATGTTTTGAGCAGTCCCAGGTCATTCGGATCGCCGAATTGTTAAAGAGATGCAATGACATGCGTAAATGTCTTTTTTTAAAAAAGTGTGCACACCACTTTCAACCAGTGAGCACTGAGTGCTTGTATTTTAAATGGTTGTTCCGACTGGGTGTGTTCAGTTTCATATTCGATCACAAGTCTTTATATTTATAGATCAGTAGAATTGTTTCTATATTCAACATTTTTTTTGTTTTCCCATTTTAAATAAAATTCCACTTTTTTGTACAAATTTGGAGTTGCATATCCTTCTTACTTTGGGGCTAAATAGGCATCTTCAAAAACTCTTTGTAAATTTCATTATATCTCCCCATTCCTCTGTACTGTAAATACTTTTTTTTTTCTCCACAGTCACTCTCTTTTCCCCCCCCCCATATCTCCCCACCCAAAAGGATGAGCAGTTCTACACTGGGGTCTTACTGACAAGTTCCTTGCCACATAAAGGTTTTGTATAGGGCCTCTGTCATTTTCTGATTTCTTTAGCTGTAAGCCATCTAGAAAAGGACACTTGAGTTTAAAGTGTGGTTATGAACTAACCACTGTCTGTCTTAGTTTTAAGTAAGGTTTTCAACCAAGTCCCCAAAGGCATGAGTGGCATTGTTTTGTTGCAAGCCGATGTGACCTCTGTGGGACAATCTTTGTTTGGGGAGTGGGGGTGGGGGGTGGGTATCCCTTTGGAAACATCTTTCATTTTAAACCAGCCTCGGTGAGTATTCTGTTAAAAGTAATTGTGTCTTTCTCTTTCAAGAGTGTGTGCGCATGTTGGTGATTCAGTCAAACAAATGGATTTCTGGAGTGGATTGCATGGCCTTAATCTTCCCTTGTCAGGGCACCTCAGAAGCTGAGGGGCAGTTTGTTAAACTGCTTTCCCTGCAAGCATTTTTTTTAAGAAGCACAAATGCGATCGGCTATCTTTTAACTTTTTTTTGTTTAATCAGACTCCTGGTGGAAACCTATTTACATCAATCAACTACCCATCCCCCAACCATCCCAGTGCATATTTTCCCAAAAAAAGTTTCCTTGTTTTAGTTAACAGGATTTTACTATATCTCCATATAGTATTTCTATAATGTCTGCAGGCTTTGAGCCCATGTTCAGATCAAGTATTTTATTAAATCTACTCCAATCCATTTTGTTCTGGATACTGCTACTAGTGAAATTAAGGAGCTGAACTCTCTAGTTTTGTTTCCTTGCCCCTTGTGACTTTTAAGAGGATTCGCAGTAGGTTAAAATCTTTGAGGAGAAAGTGAGGACTGCAGATGCTGGAGATTAGAGCTGAAAATGTGTTGCTGGAAAAGCGCAGCAGGTCAGGCAGCATCCAAGGAACAGGAGAATCGACGTTTCGGGCATAAGCCCTTCTTCAGGAATGAGGAAGGGCTTATGCTCGAAACGTCGATTCTCCTGTTCCTTGGATGCTGCCTGACCTGCTGCGCTTTTCCAGCAACACATTTTCAGCTCACCCTCGTGACTTGTGCCTACTAAAGGAATTCCATTGTCTTGTAAGGGAACACTTGAATTCATTTTTGGTCTGAGAAGTAAATTGTATTTTTTAAATTAACAAAACATCCCTTTAAACATTTGCCTGTATCCCCAGCTCCACCAGTTCAATAAACAACATAATCACAAACATTAAATGCACTTCATTCCATAACTGAAATCAGTTCTTAGTACCATTTATAAAACTGACTTAAATAGTGGGACTTGCCTCCACAATGGCTAGCAGAAGTGATTTTAAAATGACCTGAATGTGTCATCTATTTAGCTTAGTGCGGTTCTGTGAGGATGCAAATACATTTGCATGATTCTTGCGTGATTAAATTCAACATGAATGGTACAGTGACATCTGTTTTTCTGCTTGGTGGCACTGACTGGAATTCCAAACTTTCTCGTTTCTTTCAATCGACTTTTCAAAGAACGGTATATTTTAAAGCAAGAGAGAGCACCTTTAAAAGATCAATTTAATTTTTTTTCTCTGCAAGATTGTGTTGTTTGGAGGTCAGAGCAATTCTCCAAAATCTGAGGCAAGCTTTAGAGCTGAATAGTAACAACTTTCTGTTGACCTCATGAAGAATTCCACAATGTCAGGAAAAATGTGTTTTTGTACGCTAAGTCCGACCCAACAGAGAAGTTTCAGTCCAAGTTTCAGTCACTACCAAGTAAATACATAAACCTTTTGTTCAATCTGGGAAATCTGTTTTCCCCTGTATCTCATGGAACTGAGACTTTATATCCATTCATTAAAGCACTCCTTTTCCTTGGCATCTTGAATTAAGCTGTGTGGTGTTGCAAATATGTGATTCTGGTATCCACATATTTGTTTGCATTGTGCCTAACTTTTTTCTTTTAAGACAGGAAAATTTATGTATTTTGTTCCTATTTAAATACTTGACATAACATATTATGTCTTGCATTTATTATCTTTTACAAGAAAATAGTTTTGTGCATAAATGGATTCAATGCACAGAGGAGGGCACCATACAGTCAGAATTATGCTAAGCGCATTTACCTTTCTTGCAGAACTGCTGTGTCTTCAGTTGGGATGTTGGGATAATCAAAGGTTGCCAATTGTGTGACAGCACACCAGCATTCTCTGATTGTGCTGTGGTACTGGACAGATTTTTTAAAAATGTTGGGATAGATCCCTTTTCTAAAGAATATTTTCTTTGTACCAAATATGAGATGCCTATTCCTTAATCACTTTTAAAAATGGTTGTTCATTTTGTCTCAACATTTTTCTTCTGATGAAATTTGACAGTTTGACTTCACCATTCTTCAGATGGGTTAACCTTTGATAAAACTGGCCCGTGGCCATTTGCACTTTTTTTCTTTTGCAATACTTTGGTTTTGAGATATTTCAACAATCTTCTGGCGAACTCTTTTCCACAGGAGGACTTCCATCAATGTCATGGCTAATTTCAAGTTTCTCAGCTGTCTGGATTTCAAGGTCAATTATACTCAAATAAATTTCTGATTTCCTTTTTAGGGAGGAGAAGAGAAAATCATTTTTAATGATATAGTTGCTTGTATTACAGAATAACACTATACGTGGGAAGCATCTGTGTGTTTCATCTAAACTGTGTTTGAGCTACAGTCTCTGTTACATAGGTGAAAGTGAAGACTGCGGATACTGGAGATTAGAGTTGAGAGTGTGGTGCTGGAGTGTGGGTCTGTTACATAGGCAAACATAATTGAAATAATCAGCAGTGAGGTGAAGGACCAATTAACTGTTACTCTGGTGATGATTGATGGCTAGAAACCTGGCAGAAATCTTCCGTTTCTTTAAAAACGACATGGGATCTTTACTACTTAATTGAACAGACAGAAACAGGTCTACTTATGGTCTTGGTGGTACCTTTGGATTTGCAGTGGGTTTTAGGCACTACTCTGAAGTGTTATCTTTGATTCTGTTTGAAGTCTTCACCTGGGATGTGGTTGCATAACTTCAGGTGTAGTCAAAGGTTGCTATCAAGTTAGCCACAGTGTTAAAGAATAGCACTCTTAATTGTCCCTGTTTCATGTGTTTCTGAAGAAGTAGTCATACAGCACAGAAGGAGGCCATGAAGTCCATCGTACATACTCTTTGGAAAAGTCACCAATTAATCCCACTTTCCCTGCTTCACACAGCACTGCAAATGTTTCCTTTGTAATTCACCCTGCATATTCCTATTGAATCTGTTTCTACCTCTGTTCACTCAAATACATTCCTGATCATGACCTGAGGGGGGGATAAAAGTTCTAATGTCACCAAGCCCTGATTAAACCTAGCCCCTTTCATTAGCAATCACCTTTAGACAGTGTGGTATATTTAGAGAACAACTAAGCTGTATTTTCAGTGAGCTGAGCTCAAACTATTCATCAGGTGAGATAATGAACTGTAGGAATGGAATGGGGAACTAGCGGTAGGCGTGAATGTCAGTAAACACTAGAAATAGGAAGAATTACAGACAATGATCTAAAAATCAGATTTAATAAAAAAGAATTTTAAGTTTCTTAAATTAATATAAATATATTCTAGTCCAGACAGGATACCATTCATATAAGTTGCTGATACTGTTGCCTGTAGACTCACTCTGAACCAATCGATATGAAACCTTTATGATGTGTTTGCCATGTATTGAGATAAATAATTTAAGAAAGGATTGGGAAATGTATATGTGGGGGCGGTGGAAGAAGGTTAAAACATACGGTGGGGAGGAGGAATATTAGAAGAGGCCAGCTTAGGGGATCAGGTCCATTCTGACTCCAGTTGGATAACATTTGGAAGGCATTTATTTCTAAAATACTAAGTTAATTCTTCAGTGTTAAATCACTTTAATTTTGTAAGATAATAATGGGCAAATTTATTGGTTCTTGGATGTATTCGATTTCCTATTGTTGTGAACAATCTTAAGAGCCAGGCCCATATTATATTAGCAATGAAGTGCCTGTTGCAAACATGTTTCTAATTTGGCTGATGCAAGTCCTTCATTATACAATCTTTGTTTTCCATCCCTGGTGATGGTTTGTTTCATACAATAAACTGTTGCTGCTGTGGAAACTAGACAGATAAGCCAAGAAAACATTGAGCTGCTCTGATGCACCTTGAATGTGCTAGAGATTACCATTATATATAAAGTTGTTGTATCAAATTCCCTCATTTCTCAGAGAGGTCCAAATGCAAACCTCTTCAGGAGATGATCATTTTTTGTCGATTGATTGAGTGATAATGTGAATAACCTATGATTTAACATGGAGCATTTCCATTCTTCATAAAGCAAAATCCTTTGGCAGATTACAAAGTTATACTTAATATTATGGCTTTATAGTAACAAAATCACTTTAAATAAAGTTAAGATGCTGAAGTTTCCATTGGCATACATGAAATTAACATATACCCATTAATCTCTTTTTAAAAGCAATCTAATAGACCCTCTTACCACATTTTACTTTTTTCCTTGCTATAAAACTATATACCCTGAAGGAAAATGAAGACCATTCAGTCCTAAAGTTTTTGACATCAATGCTGTTGAGTGATCCTGTTTCAATCTGAATTGTCTGTAGTTCATGATACAGTCAGGTACTTTGAATAACCTAACAGTGGGCTACAATTTATCCTTTGTTGCATGAAAATAATGACTGGGGTGTTAATTTCAACCAATAACCAATATTTTAAATCTTAAATTTATGTAAATCATTCAGTGCTACTGCCTAAAATCTGGGATTCATTGTGATGTTTTGTTTCTTAAGTGAAGGGACTTTACAAGTTTCAAAATAGTTGTAGCACCAAAGCATTTCTTTGCTGGTACTTACGCATGAGCCCCCTCCCAATCTTCTTCATTTCTTCCTATTATTATAACCTTTTCTATCCCTTTTTGTGTTGCACTTACATAACGTTCTCATTAAAAACATCTATGATATTCACTTCAGCTACTTGTGGTAGTGAGTTTCATATAACCACTCTCTGGGGTTAAAAAAAACTTCCTCGAATTCCATTTTGCATTTGAATCTCTGTTAGTCCTCTAAAATAAATTGATAATGGGACAGTATAATATGCATCAAATGCCTGATGATAGGAAGAAGGTCAGTCTCTGTCTCGATGCCTTCCCATATTCTGTGACCCTGTCTGAGAAGTATGGATCGATTATCAGGTGAGGAACAAAATCAGGATGCCCTGTTATCTTCTAGTCAGAGTCCTGTTGTGTCAAAACTGGATACTCAAAGAAGGAAGCCGATTACCTAAACCCATGAAACTACTCTTCAGCAGAAGCTATCCTTGATCAGAGTGAGAACAGTGAGTAGAGTTAGACAGCACGGAAACAGACAGTTTGGTCCAACCAGTCCAGGCTGACCATTATCCCAAACTAAACTAGTCCCATCTGCGCTTGACCCATATCCCTGCAAACCTTTACCATTCATGAACTTCTCCAAATGTCTTTTAAATGCTGTCACTGTACCTGGATTCATTACTTTCTCTGGTGGTTCATTCCACACATGAATCACTCACTTTTTAAAAAAAAAGCCCTTCATTTTCTTTTTAAAGCTTTCTCTTCTCACCTAAAACTATGCCCCCACGAGTTTTGAACTTCTCCAACCGAGGGAACAGACCCTTGTCATTCATCTGATTCATATCCCTCATGATTTTGTAAACCTCAATAAAGTCACCCATCAAGGTAAATATCCTTTGATCTGTACTGTGTGCCTCCATTTAAGAACCCAGTAATCAGGACAATGAAAGATGGCTCCTGGTATTATAACAGGATGACGAAGGGCCTCTTCCTACAATCAGGATCTTGCACAGTTATTTTAAGTCCATTATACACAGTAGAACATTGATCTAGGAGGATTTGTATCTCTGGCAATATTGCTGACACCTTCTACACGCTCTGTCTTGAGCTGCAGTTGCGATACACGGTTGGCTCCTTCCAGATGCAGTTCACTATAAGGCCGGGCTTTGAGCACTGCACTTTTCAAGGCACTTTAGACAATAGGGCTGTTTAAACCGCAAGCAGAGAAGTAAACATCTGTCGGAGCGCAGGGATAAAATTAAACTGACAAATTTGTTCTTTACTCTGTAACTCATTCTGCTTAAATATGTGTGAAGTTTCACAAAAGTCACAAACTATTATCCCATGGGTGCCTGTTCTGCTTTGAAAGCACTTTCTAAAAAAAAATTTAAATCCCCAAATTAAGCAATCATGTAATTCCTTCAAATGGGCCATTTTAACACATTATTAGAATGAAGGACTTGTGGTTACAAATGTCACACTTAGAGGCTTTTAGCTTTCATCTTGTAAATCTAAAACAGGATTTTTTTTTTGAAGTGATGCTGTGCGCCATGCTTAACTAATGGAATGTTTTTAAGTGGAACCAGATATATACAAATTGTGGAAAATAAGCCACAGTATCTGCGAGAGGAGACTCAATTGTAGCCAAACATTTTTTGCGAGTGGTTTCCTTTGGTTGTCAAAGAGAGTGTTTAGCCACCGTTCCAGATTTACATTTGCCGGCCCTAGTGACTGTCAGCGACTGGTTACATTCCAAAAGCTGACATCCGAAGGCTCACGGATTACAGATTTTAAAATAGAAACTCATTAGTTTTGTTGCACTTTCCACTACAGCAGAGCACCATTCTCATTACAGAAAGTGGTGAGTGGAAGTTAGACAAAACACCAGAGGGTGGCGGTGTAATGAGGCTCTATTCGCTAACCTAGTTTTTAAAATAGAAGTTCGTGTATCCCGCTTTTACAGAAAACATTAATTGCTATCATTGCAACGATCCAGCAGTGCGAGGCTGAGTGACTGCTGTGTTACTCTGTTTTAGATTTCGGGTGGGATATTAATTCAGGGCTCCCTTAAATTTGATTGAAGATCCCATGGGCAGTATTGGAAGAATAGAATTCTTCTCGTATCCTGCCCAATACCTCCTTTCAATGACACCACGAATACGTTGACTACTTATTCAGAATGCATTCCTGTTGGTAAAATGTTGCAAACACAAAATGGCATTCCATTTACCTACATAACAGCTCCAAACGGTAATTAATTACGTCTAGCACTTTTGAGATTTTTCAACCACCTGAGATCCAGGTATGAGAAATTATCTCTTAATCGTCAGAACCGAACCATATATGTGCAGCTGCACCGACCTTTCATTGCTGTGAACTCCATTCCTCACTACCTTTCTCTATTTGCATGTCTTCCTCTGGTGAGCCATTTTAGTGCCATTTCATTCCAATTATTGCTTATTTTCTGTTGCTACTCAATTCAAATTTTGCCCCCAGCTCTACATATCAAAATTATTAGGCCACAAGTGTGCCGGGCCACTGCATGGTCTTTTGAAAACTGTAAAACTAAAACTGTGACTAATTTATTTTTCCTGGCTGCATAATAGAAAGACTTCAGATATAACTTTTATATGATTGATGATCACAAACCATTGATTTTTGCAACACCACCAAACAGAAATAGCATCAAGGAATGAAACTTAATCCAAGTTAAAGTAAACACAGAATAACTTGAGTTTATTATTTGTATTCTTCTTAGAATACCCTCACTTTCTCTCCCCCCAAAAACTGACTCCTTGCTGGGTTAACAGTCTGTAGAAACCAGGCAATATCTGGTCATTTATCAACCAGGTCCACGAATTGTCAGCCTTTGGACCATCACCTCTGGAGATTCTTGAGGAGATATTGTTGTCACTCTCCTTTCACTTAGCTGTTCCTCAGCAGCATCATGCCCAGTCATCAGGTCAATTGATGAAATCAAGCTTATCCTTTTCCCCCCACTCCTTCTTGCAAGTATTTCTAATCAACCTGTTTGACCATGCCACAACACATGTGAGACTCAAACCTGGCCATTCTAGTCAGAAATAGAAACAACCTTTACATCACTCTATTACTTGTATGCTTTCAGATTGTCTGTCCAATATTTAGTTTTGGATACACTACCCACATCCATTCATTATCAGATAATAATTGTAGGAACATAAGCCAAACAGCTTCTTGAGCCTGTTCTTCCATTGTGTTAGGTCACGGCTGATCTATTTCTTTAACTCCATCTCCCTGCCTCAATTTTAGAACACCTAATACCCCTGCCTAGAAAAGTCTTTAGTTATCAGTTTCTGAATTTTCAATTGACACCGCCCCATCCCCATTCAATGCCCCCTCCACCTACCCCCACACTGCATTCCCATTGTCAACAGTTTTACTTTTGGAATATTGTGTGCAGTTCTGGTTTCCCTCTTATAGGAAGGACGTTGTGAAACTTGAA
Organism: Chiloscyllium plagiosum; assembly: GCF_004010195.1. NCBI lineage: Eukaryota > Metazoa > Chordata > Chondrichthyes > Orectolobiformes > Hemiscylliidae > Chiloscyllium > Chiloscyllium plagiosum. Next base: position 29,858,984 of record NC_057742.1, on the reverse strand, counting down.
AGGATTCAGAACAGATTTACAAGGATACTTTCAGTATTGGAGGGTTTAAGCAATATGGAGAGGCTGAATAAGCTGGGGCTGTTTTCCCTGGAGCGTCGGAGGCTGAGGGGTGACCTTATAGGGCTGAGGGGTGACCTTATAGAGGTTTATAAAATCATGAGGGGCATGGATAATGAAAATAGACAAAGTCTTTTCCCTGGGTTGGGAGTGTCCAGAACTAAAGGGCATAGGTTTATGGTGAGAGAGGCAAGATTTAAAAGGGACCTAAGGGGCAACTTTTTCACACAGAGGGTGGTGCATGTGTGGAATGAGCTGCCAGGGGAAGTGGTGGAGGCTGGTACAATTACAACATTTAAAAGGCACTTGGATGGGTATATGAATAGGAAGGGTTTAGAGGGATATGGGCCAAGTGCTATTAAATGGGACTCGATTAATTTAGGATATCTCATTGGTATGGACAAGTTGGAGCTGAATATGTGTTGCTGGAAAAGCAGGTCAGGCAGCATCCAAGGAACAGGAGAATCGACGTTTCGGGCATAAGCCCTTCTTCAGGAATGAGGAAAGTGTGTCCAGCAGGCTAATCAGGAATGAGGAAATAACCTGCAATCTTCTTCCTGACCTCTCCGCCCCCAGCCCACTCCGGCCTATCATCCTCACCTTGACATCACTCCACCTATCGCATTTCCAACGCACGTCCCCCAAGTCCCTCCTCCCTACCTTTTATCTTAGCCTGCTGGACACACTTTCCTCATTCCTGAAGAAGGGCTTATGCCCGAAACGTCGATTCTCCTGTTCCTTGGATGCTGCCTGACCTGCTGCGCTTTTCCAGCAACACATTTTCAGCTCTGATCTCCAGCATCTGCAGCCCTCACTTTCTCCATGGACAAGTTGGACCAAAGGATCTGTTTCTGTGCTGTACATCTCTATGACTCTATGACTTGGGAGAGAATCCAAGATTCCTGTTACCCTTTTTCTGAATAAGGACTTTCAGACATCACCCCTCACAGACTGAGCTCATATTTTAAGGCTTTCTTCCCTAACTGGACTATTGCAAAAGTTGAAACTGTTTCTCCCAATTAATGCCTTTAGCTATCAGAAATGCCTCAATTGCATTACATTTCAATTGTCTATACTGAAGAGAATATAAATCTAATCTGTACAGCCTGCTCCCATGACTTACCCTTTTTAGTCCTTTTGGTGAAAACGATTGCACTCCATGCAAGAGCAATTCATTCTCCCTGAGGTAATGCAGTACTCTCGAGGGGGGTCTGACCAGAGCTTTTTACCAGACTTATAGTACAACTTAAACTCATTTTGTATTTCAGTCCCCTTAAAATTAAAAGAATCAAAATTCCATTGGCCTTTTAATTATTTTTTGTAGCCGTCCACTAACTTGTAGTGATGTTTTATATAGGGATCCTTAAATCTTTTCCTCATCCACAGTTCTTAGCTACACACCATTCCTAAAACACACTGATTCATCTTCCTTAGGTCCAAAGTGGAATGACAGATAAAATTCTTACAATGACCTTCATGTGCTACAGTTTTGTCCACTTACTTTACCCTTTGCAACTCGCTAGAATGGCATAAACCATTTGAAGAACGGATTTAAGCAGTGTTGTTGTTCATTGATATTATAGTTTTTGTCATTCCTCCATAGAGTTCTGGGTTATTATTGATCACACTCAAAGCAGTGATCACAAAGTGATTGACATTCAAGGCTCAATGAATTATGGGTCTAAAGTTGTTCCCATATCTTTTATAATTTTTTTCCATTTACCATTCCCCTCTTCAGACAAATGATGTATGTTTTATTATACTTTAACAGGCAGCTTCAGCCATTACTACCTCACTCATTCTATAGCTGTGCCTATATAGCGACTCAGTAGATTGTAATTGGCCTGAAAAGGTTAATCTGGAATAGCTGTGCCGAGTGATATACAAATGACTTCTTCAGAAAGACCTGGTTGGTTTTGCTGTAGCTGTCAGTTCTACATTCTACAGACTACAGCCATGTAGCACGGACCTAGTTACTACTACCTCTTATGAGATAACAATATCTCTTGACTAGCATTTATGTGGTTAACCAATCTCAAGCTTATGTAACCTATTATCTTGCTGTTATGTAATAAACTACTTCTTGTTACTAAGAATGTGCCTCTTTTGCTGAAGAATTATTAGTGGTTAATTCTTCACCACTTAACACTAGTGAGCCTGTTATTACAAATCACAAGGAATGTTAGTGGCAGCAGATCTAACCAAAGACCCAGGTGCCATCTATAGGCATCTCAGAGAATCTCTACAGTATGGAAAGAAGCTACTCAGCCAATCAAATCGACACCAACCCTCTGATTAGCATCCCACCCAGACCCCTACCCTATCCCTATCGCCCTTACATTTCCCATAGCTAACCCAGCTAGCCTACCCATTCCTGGACACTATGGGCCATGTAGCATGGTCAGTCAACCTCAATTGCACACCGTTGGATTGTGGGAAGAAACCAGAACATCCAAAGGAAACCCGCACAGACACAGGGAGAATGTGCTAACTTCTCACAGATAGTCATCCGAAGTTGGAATCTAACCTGGCTCACTGGCATTGTGAAGCAACAGTGCTAACCACTGTGACACCCATCTTGCAAGATGATGCCAGCAGTGTAGACTGCTGTTTAATGAGAAGAGTGCACAACAACCTGAAGAAAAGAGAGAATGCAGTCATTTTAAGTTACAGCCAGTTAGCAGCTGCAGCAGAGACAGCAGCCAGTCATTTCTGAATGCAAAAGCTCCAGGAGCACATCAGCCTGCCTCTAATGCTCTGAACTGGCCAGGACCAGAGAGAAAAAACAGTACAGAAACACTTGTGAAGACTACAGAGAGTCTCATTGAAGCAGCGAGGAGTAGACTGGATGACTAATAGAAGACAGAGTTGGGATAAGTGGGGCATTTTCAGGATTGTACCTTTAATTAGCACAGTGCTACATAGATGAATGTTGAGGTTGCAGTTATTTGCAAAGTATATTAATAACTTTGATAACGAAGATGATTGTACAGAGCCAATTTTGCAATGACACAATGCTAATTGGGAAGGAAACTGGTGAGGATGACGCAAAGAGTCTGCAGAGGTCTATAAACAGGATTAAGTGTATGAGAAAAAGCTTGGCAGATGGGAAATGATGTGAGAACTGTGAGGATATGCACTTTGGGAGGTAGAATAAAGGAGCTGAATTTTATTTAAATGGTGACAGACTGCCGAAAGTTATTGAACAGAGGGATTTGGGAGTCCTTGTGTATGAATCATAGGAAGCTAGCATCCAAGTTCAGCGGATACAAAGGAAGACAAGTGGAGTTTTGGTCTTTATTTCAAAGGGAATGGAGAACAAAAATAGAGAAGTTTTGCAAAACTATTCAACTCACAGCCTGAATACTTTGAACAGTTTTGGATCCCTTATTTAAGAAAAGGTATACTGACATTGGAGATGGTCCAGAGAAGGTTCACTGGGTTGGTACCAGGTGTGGAGGGACATCTTTTAGAATAAGTTGCAGGTTTCGGTTCATTAATATCTAATTCCCAGAATGAACCGAAACCTGCAACCCATTCTAAAAGATGAAAGAGGAGGTTTGTTCAATATATCATGACACTGTGATCTTTTGCTATAAATTCTGTGTCTTATGATCCTGCTCCATTGTAACACGATTCAAGGAAGAACAGGGAAGCTCTGCCAATATATTCTGTAGCTAAAGCCAAAAACGTGTTAACTAGTCACTTATTTAATCGCTGTTTGTGGCACTTGCTGCACAGAAGATGACTCTTACTTCCTGCATTACAATACAAACAACACTCCATAAAATACAGTCCATCAGTGTTAAAACATTGTTGTTGTTCTAAGATCATGAAATGTACAATATAAATGCAAGAGTTTACTTTTAAAAAATACAAACAATATAAGTGTTTAAATTCCCTAATAGCCCCTAGTTATTTTTACTGGATCTTTATTTATCCCTAAGAAAACAGTTCCAAAATCGAATCAATGCTTTTTTTAAACTTAAATAAAGATTTGCTTAAACCAAAACAAAACGGAGAGCGTGCAAACCTGAACATTAAAGGGAAAAAAATGAGATGTCAACAAGAGTTCCCAAATGGCGATGACAGCTAAGATTAAAAAACATCTTGTACTGACAAACCCAACACAAGATACGAAATCTGATTAAAAAGCCACAAGATTATTCTGAAATGAGCAAGATTTGAAGATCTCTCTATACCAGGAGTGTCTGAAAGACGGAATGTTCAACTAGGCTGCATGACCAAGCTGCGTTCTACAGTGTCCAGACTAGAGCACAAAATCGAACAATGCATGTCTGTAACAGAACAGGCTGTCTTTTATCACAAGACACTGGAGCAGGGTATTCATCTAGTGATTTCCAGTATCTGTATTCAATCAAACCTGATGTCAAACTGGCCTCCAGACTGACGCAAAAGGCAGGATTTCAGGTTTTGGGTCACATCCTGATGTCAGGGTCATATGAGGTCCCCAACTGCACACTGTGTTGGGAGCAGGCACCTGACTCTGATCTTCCTTGAATTGGCTAGAGGCTATGCTTAAGGGCTCCAGGGGGGCTCCGGTGGCCAGCTTGTCAGAAGCTGCTATCTGCAATTGTAGATGAGAGAATTTGGCAGGAAGAGAGGTGAGAGGAGGGGGACCACTTTCCCAAAAGCTCTCAAAATGTTTGCATTTTGAATCCCCTCCACAAGGCAGTCTGTGTGGTCAGGCAGCCTGGGAGGATGTCAAAGCCTTTCAGAAAGGCGAGCCATTCAATCTGCTGCTGGGAGGCTGCTGATCTGTTCCTGAGTCTGGACATCTGTCAGGCAACTCCAGTCAGTTTCTGATAATTGGGCTTTCAATTTGCATCTGTGGGGGTGTGGCCCTCTTTCTTCTGAACCCACCTTGGGGGAAATTGCCAAGAGAAATTGATAATAGTAACACACTGGCCAAAGATATTACCTTCGTTTCATATTAATTCATGGGATGTTGGTGTCATTGGCTAGACCTGCATTGATTGCCCATTCTTAATTGCCTAGATGGCGCTTGAGAGTGAGCCACATTTCAGTGAGTCAGCTGTCACATGTAGGCCAGTTCAGGTAAGGTTGGCAGATTTCCTTCTCTAAAGTAAATTAGTGATCAGGTAGGGTTTTAACAACAATTACTTATTTGTCCAGCTGATATGGTCAGATCTGAACCCATGTCCCTCAGAACATTGGCCTGTGTTTCTGGATTACTAGCCTAATGACAGGACCTCTATACTACTAGTCCTGAGCTTGTCTATTTTTGGCTCCTACATAGATGAGAAAATTCTGACTATGGTCAGTTGATGAATTTTAACATGCCAGTACTATCAAAGAAAAGGGGATCCGGTTTAGAAAATTTGCTATTGTTGGAAGCAGACATAATCTTTTCACTGTACTCCTATGCAATTCTCCAACTTGAATGACTCCTGTAGCAAAATCACAGCAATGAATCCATTCAGTGAGTCACAACTAACTTAACAAACGCTCCCAAAGTTTGCAGAATGCTGTTTTTTGGAATCTGGTGACAAACATTGAAGACTAAGTAAGTCATGCAGAAGTGAAGGTAATTAATATTCGGGAGTGTTGGGCAGGGCTCAGAAGTATATGACTATATGGATATAAAATCTAGACTGACACATGGATCTGCAGTGAGTGCTTCACTGTTGGAGGGGCTGTATTGTGGATGAGATGATAAACTGATGCCCCAGTATGTAGATGTAAAAGATTCTATGGCATTATTTTGAAGAAAAGCAAAGAGTTCTCTGTAGTTTATCTGCATGTTATCACACTGCTGATTGTGAAAGCTCGCCCTGTGGAAATTGATTGCTGTGTCTCCGAAATTGATTATTCTGCAAAAATACTTCATTGACTGTAAAGTATTTTGGAATGACTTGATTATGAATGATGCTATATAAATGCAAGTCTTACTTACTTTCTATATTTTCCCAGTTAGGTAGCAGCTGGCTTTTGCTGTTGATACAAATTTGCTAATACATCTATATAAAGCGCCCTCATACCTTGTTTACAATTAAATCCAAAACTGTGATTGAAGTTCAATATTTGAATTTGACATTCGCTAGTTCATGGAACTCGGTAAAACTACAGCATGGTTCCATTCAGACTGATCCTTGTTCAATTAACCCCATTGTTTTTCTTAATCCTTCTTTCATTTTAATTTAATCTGAATTCTCTTTGTAAATTAAAGCTGGACTAAGTTTCGAGATGAACGTAAAAAAATGGACTTGAATTTCTATACATGATCTGACAACGTCCCAAATGTGCATTTTAATTATTACTTTTGAGGTGAAATCCCTGTTGTAAAGTAAGGAATATGCTGTCAATGTATCCAAACCAATATCACACAAATATCAGAGTGACCAGAGAATCTGTTTCTTTGGATTCTTTGTTTGAGGAATAAATATTGGCCAGAAAACCAGGGCAAGTTTATCCCACTCTCTTTGAAATGATGCTATGGGAGAGTTTTTAATATTTTCCTCAAGTTAAAGTAAATGTGGCTTCAATTTAATGTTCTCGCCCGAAAGACAGCATCTGCGACAGTGCAGCACACCTCGGCATAGCTTTGGAATTTCAGCCTAGATTATGTGCCCATGACCCTACAGCAAAATTTGAACTGGCAGTTCTTTGGCCCAGAACTCTGATTGTTGGATTGAGCTACAGATGATCCCCAACTCATAGCTTTCCTCTTTGATTTTTCAGTTGAAATGAAACCCAGGTTACAAGGATGGAAGTCACTCCTCTTTCCAGGACAGGTGTTATACACTATCCCTGACACACGCATACTGCTTGCCAATCCAACCACTTTGCCATAGGACCTGTGCACCACACTCTCCACCTGCCCTATACTTTTTGCCAACTTCCCCGTGGTGAAATCATCTCTGCTGCCAAGTTAGACAAAAACAAAACTTCTGGTGCTGAAAACAACTACTGAAGCACAGTGTGGAGATCTGTCTTTCACATTAATTGTGTAATACCTGAAGCTGCTTGATGGGATAGGAAGTAAACTTGTTTTTAAAAAAAGTGGTGGCATGGTGGCTTAGTGGTTAGCACTGCTGCCTCACAGCACCAGGGACCGATGTTCCATTTCAGCCTCGGCTGACTGTCCGTATGGAGTTTGCACATTCTCTCGGTGTTTGCATGGGTTTCCTCAGGATGCTCCGGTTTCCTCCCACAGTCCAAAGGTGTGCAGGTTAAGTGGATTGGCCATAGTGTTCAATGATGTGCAAGTTAGGTGCATTAGTAATGGTAAATGTAGAGTAATAGGGGAGGGGAATGGGTCTGGGTGGGTTACTCTTCAGCAAGTCATTGTGGATTTGTTGGGCCAAATGACCTGTTTATACACTGTAGAGATTCTATAACCTATACAGGTGAAACATGTTCCATTTGCTTGCAGCTCAATTTAAGCATTCATATCCACAAAAATGGAGTAAAAGTGTGGAAGTTGACTTTATTCTTTCTGAAGGAGAGATGCATCACTGCAATGAATATAGTGTTAAAAGTGGCTCTGCAAATTTGCTGGTGCCATCTCATTTGCTTGTTCAAAGGGCTGACTGCCACATTGCTGGCTGCCTGTGCACATGCCCAAAATTTACAAGTTTAATTCCTTGATTTCAGACACTTAAGATCTACTACCTGTACAGCCACAGCAGTCCCAAGAAGAGAAGAGATAATGACAGACTGGCACTGACGAAAAGATAATACTCCTTGATCTAACACTTTTGGCCATCGACTCAGATACTAGCATTGCACATACCTTAATAGTATATATTCGAGATTGGCATTATGGTTCTATGAAAGGGCACGTGGGTGTCTTTGCATCATAGAGTCAAACATCACGGAAACAGATCCTTCAGAGGCCTGTGACCAGTGGAGTGCCACAAGGATCGGTGCTGGGTCCTCTACTTTTTGTCATTTACATAAATGATTTGGATGCGAGCATAAGAGGTACAGTTAGTAAGTTTGCAGATGACACCAAAATTGGAGGTGTAATGGACAGGAAGAGGGTTACCTCACATTACAACAGGTTCTTGACCAAATGGGCAAATGGACTGAGAAGTGGCAGATGGAGTTTAATTCAGATAAATGTGAGGAGCTGCATTTTGGGAAAGCAAATCTTAGTCGGACTTATACACGTAATGGTAAGGTCCTCGGGAGTGTTGCTGAACAAAGAGACCTTGGAGTGCAGGTTCATAGCTCTTTGAACGTGGAGTCGCAGGTGGATAGGATAGTGAAGAAGGCGTTTGGTATGCTTTCCTTTATTAGTCAGAGTATTGAGTACAGGAGTCGGGAGGTACATGTATGGAATGAGCCGCCAGAGGAAGTGGTGGAGGCTGAAACAATTGCAACATTTAAGAGGCATCTGGATGGGTATATGAATAGGAAGGGTTTGGAGGGATATGGGCCGGGTGCTGGCAGGTGGGACTAGATTGGGTTAGGATATCTGGTCGGCATGGACAGGTTGGACCAAAGGGTCTGCTTCCATGCTGTACATCTCTATGGCTCTATGTCCATGTTGACCAGCTATCCCAAACTGAATTAGACCCATTTGCATTTGGGTTGGCATGGATAAGCAATTGTATTTTTCAAATTGACATGTTGCTTATTAATCCATCAAATTAATAGTCATAGTCAAACAGAATCAGATAAAGTCTAACACAGAAATATATCAGATATATTGGATGAAAAAGTGAACTTAATGTGTAATGTCATCTGTAAATTAACCTTCTAAAATAATGCCCCTATTAAATTATTATCCCTCTTTGCTTCATGTATTAATTTTGAGCATCAACAACTCAAGCTTCTCAAATGCAAATAACAAATTTAATGTGACATTCAAAACAAATACCTAGTAAGACATATAGCCACATGGTCATGTGTGCAAAGTTGCTAGGCTTCTCTCTGTCAGAATGGTGATCAGTTCTTTGCTTTCAGTCTCCATGTGGTTGGTCTGTCTACTTCAACCAGAGCCTGCTACCATGCCGAGACACAGTTCCTTATCGTGCTGGCTATCCACATGATCAATGCCAGATAGGCCAGACCTGTCTTCTCAGGATTCAGCATTACACCAGTTGTGTCTTGCCCACCTCACCAAGTTATTCTGATCATAGTATGAACTGGTTTTCTGTTCTCCAACCCTCATGGGACCAATGAGGCAATAATTTAATCTCCACCATATTCTCAATTTCCAAGCAACCAGTCCATGGGGTATGTTTGCTATAAATTTAACGATAAATATTAATTTAATAATTAATCTTATCTAGAGCACCATCCTGTAGGTCTTTGACTGTTCATTTCTTTTAACATTAGTACAGTTACACCACATTAATTACACTACAGGCTTGGAATCAAATAGGAGTTAACCTTAGGACTTTAACCATTGAAACTTCATGCCAGTCCTTAAAAGATAATAGGAGCAGTGGAACTCTGCATTACAGATTCAAACTGTTCCATCCCCACCTGCTCTTCTTCAGACACTTGTTTCTTTGTCTTAGTTATTTGTTATTTATGAACAACACTCTCCCCTTCACCAGGTGTTGCATTGTTCATGGGGTGAATGGAAAAATAAGGGGATTGCAAACAGGCTGCATTCCATTGCTAAATCATAGAGTGAGGTTCCTGGTCAGACTGAACCCTGGAGTAAATTCATTGCCTCCGGGCTCCTCTGAGCAGAGTGGTATATAGTACAGATTCGACAGCCCTAGCTCCCTTTTTGTGAAGCCCTCCACTAGAAACACTGGCTTTGTGAATTTAATCTCATCTTCCTGGTTTTATCAATGAAGGGCAAAGAAAGGGCAAGGTGTCATAGAGAAATAACAGAAAGCTGATTCCTGGTGTCAAAGGATTGAAATCTGAGGCAAGGAATTTGGAATTTTCAATGTCGGAAGGTGGTATCTGAGAGAAACTTTCAGAATTATTGTTCAGGGGTATAAATAAAGTCAGAGGGCGTCTTCAATATAAAAAAGGAAAGGGCAGAAACCCAAACCATTAAAAGCCAAATTTAAAATCTATTTCTTGGGGGGAGGATTTGAAATGTGCTTCTGGACAAATTGATTAGACCATATAGAATAATAGAATCCCTACAATGTGGAAGCGGCTCATCCACACCGACCCTTCAAAGAGCAGTCGACCCAGTCCTATCCTCCTACCCTATAGTTCAGCATGGCCCATAGCTAATCATCCTGAAGAAGGGTTGCACCTGAAACATTGACTTCTGCACCTCCTGATCATGCCTGACTCGCTGTGTTCTGCATAGAATCCCTACAGTGTAGGAACAGGCCCTTCGGCCCAACAGGTCCACACCGACCCTCCAAAGAGTAACCCAGCCCCCTGATGAGTGCACCTAATCTACACATCCTGAACATTATGGGCAAATGTAACATGGTCAATTCACCTAACCTGCACATCTTTGTGACTGTGTGAGGAAACCGGAGCACCCAGAGGGGACCCACGCAGACACGGGGAGAATGTGCAAATTCCACACAGACAGTCGCCCGAGGCTGGAATCGAACCCGGGTCCCTGGTGCTGTGAGGCAGCAGTACTAACTGTTGCGCCACTGTGCTGCCCCATTATAGGCCCTATTCATCTAGCCTCCTGTTTATCTACCTTGGAATCCAGCATTTGCAGTTTTTTTTGTCTCTAACCATGGCTAATCCTGGCTAAACATGGTGTTCATAGTTTGTTGGATGCTGGGATTTCCGACTATAGAGGGCATATTTTCTGACAAATGCTTTTCTTGTATGAACACTTGTTTTTAATATATTACATTGTTCTCACTGCACTCAGAATCAAAATGATGATTTTTTAGACCCTGTGAAATGTTCAAGATTCCATGATTTTACAGAGAATGGATTTCTTTGTGAGTAGAAAGATGTAATTGGCACATCTGAACGTCCTTACTATGCACAGTCAATGTGGTGGGAATCTCCACCTCCACCTACCTGCCTTGCTTTCTCATCAATGAATTATTACCAAAAAATAAATTTTGATCTCAGCTTTGAAATTTTCAATTGACCTGCTGGCCAGAATGTAATTTTTTTGTGGGATAGAATCCTAAATTCCACTATTCTTTGTATGAAGTGCTTCCTGCCTTCATTCCCTGAACAGTCTTGCACTAATTTTAATGTTATACTCAGGTCTCTCCAGAGGAAATACTTGATCCCTACCTACCACTAAATTACTGAATGGAAATGATGTGCAAGGTTACAGAGAAATGCACTGAGCCATGATGCTCACTTGGACCCCCAGTGCTGGTAAGATGGGCTGAACGGCCTCCTTTGGAATGTGACAATTCTGTGTATCACTTTTCACATTTCAGTTGGATCACCCTTAATTTTTCACCAACTGTTTTTCATCAGCCTGCTTAGACATTTTATAACACTCTACCAGAGCAACTGGAACTTGAACTCAGCCCAGAGGTAAGGACATTATCACTGCACCACAACACCCCTGTTATTCATTCAGTTTCAAATGAAAATGAATCTAACATAAAGAACTGGTCCACAGAATGTTTTATTCCCAATATTGTTCTGGTGACTCTGTGCTGAAGCATTTCAAAAATCAATTTTATCTTTCCTCAGCTATACCGATCAGAACTGAATGCAGTACTCGACCTAACTTGCTGTTGTCTGAAAATTTGGAAAAATGTTACTCTATTCCTTCATCTATTTATTTTGCATGTGCTCTGAAATGTTAGGCTTCTTGCACAGACCCATTGGGAAGTAGCACCAGTCACATTCTGCTGGTTGGTCTATGTATCCACTATCCCTGTGCAATGTCTTCCAATGTCTTTAAATTAATAGAGATCCTCCAATGATCATTTTTGGTCAGGTATCTCATTTGCTGCGTATTATCTAATCTCTTTTGAATGTAAATAGAAGTAACATTCATGGAAATAATTAATGGAATTTGATGGAGTTGGCAGAACACTGTTGTGAGGGCCGAATGTGGAAGCTGAATCTGTGTCGTTTGATGTTAGGACCTGATGCCAGTGCTGGCCAATTAAGAGACTTCTTTTGGAGCTGCTGTGTAATTAAGGAGCTGAGGGCTTGAGCAGAAGCACCTCTGGTGAATACCATTACTAAGGTAGTAAGTGGAAAGATGTCTTTATTTTATGTGCTCTCAAGAAAGGGAATATGAATTTGGGGCATGAGGCAGATCTTGGAGATTAGGGAGATGTTTTTATCCTTAGGTGCTTGGCCTCCTGCACCACCAAATCCTTACCTCCCAATACCTGAAGGAAGAATGCCTCATCTTTTGCCTTGGGACCCTCCAACCACACAGGATCAATGTGAGTTTCACCAGTTTCCTCATTTCCCCTCCCCTCACCTTATCCAAGTTCCAACCTTCCAACTCGGCACCTCCCTCTTGACATGTCCTACCTGTCCATCTTCCTTCCCATTTATCCGCTCCACCCTCCTCTCTGACCTATCACCTTCAAGCTCAACTTCATCTTCCTATTACATTCTCAGCTACCTTCCCCCCCCCAAGCCCCACACACCTCCCATTTATCTCTCAGCCCCTTGGGCCACCCCCTCATTCCTGATAAAGAGCTTATGCTCAAAACATCAATTCTCCTGCTCCTCGGATGCTGCCTGACCAGTTGTGCTTTTCCAGCACCTCACACTTCAGTTCTGATCTCCAGCATCTGCAGTGCTCACTTTCTCCCTCCTTACTCTGTGCCATTTGTAGGTCTTCCATTTTTCCCAGTCACTCACCAAAAGACTCAGAAAATTCTGACAAAGGATTCTGGGAAAATATTTGATGTAATTCCACCTTCAAAGCAATCAAGCAAACCTCCATTGATTCAACCATTACCACAAATCCATAATTGAAAAATTGAATTCTGGCTGATTGTTTTCCTCCATTGATAATTCTTTGGTCTCAGGCTACTGAGGCCATAAATTCCTGAAGAAGGGCTTATGCCCGAAACGTCGATTCTCCTGTTCCCTGGATGCTGCCTGACCTGCTGCGCTTCTCCAGCAACACATTTTCAGCTCTGATCTCCAGCATCTGCAGACCTCACTTTCTCCCCATAAATCTCATAGCCTACCTTACGATCACTATTTATACTCTTATTTAACCTCTATTTCCAACAAGGTATGAATCTCTTCTTTTTGGAATGAGTTAAGTAAGTCAGCATTGAATGCTGTCATTGGGCATATGCTCTGGAAATCAACAGAGGATGTGATTTCCTGGAAATCTAATTTGAAAATGGAGCATACATTTGGAAACAGTGATCATAATATCATTATTTTTAAAGTAGAAAGAGACAATAGAATTATCAAATGTGCAAATGCAAAACTGGAAGAAAAGTCAGATGGAGGTCTTCTGTTCCATTTGGATCATAATAATTGATTAAGATAGAATCATAAATACACTAATTGAACAATGGGAATCATTCAGAGGAGACAGTTTTGGTATAGGGTAGTCATATTCCCTTGAGGTAGGGAAGAAGAACATGCAAAGCTAGAACTCGCTGGATGACTAAATATATAGCGATTAAAGGGTGACAGAAAATGCAAGTTTAAAATAAATGTTAAGTTCATAATTTCCAAATAACAGGCAGGAGGCTGGAAGAACACAGCAAGCCAGGCAGCATCAGGAGGTGCAGAAGTCGACGTTTCAGCTGTAATCCTTCTTCAGGACTGGGAGTGGGTGTAGGGGGAGCTGTAGAGAAAGGGGGGAGCGGGGAAAGGGTGGTGAAGTGGGGATAGGTGATGACACGTCGAGGATACAACCTGGTTGGTCAATAGGAGGAATGAATCAGGTTGGTGGCAGGGAGCAGTGGAAGGGAAGGGGAGAGGCTACGAAGGGAGTCGGGGGATGGGAGGGAGGTTATTTGAAATTGGAGAACTCAATGTTGAGTCCTCCAGGCTGTAAGTTGAGGTGTTGTTCCTCCTATTTGCGATGTGATTCATTGTGGTAATGGAGGAAGCCAAAGATGGTCATGTTGGAAAGGGAGTGGGAAGGGGAATTAAAATGGGCTGTGAATGCGAGGTCGGGTCGACCCCTGCGGATCTGGCTGAGATGCTCAATGAGCCATTCCCTAAGTTTCTGTTCAATCTTCCTAATGTAGTGAAGACCACATCAGGAGCACCTGATGCAGTAAACTAGGTTGGAAGAGAGGCAGGTGAACCTCTGTCTCACTGGAAGGAGTGTTTGGGGCCCTGGATGGAGGGGAGGCGGGTTGTGTACTGACAGGTTTTACATATTTTCTGGTTGCAAGGGAAGGTACTTGGGAATTTGAGGGGTAGTTGGTGGGGAGAATGACACAAACCAAAGACTGGCAAAAGGAATGATCCTTGTGGAAGACAGAGAGGGGTAGTGGTGGGGGGAGAGTGGTGCAAACAAAGGATTGGCGAAGGGAGTAGTCCTTGCGGAAGGCAGAAATGGGTGGGGAGACGAAGATGTTCTTGGTGTTGGGGTCTAGTTGGAGTTGGCAGAAGTGTTTAAGCTGAGACAGAAGTTCACCTGCCTGACATCCAATGTGGTTTACTGCATCAGGTGCTCCTGATGTGGTCTTCGCTGTCTTGTAGAGAACTTGAAGAGGCAGAGGGCATGAAAGGGGTACGAAAGAGTACTTTGTACTTGTCTTTATTAAAGCAGAGTTTCTGAAATGCTCATTTAAAGGAAGTGCAACAGAAAAATTGGGCAGGATAAAAATAGATGAAGAAGAGGTACTGAAAAGTTTGTCATTTTTTTTGGATATAAAATTTATTCAGTCCAGATGAGATGCATCCTTGGTTGATGAAGACACCAAAGACAGGAATAGGAATCGTTATGCCTAAATCTTCTAATCCCCATTAGGTATTGAAGTGATGTCAGGGAACTGGAGGATTGTAAATGTTAAAACAAGGTTCAAAAAAGCACTGACAGATCATCTGCACAAACACTTCAGAGTAACATTGGGTGGTGGAGAAACTTATTTGGCATTTAGGAAAATAGGAGTTAATACAACAGAAGCAGCCAAATATTTCTTAGAGGCAAATCATGTTTGAATAATTTAATCTAATTCTTGCTGAAGTAATGGAAAGAGCAATGACTGTACTGTACTTGGTGCGTGTATGGGCTTCAAAAGATATTTCATAAATTACTACATTATAGAATTGTTGACAAAATTGAAACCCATAGGATGAAAGTGGTAGCAGCTGCACTGATACAATATTGTCTGAAGGACACAAAGCAAAAATAAGCGGTGAGTCAATAGTTTTTCAGGCCGGATGGTGTGGTATTAATGGGTAGTAGGATGCTGTAACAAATCCTCTTTCCTTTGGTTGGTCTAAGGACCTAATTGGTTTATAGTGGTGGACAATCAACAACTATTATGCCTTCATAAGAAGAGGCTGTTGGCTTCATATGATGGTAATTAGGTCCAAGTAACATCAGTTAATCAGATATTGTTACTAAGACTATAGGGAACGTTATTATTATAGGTCCACACTTCATGAGATCTCAATATAATCTGCCAGATCACCTCCTAAGTCTGTATGAGTATATCCTGGATTTCTAACCAGGCAATTTCTTTTCAACAGTATCCTGGATCTCCGTGCCAAGTAGTTTTGTCTTGACCACGTCCTGGACAAGTGGATATTAGTCATCCCACCTCAGTGTTGGTTCCATGGAGTTATGTGCAGGTCATCTTCAATTGATGTAAATAAATCTTTATTCTCAATCTGTTAATACGTCTATGCTGATGTTTAATTACTTACTTTAAGTTATTGATTAAGTTGAATATCTTATTGTCCCTCTGTTGGTTTCTTGCTGGTGAACCCAACATATTCACATTTTCAGTTAAATAATTGGTGGATTTATCCTGCTGACTGAGGTAGGTCATTGGTATTGATAGTTCATCCTGGAAGGTGAAGAATTGGAATATTCTTCTTGACTTTGTGTTGTTTAATCATTTGACATCAAATTCAATTTTGCTATTACAATTTGTTCATTAAGTCTAGTGCTGTCTGAACAACTCCATTAAAGATTCCATCAATGAGCTCAAGCTCACTTGTTTTTGGAAACTTTGCAGGTTTCTGTCAGTTTACTTTTCTCCAGTGATGAGAGCTTTATTTTCCAAATTGGAAAATCCTGGACATTTGCAGATTTCACAATGAGTTATGAGAGCTTCAAGTTCTGTTGAAATCTCTGGCTACAATACCACTGACTGGACCCTGATTGTGCAGCTGGGATGCCCAATATCCCCAGTGTATCCTTTTCAGAATATCTTCCCAGAGGGAGTCTGGAACAGTTCAGTATTGCTACCATTGACAATGTGATATCATCGCCAGAAACCAAAAACAATGAGAGAAGTCACCTCCTCGTTTCCCCTTATGGCTTGGATTTTGATCCACAGACTTTGCGCTTTTTTGACTACATTTTCCAGCCATGATATTCCTAAAGTCACTATTCATGGATGTAGGTTTGCTCGCTGAGCTGGAAGGTTCGTTTTCAGACGTTTCATCACCATACTAGGTAACATCTTCAGTGAGCCTCCGGATGAAGCCATGCTGGTGTAGCCCGCTTTCTGTTTATGTGTTTGGGTTTCCTTAGATTGGTTCTGCTACATGGATGACACCTTTGTCATCGCTAAATGAAGCAAATTAGAGGAAACCTTCAAGACCATTAACAATACCCTTACTGGCATAAAATTCATCAAAGAGAAGGAAAACAACAACAAACTGCCATTCCTAGATGTCACAGTAGAGCCAACAGCTAAAGGAGAATTGCAAACCAGCCTCCAAAAGAAAACAACACATGTGGACCAAATATTGAACTACAGAAGCAATTATCCCAACATCCACAAATGAAGCTGCATCAGAACATTATTCCAACGAGCCATAACACAGCAGCACACAGGAACTATGAAGAACAGACGAAAATTACCTATACAGTATATTCAAAATGAAGGGGTACCCAATGAACACAGTCTGATGATTTCTCAGCAACAAACCAATGTAAACGGACAAAACACATCCAGAAATCCTAGCCACTCTCCCCTATATCAAAGACATCTCGGGAATGACTGCCAGACTACTCAGACCCCTTGGCATCATGGTAGCCCACAAACCCACCAACACACTAAAGCAGCAGCTGATGAACTTGAAAGACCCTATCCAACAACCAAAACTAATGTCACTTACAAAATAACATGCAAGAACTGTAACAAACACTACATTGGATAAACAGGTAGAAAATTAGCCACCAGGATACATGAACACCAACTAGCCACAAAAAGACATGACCAACTCGCACTAGTATCCTTACATACCGATGAGGAAGGATACCACTTTGACTGGGACAACACAACCATCCTAGGATAAGCCAAACAGAGACATGCACGAGAATTCCTAGAAGCATGACTTTCCAAGTGAAACTCATTCAACAAACACATTGACTCGGATCGCATTTATCATGCCCAAGGGAAAAAAAGGAAGTGATACCACCATAGAAAATGATGTGAACACATGAAATGACATCTCCAACCCAAGGAAAACCGAACATATGAATAGAAAGCGAGCTACACCACCAATGCTTCGTCTGGAGGCTCACTGATGATGTTACCTAGAATGGTGATGAAACATCTGAAAATGAACCTTCCAGCTCAGTGAGCAAACCTACATCCAAAACCTCAACCTAAACTACAAATCTTCTCATTATTCATAAAATCCATACAGTGTGAAAGCAGGCTATTCAGCCCATCAAGTCCACACCAATCCTCCAAAGAGTATCTCAGCCAGAACCACCCCCAACCCTAATTCCCTGGACACTATGGGCAATTTAGAATAGCCAAACCATCTGACCTGCACATCGTTGGACTGGGGAAGAAAGCAAGAGCACCTGGTGGAAACCCACGCAAACACAGGGAGAATATGCAAACTCCACACAGAGTCATCCAAGAATGGAATCAAACCTGGGTTCCTGGTGCTGTGAGACAGCAGTGCTAACTACTGAACTACTGAACCACTGTGTTGCCCCTATTTGTTGACTACATCTGTCAATCCTGCTGTGAATAAATTTGTGTATGTTTGAATTTAAAGGGGCTATAGTAAAATTTTCATATTTATAATTAATAATTTGTTTTTGCCACGTATCAGACGATAGGTTTTTTACAATGATTAGGTTTTTGGTTATCTTTGATTGTTCATTGATAAAACATTGTGGGTGTTTCTTTCATTTTTGACAGTGGTTCAGTCAGTCACTAACCATCCTTGAGATTAAACCAATCATACTTCCCACTTGTGATGATTCATGGAACAATGGGCAGAGTCACCTGATATATTTCCAGTGCACTCTTCCCACCAGAATTGTGACTGCACCAGTTCACTTGTTGTGAACTGCATGGACAACCTTTAATTACTTCCAGCCTTCTCAGTTTTTTTTTTGCTGTTCATTTGCACATTTCTTCCTTGTCTAACAAGATTTTTAACTTCACTCACAGAGCTTTGAAATGGTTACTTCATAGCTGAATCTCTAATTGGAATGCCTCTCCAAATCCTTGATTCCCGATGAAATCTGTAACTATCAAGTCGGACAGCTTTTCAATTTCTTTCTAGTCCATGCTGCTTTTTCTTCACTTCCTTTCCAGGTCTGAGGTAAACGTTTTAGCCAGGAGAACTTATTCTTCATTTTGACCTTTCTAGCAGTTCCTGATGACAGTTCTGAAGTTGAGTCAGATTGGATTTGAAGCATTAGCTCTGCCTCTCTCTCCATGGATGCTGCTGGACCTGCTGAGTTTCTCCAGCATTTTCCATGTTTGTTCTTGCTGATTGCTAAATTATTCAAGCTGTTGCAGTTGTGGCCTGTCTGTGTGAGTAGTTCTTAAAATGGTAAAGTCCTTGAAACTGTAAACTTACTTGTTATTCTGGAAATTTATTTTCTGAGTTTCAATAATATTTTCATGTTGTATTTTATGATATTAAGCAACGGTGTCCACTGCTAGTCACCATATGTAATTGTGGGTCGAAGAAAGCTGCTCCCAATCCCCTTTCCTTCCTCTGGGTCTGATGGCTTAATTGATTTACAGTGGCAGAAGATCAGCCATAATTGAGTCTTAACAAGGAGAGACCTTTAGCTTAACCTGGTGTATTGTATTGCATGATAGCAATTAGGTGCAAGTTACATAAGCTCATTAGACTTTGTGACTAATCAGTGAGGAGACCTATTGATCTTGGTACGCACTTCTGATATGTTCTGCCTTCTCCTCACCCAAATCTGTTCAACACCAACAGATAAGTTAGAACTTAATGCAGTCACTAACATCATCACTTTAGAATGATTACATTTTAGAACAGAAGTATGCAGCTATGTCCTGCAGAGATTATTACTGGGACCATGTCTCTTTTCAGATATCAAGAAATTTGGAACTAGGTGTAGGAAAGTCACATTGAGTCAGATGATCAGCCATAATGGAATGGTGGAGTGTCCTGAAAGAAACATCAATAAATAGATTTTTGTTGTGGTTCTGTTCGCCGGGCTTGCCCTATGATAGTAATTTTGTCCCAGTCGAATTCATGTTGCTTTTTGTCTGCGTGTGTGGCTACTAAGGATAGCTGTTCGTGTCGTTTCGTGGCTAGTTGATGTTCATGTATGCGGATTGTTAGCTGTCTTCCTGTTTGTCCTATATAGTGTTTTGTGCAGTCCCAAGCACTGATGATGTCGCCTAGCCAGGGGACGAAACGTTTGCAACAAAAACTTCCAGCTCGGCGAACAGAACCACAACCACGAGCACCCGAGCTACAAATCTTCGCCCAAACTTTAAATAGATTTTTGACAGAAGAGGTCATCAAAGCTTGACCATAAAAATAGATGTTTCAAGAATCATTTTCAGAGTTGAGAGAAGTTGAAAGGCAATGGGGCTTGGTGGAAAATTTGAGAATTTCAGACCATGAAAGCATGGCCACTGGTCAACCAATTAAAATCGGAGATACACGCAAGAGGCAAGAATTGGAAATGTTCAGAGATACTGAAGCAACATAGGGCTGAAAGAGTTTCTTAGGTAGTGAAGGATGATGTCGTAGAGGGGTTTGAAACATGGTAGAGGATTTTATAATTAAGGCACTGTTGGAGCTGGTGAATTTCAACAAGCTTAAGGGTGATGGGTGAATCAGATTTAGGGTGTTATGATACAGGAAGCAGAGTTTTGGATGAACTCAGCTTCATGTAGGGTGGAAGATGGGAAGCTAGCCCGAAGAGCATTAGAATAATGGAATCCACTGATCACAAAGGTATTGTTGAGGGTTTCAGCAACAGATAAGCTGAGCCAAAGTTGTTTAATGTTATGGAGGTAGAAGTTGTTCGGCTTGGTGATGATGCAGATCTATGGTTGGAAACTCACCTCAGGGGCAAACACAATGCTAAGGTTGCGAATAGCTTGGCTGGTGATATTTACTAGGGATTGACACTGTGGTGAAAAATATCACACAGTATTCAATAGTGGACAAGCAATGTGAAAAACCAGATACACTACAGAGGTCTGGAGGTGTGGTGGCGGGATAGAACTGAATGTCATTGACATATGAAACCTGAAATTGATTTTTGAATGCATTTCCTCAAACATTGAGTTATTCACAGGTGAGGTCCACAAACACTTCACACGGGTCTTCATTAATGAATAAGTTACTCAGGAGTAAATTACTTACCCTAGATGTTTGGTGTATGAAATAATGAAGGTTGTTGGTGCTATTTTCACATGGACTGCATTCATTTTTATCCTGCTGAAAATAACTCGTCCAAGTATAATGGGAAAATCCCGATTTGAGATTTCTCCAAGTACATGCAAAACTAAGGTTAATTGGAGTTTTGGGAAGCCTGCAACTGGTCAATCTATAACGCCAGCTGGAATGAATTTGTTCATTTAATACTCTACCATATCTCAAATATGTTAATACTTACTACCATGTACATTTTTGTTATTTTGCCTAATCTCATTTATTTTTAAAAAAAATCTCTCTGTTCAGTCCAAGTATTTCACTGACGGTTACAAAAACAATTACTTCATACATATGGTTAAGAAGTTGCCTTGTGCTGCTGACTCTCACTAATGAACAAGTCTGGCACACACCGTAAACAATTACCTCAGGAGTATTGAAAGACCCTACCTCAGTCCGTTGGGTCTCACCAATGAACAACTCTTGCCTCAGACTTTAACTACTACTTGAACAAATTCAAAACATGTTTGCCAGGGTGACCCTACACTCCAATCACATCAATCTATTTCAGAAAGAAGAACTTATTGTTGATATGGTTGCAAAAATGCAACAGACCATTGCAGTCAGGCAGTGACAATTCAAGAGAGACCAATTGTGCAGTCTCAATAAAATCCCATTGCATAAATGGAAAGGACATTGTCCCTTGTAACATTTTTCTTGATACACTTTAGAACAACACAGATCACAGAAGTAGCTGGGGTACACAACTGCGACTAACTGACCTGCATTGACCCGAAAGACTTAGAGTCATAGCGTCACAGAGATGTACAGCACAGAAACAGAACCTTTGCCCCAACACATCCATGCCGACCAAATATCCTAACCTAAACTAGTCCCATTTGCCAGCACTTGGTGGGCGGCATGGTGGCACAGTGGTTAGCACTGCTGCCTCACAGCGCCTGAGACCCGGGTTCAATTCCCGCCTCAGGCGACTGACTGTGTGGAGTTTGCACGTTCTCCCTGTGTCTGCGTGGGTTTCCTCCGGGTGCTCCGGTTTCCTCCCACAGTCCAAAGATGTGCAGGTCAGGTGAATTGGCCATGCTAAATTGCCCGTAGTGTTAGGTAAGGGGTAAATGTAGGGGCATGGGTGGGTTGCGCTTCGGCAGGTCGGTGTGGATTTGTTGGGCCGAAGGGCCTGTTTCAACGCTGTAATCTAATTTAATCTAATATCCTTCCTATTCATATACCCGGCCAGCTGCCTTTTAAATGCTGTAATTTTACCAGCCTCCAATACTTCCTCTGGCAGCTCATTCCATACACACACCACTCTCTGTCTGAAAAAGCTGCCCTTTAAGCCTCTTTTATATCTTTCCCCTCTTACCCTAAATCTATGCCCTCTGGTTCTGGACTCCTCCACCCTAGGAAAAAAAACCTTGTCTATTTACTGCATCCATGCCCTCTTGATTTTATAAACCTGTGTAAGGTCACCCCTCAGCCCCTGATGTTCCAGGAAAAGCAGGCCCAACCTATTCAGCCTCTCTCTATAACTCAAATCCTCCAACCCTGGCAATATCCTTATAATTCTTTTCTGAACCCTTTCGAGTTTCACAGCATCCTTCTGATAGGATTGCATGCAATATTCCAAATGTGGCCTGACCAATGTCCTGTATAACTGCAATATGACCTCTCAACTCCTATACTCAATGCTCTGACCAATAAAGGAAAGCATACAAACACCTTGGCTTTTGCCCGAAATGTCGATTTTGCCTGTCCTCGGATTTTGCCTGTCCTCGGATGCTGCCTGAATTGCTGTGCTCTTCCAGCACCACGAATCCAGAATCTGGTTACCAGCATCTGCAGTCATTGTTTTTACCTATACAAACACCTTCTTCACTAGCCTATCTACCTGTGACTCTACTTTCAAGGAACTATGAACCTGCACTCCAAGGGCTCTCTGTTCAGCAACACTGCCCAGGACCTTACCGTTAAGTGTGTAAGCCCTGCTCTGATTTGAGGAGTGGCTATTGGAGTTCAATTTAAACACCTTGCATTATCTAAATTGAAATCCAACTGCCACTCCTCAGCCCATTTTCCCATCTGATCAAAATCCCGTTGTACTCTGAGGTAACCCTTTTCGCTGTCCACTACACCTCCTATTTTGGTGTCATCTGTAAACTTACTAACTATACCTCCTACATTCACATCCAAATCATTTACATAAATGATGAAAAGCACTGGACCCAGCACTGCGCCTTGTGGCACTCCACTGGTGACAGGCCTCCAGTCTGAAAAGCAACCCTCCACCACCACCTCTGTCTTCTACCTTTGAGCCAATTCTGTATCCATTTGGCTAGTTCTCCCTGTATTCCATGAGATCTAAACTTGCTAACCAGTCTCCCATGGAGTACCTTGTCAAATGCTTTACTGAAGTTCATATAGATCACATACAGCGTTCTGCCCTCATCAATCCTCTTTGTTACTTCTTCAAAATACTCAATCAAGTCCATGAGACACAATTTCCCACACACACAACCATGCTGACTGTCCCTAATCAGTCCTTGCCTTTCCAAGTACACCAAAATCCTGTCCCTCAGGATTCCCTCCAACAACCTGCCCACCACTGATGTCAGGCTCACTGGTCTGTAGTTCCCTGCCTTTTCCGAACCACCTTCCTTAAATAGTGGCACCACGTTAGCCAACCTCCAGTCTCCCAGCACCTCACCTGTGACTATCTATGCAAGGGGCCCAGCAATCACTTTCCTAGCTTCCCTTTGAGTTCTAGGGTACACCTGATGAGGTAACTAGGGATTTATCCACTTTTATGCATCTCAAAGCATCCAGCACCTCCTTCTCTATAACATGGACATTTTTCTAGATGTCACCATCTATTTCCCTACATTCTACATCTTACCTGTTCTTTTCCACAGTAAACACTGATGCAAGATACTTGATTAGTATCTCCCCCATCTCTTGCGGTTCCACACAGAGGCTGTCTTGCTGATCTTTGAGGGGCCCTACTTGCTCCCTAGTTACCCTTTTTTTCTTAATGTATTTGTAAAAACCCTTTGGATTCTCCTTAACCCGACTTGCCAAAGCTACCTCATGTCCCCTTTTTGCCCTCCTGATTTCCCTCTTAAGTACACTCCTACTGCCTTTATACTCTTCTAAGGATTCACTCGGTCCATCCTGTCTATACCTGATGTGGGCTTCCTTCTTTTTCTTAACCGAACCCTCAATTTCTCAAGTCATCCAGCATTCCCTACACCTGCCAGCCTTTTGTTTCACCCTGACAGGAATATACAGTCTCTAGACTCTTGTTATCTCATTTCTGAAGGCTTCCCATTTTCCAGCCGTCCCTTTACCTGCGAACATCTGCCACCAATCAGCTTCTGAAAGTTCTTGCCAAATACTGTCAAAATTGGCCTTCCTGCAATTTAGAACTTCAACTTCTAGATCTGATTTATCCTTTTCTATTACTATTTGAAAACTAAAAGAATTGTGGTCGCTGCCCCCAAAGTGCTCCCACAATGACAGCTCAGTCACCTGCCCTGCCTTATTTCCCAAGAGTAGGTCAAGTTTTTGCACCTTCTCTAGTAGGTACATCCACATACTGAATCAGAAAATTTCCTTGTACACATTTAACAAATTCCTCTCCATCTAAACCCTTAACACTATGGCAGTCCATCTAAACCCTTAACACTATGGCACTATGAAAGTCAATGTCCCCCACCTTCTTCAATACAGCCAGATAAATCAGAAATGAAACAAAAACAACTAAGTTCATAAATTAGAAAGAGTACACGTATCGTATTGTCATCTTGTAATTTGCTCTGTTTATGTATTGTTAACATTCTGAACAAGTACAACATTGGGAATTGGGTAGTTTGGTAAAATTGAGCTGTTAATCAATGTTGGTCAGAGCTAGAGAAAATGATATCAATCGCACTGAGTAATCAATACATGGATGGACAGCAAATTGGCTAATTCCAAAAGAATCTCAGTGCATCTCTCTCTCTCACACTGCAACCCCAGGTCATCTCCTCTACCCTGTGCCTGGATGCTGTGGTTTTCCAGCACCACACTCATGCCTCTGACACCACAGCTACCCTAGATGCTAATCTGGAGGATAGCAGATGTAGTACAGGGCCACTGATAGGACCATCTCAATTCCAATGGCAGCAAATTTTCATCAAGGAGTTGGCCCAATTCTCAGACTTCCCCTCTGCAGAATCTGCAGAATGCTCCTTTGTCAGGACCAGGTCGCTCTGATCAGTTCAAAAGCTGCGGTGACATTTGACAGCCCACGGGATCCAATTTTTTGTTGTTATTTATTCTCTTCTGCTGTCATCAAACTTTACAGGAGCTGAACGGCAACATCAAGAAACTAAGGGATTTCTGCTGGTTTGGTGAGAATCAGGCTGGCATTAAATGTTCATTAACATGTGGAAGACTCATGCCCTCTATTTATAGACAGGAAAATCAGATGGTTAGAAGCTCCTTCTCTGCGTGGGGTAGATTTCCATGATGTGCCTCCCGAAGCTTCTTGTCACATGATACTTCTAAAATGGATTAATTATTCTGAAAGTTTATTGTATTGATTTAGAGTTTATTGTAATCCTCATCCATAACTTCATATATTTTTACTAGTAAAATAGAAAAATATCTTTACTTTTTTTCCAGTAATTTTTGATGACAGGACCACCTTCCAAAGTGTGTTCCAATGTGTTTCCGGTTTAAAGATAACATCCTAGCATGAAATGAGTATTTTACATTATTCAATCCCCCAAAGGATGTTATTCCTTGATAAAACAATGGATTGAATCTGAGAAGTTTTTGCTAAGTGTAATTTTCTTTCAGTTTCACAGAGAGTTCCCTCTGTGAAGCTCAGTGAGATTGCTTGCCGTACCTTACCAAACTCGCTTCATTAACAATATATCCCACCCCATGGCACCCTATTCCCTGATCTTTGCCCAATCCTACAACTGCCATTCCTAGAAGAGCTCAACACTTAGCAGACATCTGCTGAAAATCCAGCATCCCTGGCACCCATGCCATCTTTGCTCTGATATTCCAAAACTGCATTGCCCATCAAAGGAAGAATGGGCTTTCTGAGAGTGTCTGAGAATGGCATCATGGTTCTCTGATAGGGCACTGGAGGTCGTGATGAATAGGGTAGGGCAGAGGATGGCCATCCTCTTCCTGGAGTACCAGCAGAAGAGGGCAAGTCACCAGACCCTGGCAGCCTGGACCGAGGTCAACACCAGTGCCATCTCCATTTTACAGAGGAACCACCTGCAATGCTGCAAGAAGGTCAAAGCCCTTCTGTGCTCTGCCAGGGTAACAGCCACACTCTTCTCTCTGCTATCTCACCCACACTCTATCCCTGGTACTTCACTCACCTTCCATCAAGCCTTATAGTCTATTGCATGAAATATATTCCCTCCCTTGCTCTCAGTCCCTCCCTAATCCCTCTCCATTGCTTCTGTGTTGCCTTCTCACTCTTTTGGACACTTCACCACCTTTTGACAACCTGCACTAGCACTAACAACTGTGCCACCCACTTTCACCTCATTCAATCCCTCTCTCCCCCTTGACCCAACCATCTTCAGCAGCTTCATCAATGACCTTCCCTCCATCATGAGGTCAGAAGTGGAAGTATTCTTTGATAATTGCATAATGTTTAGCACCATTTACAACTCCTCAGACAGGAAACGAGTTGATGTCCAAGTTGGACAATATCCAGGCTTGGAATGACAAGTGGCAAATAACATTTATGCCACATGTGTGAGAGACAATAACCATCTCTGATAAGAGAGAATCTAACCATCACCAGACTTATGAAAAAGTTGGAGACTGGAAGAACACCAAAGTGAATGTTAGAATAGTTGGGCCCAGGGACGATTAATGCACACGCAATGGTTCAGCAGGGAGACTGAGGTGAAAGCAGATGCAGTCATCGATGTGGAGTGAGTTGCCTCAGTGAGGTTTAAAGTTCAACTAAATGTCAAGCAGGAGACCTGGGAGTAGAAACAGCATCATTCAGCCTCAGAGCCTGGCTGAGACAGGAAATGGAATCACTGACTAGTGCACAAAGTTTGTGGTGGCAAATGAAGACCAAAAACCACCATCTACCAAGTTTGAGCTGGACGACATTATGATTCATCCAAGTTTAGATGTAACTCAAGCTGACAGGAAGTTATAAAAGCTGTTGGAATTGAGTAGCTGCTACATTGACCCACAGGTTAACCATCTTGACACTTTTAGAAAATTAATCACAATGTAAAAATGTTTTGAAGCAAAATATATAAATATAGAAATTATTATTAAAGGAAGACTGAAGGCAGTGATCAATATTGTGTATTGGATCAATAAGACTGAGTCAGAAATAGATATTTTTACTGAGCTGGGAGAAGGTTGCATTTTAATTTTGTGGCAAAGACATAAGTTGTAGGTCATAGAATGATCCTGTATTAGACAGTAATTTCTTGCAGGAATCCAGCAAAGGTACAACGAGGGCCTCTCAGCTATGGCTGAGAAAATGGCTGCTGCCTCAAATATTAATTTCTATACATGTATGTAATTCAAAACTTAGAATTTTCTCCAGTTTCAGCCCTACTTCTAGGCATGTTAACACAGCCAGAGTTAGAGCCCTATTTTAAAAAAATGAAGCCAAAAGTGGCTAACTATCAGTCAATTAGCTTACTGTTCGAAAAGTGTTGGAAGCAATTGGTAGGAAATGATAGCAGCACATCAGGAAAACTATAATCTAACCAAGCTGAGTCAGCATGGCTTCATGAAAGAGAAATTGTTTCTGACTAATTTATTAGAGTTTTTCAAGGAGGTCTCAACCAGAGTGGATCAAGTAATAGATGTGTTGTTCAAAGTTTGGGTGAAGATTTGTAGCTCGGGTGCTCGTTGTTGTGGTTCTGTTCGCCGAGCTGGAAATTTTTGTTGCAAACGTTTCGTCCCCGAAATATAAATGCCGGAAGAAACACCACAGAAGCGCTTCACAGGAGGCTCCCAAGCACTGAGGATGTCACCTAGACAGGGGACGAAACGTTTGCAACAAAACTTTCCAGCTCGGCGAACAGAACCACAACAGATGTGTTGTGTTGGGACATCCAGAAAACATTCAACAAGGTACAGATGATTTGGAGATGCCGGTGTAGGACTGGGGTGTACAAAGTTAAAAATCACACCTGATGAAGGAGCGATGCTCCGAAAGCTAGTGTGCTTCCAATTAAACCTGTTGGACTATAACCTGGTGTTGTGTGAGTTTTAACAAGGTAGAGCATTCACAAAAGTTTGAGTTATAAGATAAAAGCCCATGGTGTTGAATGTTTATTATTGGCGTGGATACAGAATTGAATCATGGGTAGTTAGGAAACAGTGAGTGGAGATAAGGGGCTATTTTTCCAGTTGGCAACTTGTGACCAGAGGGTTCCACAGGGATCAGTGTCGGGACCACAACTGTTTACTATATATATATATAGATAACATGGAGGAAGGAAGCAAATATGCTGTAGCCAAGTTTGCAGACAAAACAAAATATAGGTGGAAAGGCAAGAAGTGAGAGGGATACAAACAGTTTATAGTTATAACCAAAAGAACTGCGGATGCTGTAAATTAGAAACAAAAACAGAAATTGCTGGAAAAGCTCAGCAGTCTGGCAGCATCAGTAGAGAGAAATCAGAGTTAATAGTTCAAGTCAAGTGACCCTCCCTCAGAACTGCTGGTAGCTAGAAAAATGTTGGTTTTATTTCTCTTTTTTTTCTTTTTTTCTCTTTTTTTTAAACCCCCACACTCCTGCCTAACTGCGGTAGTGCTTATTTTTTCCCCAGCACCCATGTTGTGTGTGTGCAGGTGTGAGACACAGTGAGAGACGCAAGGTGCATGAATCTTTATTCAATTTCCACCACTAGGAAGATAGGAAAACACCCGGGTGGCCAGTGACAAGCACGGCCCTTCACAAAAGGGCAATGCTGTGTGATCAAATATTGTTGGTTTATTTGCAGAAGATAGGGTGGAGCAGAAGGGCTAAGGAGTAGATGATAGGTTGGACAGACAAATAAGTGGATAACGGTCTGGTAACAAGGGCAAATAGCTATTAATGGGGAGTGTTAGTGGCTAAAAATGGTTTGCGTGAAATAGTAGACTGTGCGATAACAAAGCTTGGTGGGGTTGTTGGGAGTAGGCCTTTTCCAGCAATTTCAGTTCACAAGCAGATATTGATAGGTTAATTAAGTGGGCTAAGTGTTGGCAAATGGAGCATAATGTGGGAAAATGTGCAGTTTTCCTTTTCAGAAGGGAGAACAAAAGAACAAAGTATTATTTAAATGGAGATAAACTGCAGAAAACTGCAACACTAAGGGATTTTGGGGTACACATGCATGAACCGGTGCAGCAGTTAATTAGGAAGACTAATAGATTGTTGGCCCTTATTTCAAGGGGGTTGGAGTATGAGAGTCAGGAAGTCTTACTGCAAATGCTGAGGAGATCATGTGAGGACTATTGTGAGCAATTTTGGTCCCTTATTTGTAAAAAAAAACAGATTATTTTATTGGAGGCAGTTCACTTGGATGATCCCTCGTATGGAAGGATTGGCTTGTCAGCAAAGGCTAAACAGGCTCAGACTCTATGCACTGCAGCTTAGAAAAATGAGAGGTGATCTCATTGAAATACACATAATTCTTAATGGGCTTGACAGGGTAAAAGCTGAGAGAATGTTTCCCCTCATAGAATAGGCTAGAACTAGAGGGTATAAAGGGGCACCAATTGAAGACTGAGATGAGTATATTTAAAGCTCAGATAGATCCTTCATCAGTCGGTGAATCAAGGGTTACAGAGAAATGCAGGCAAGTGGACATGCAGACCGATGAATCTGCCATGATCCTGTTGAATGGAGAACAGGCTTGAGGGGCCAAATAGCCTCCTATTCCTATTTCTTATGGTGTTATAGCCTTATTAACCAACAACTGACAGTAAGAAATGGGACAGAGCTCCATTATACTGCTTACTTTTAACCCATTCATTTTGCACTGTAAATTTCAACTTGTAAATGGAGCATTAATAACGGTATGATACCCTAGTCACATGCATCATCTCACTTTTCCATTTCCTTCTCCATCCATCTTCTTTCACTCACTCAATGTTGCTATCCCTTGGAAACATTGTTGCTCTGCACCAAGCAGGACCTCTATCTTCCCTGCCTGATCTACCCATTAGCATTTACATGGCCAGATGTGTGAAGCACGGTGCTATTTGTTGTCCTGGGCATAATGAAAAAAAGACCTTTTGTCATCCATGGTTAAACAGATTTTCCACTTTAAGCAGCTGGAAGCTTTCAAGGCCTCTAGAGTCTTGCTCATTCCTGGTTCCCTAATAGGGCTGTTCCAATTGCAATTCCTGATACCTGGAGTCCATCCAAATGTCTAATGTAAGATTGAACTGCAGACCATTGTGATGTTACCTTACATTGGGCTGCATCAATTATATTCCACCCTCTTCCCATTTTGTTTTTGCTCACTTGCTGAAGGTATGTTCCACCCATCCTGTTTTAAGAGTTGCTGACTTGTCCTGAGTGATTTCAGATCATATATTAAGATGATGCTGTTCAGTTAAATTCAATTTACAAGAGGTTAAATACACAACAGACACTTCCAACAACCTAGATGAAGTACCCATATAGAATAAACTACAACATAGTTTGTTTTCTTTACTATTTGCTTCATATTGGACTTCGCTTTCTTTTACTGAGTGACTTTGATAGAGTCCAGCAAGCAAGTTAAAACACCAATTTAAACATCTACATATTCTGCAGTTCCTTGCAAATCTCAAAGGAAGTTAGAATGAGATATAAAGGAAACAGAGAAGGAATAACCACTAAAAGAAATTGTTCTATTACAAATAATCTGTCATCATAATGGAAATCTGTCAGGATGGATAACTCCAGAGACAAATAAGACTAGGTTAATTCACTTGGTCAAAAACTGTTACTTTTGCAACTGTTCTCCCCGAACATGTCCTCTGTGGATTTGGAAGATTAGCTGGTTGGGCAAGCTGTGGATGTTGATTCTGTCTCTGATGGTGTGAGGTCTAAAAGTCCTTTAAACGGGTGGACACTTTATCTCTTGGATTACCTTCACAGAGATGTCTCTCCTGCTGAAACAGGCAATTGCTCCTTTATGATATTTAGAGGATATTGTCAGTAATCTTCACACGGTCAGGAAGGAGCGCTCACATCCAGAGTGAGACATAGCCCAAGTGAATACATCATTTTGGGATTTTGGATCAACAATTAGTAAATCTTTGTTTTTTTAAAAGGTTTAAAATGCAGATATCTATTTAAAATGTAGTTGACTCAGCTGCTGCTCACAATGTGGTCTCCTCCACATTGGGGAAACGAAACCTAGACTGGGTGACCATTCTGCAGGACACCTATGTTCTGCCCACAAAAAAAAGACTTGAGCTTCCAGTTGCCTGCAACTTCAACGCACCACCCTGTTCTCTGACCATCATCTCTGTCTTAGGCTTTCTGCACTGTCCCACTGAAGCTCAGCGCAAGCTGAAAAAAAACAGCACCTCATTTTTCGCTTGGGGGCTCTGCAGCTCTCCAGACTCCATATCAAATTCAATAACATTAAGGTTTGAGCTCTCCTATGTCCTTACCCCAACCCCACACACCAAGCCTTATTTTCACATAGTAACACACCATTCATTGTTAGCCATGAACAGTCTCCGTCAATAGCTATTTACCCTCCTATCCAGAACGTTATTCATTCCTTTGTTTATTCAATTGTTCCTCTCTCTCTTTGGGCTCTAACCCCATCTATCGTTTACTCCTTCACCCCTCCCCCCACCCTATTTTCTGCACATAATCCAACATTTTCCTGGCTACCATCAGTTATGAAGAAGGGTCACTGGACCCAAAACATTAACTCTGATTTCTCTCCATAGATACTACCAGACCTGCTGAGCTTTTGCAGTGATTTCTATTTTTGTTTGGCTGAATCGGCTGACTGAGGGACAGTTATCAGTCAATCACCCGAAGCTTGAATAGCGCTTAATAGCTATGAGGAGGAATTGAGGACTGTAGATGCTGGAGATCAGAGTCAAAAAGTGTGTGCTGGAAAAGCACAGCAGGTCAGGCAGCATCAGAGCTGAATTCCTGATGAAGAGCTTATGCTCGAAACATCGACTATCCTGCTCCTTGGATGCTGCCTGACCAGCTGTGCTTTTCCAACACCACACGTTTTGACCTTTAATAGCTACTGATTAGTAATTGAAGTTTAACTAATGTGAGTCATCTCAGCTCTATTTAAGCGAGGGCTTACTGGTGTCACGCAGTTAGGAAGGAGCGATTACATCTGGAGTAGCGCACTGCCCGATTGAGGAAATATTTTGGGAGTTGTGGAGCAGCATGGGAATTCATTACTGATGGGAAGAGGTGCTGTTTGGTTGTTTTTTTCCTGGTTCATAGTTGGTAAGATCTTTTAACAGAATAAATTTCCAGGATGAAAAACAGGACGAATCCCTCACTGGAGTTACCATTGACCAGAAACTAAACTAGAGTTGCCACATAATCACGGTGGCAACAAGAGCAGGTCAGAAACCATGAATACTGTGGCGAGTAACTCCTCCTGACTCCCCAAACTCTGTCCACCATCTCCAAAGCGAAAGTCCCCACTTGCCAAAGTAGGTGCAACTCCAAGCACACTCAAGAAGTTTGTCACCCCCAGGATATAGCAGCCCACCTCATTGATGCCACATTCAAAAACATCCACTTCCTGCACCACCGACACTCAGTCGCAACAATGTGTACTATCTACATGATGCACTGCAGACATTCACTAAAGACCCTAAGACAGCACCTTCCAAACCCACAACACTGCCATCTCAAAGGACAAGTACAACAGATACATGGGAACGCCACCATCTGCAAGTTCTCCTCCAAGCTATGCACCAGCCTGACTTGGAAATATATCATCATTCAGTGTTTAGCACTGCTGCCATACAGCGCCAGGGACCCGGGTTCAATTCCAGCCTTGGGCGACTGTATGTGTGGAGTTTGCACATTCTCCATGTGTCTGCGTGGATTTCTTCTGGGTGCTCCAGTTTCCTCCCACAATCCAAAGATGTGCAAGTTAAGTGAATTGGCCCTGCTAAATTGCCCCACAGTGTTCAGGGATGTGTAAGTTAGGTGCATTAGTCAGGGGCAAATGTATGATAATAGGGTAGAGGAATGGGTGGGTTACTCTTCGGCGGGTCGATATGGACTTGTTGGGCTGAAGGGCCTGTTTCCACACTGTAGGGATTCTATGATTCACTGTCACTGGATCAAAATCATGGAATTTCCTCCCTAATGGCATTGCAAGGCAAGCTACAGATCATGATACAAGAAGGTAGCTTACCAGCAGCTTCTCAAGGGCAACTGGTCACAGCCAATAAATGTTCATGTCCCGTGAGTAAATATTAAAAGCACAGAGTGACATCACAGGAAAACCATAGGAGACACTCACTGGGAATTGGGGTCTCAGAGCAGAGCCTGCGGGGAAGGGGCTTGCACTGAGCAGTGAGTGATTACAAAAGAACCCAACACAGTCCGAACAAGGCGAAACAATCACGGTCACATCACAGGGAAGCAGTCAGATGATTGGCTGCTTAGAAATAAACATTAGAGCCTAAGAGAGTAGTACTGGGAGGGAGACAAAGTGTAAAGTCCTTATTTTTGTCATTAATAGTTTGTTAGAAATAGAGAGGGAGAGAGAGAAATGTGATTGGTGAGTCGTGGATAAAGTTCCTACTTCATTGTTTGTAGTTGGCAAGGATCACATTGGCAGGAGAACTGTGCCCTTTGGAATGCTCTTTGTGTAATATGTGGGAAATCAGGAACAAGGTTCAATCAGATAAGGAAGGAACAATAGGACAGTCCAGCGGTGGAGAAGATATGGGCAAGGTAAGGCACACGGGAGAACCAGAGAGCTAAACTAGAAATCTGTTTTAATGTAAGGAGACTGAGTGGTAAGGCAGATGAACTTAGAGAATTGTTCCTAACATGGTGAGTTGGTATTGTTGCAATCACTGAGATATGGTTGAAGGAAGGACAGGACTGGCAGCTCAATACTTCAGTGTGTAGAAGTTTTAGGTGTGATGGGATAGGGGGTGAGATAAGAGAGACGGAGCATTACATTATTGAAAAAAGTGATCATCACCGTAGTAGTGAGGAAGGATGTATTAGAAGGGTCCTCAAATGAGGCAGTCTGGGTACAGGGGCAATTACATTTTTGGGATTATATTAAAGATCTCCCACCAGTCAGAGAGAGATAGGGGAGCAAATATGTTAGTGAATAGGATTAGGACAGAGGAATAGGATTATTGGGATTTCACATTGGCTAATATGAACTGGGATTGACTCAGTGTGCAAGGATTGGGCAGGGTGGAATTTTTAAAGTGCATCAAGGAGAGGTTTTTATGCCAATTCATAGATAATCCTTCCAGAATGGGGTTATGTTCGATCTAACCGTGGAGAATGAAGCCGGTCAAGTGGGTGAAGTGTCGGTGGATGAACATTGTGGGGAGAGTGACCATAACTGGTTTCTTATGGAAAGGGATAAGGATGGTGCAGAAGTTAAATGTTTAAACTGGGGGAAGGCCAATTTCAATATCATTAGACAAGATCTGGCAAACATAAACTGGGAGCAGATACTTGCAGATAATTCTGCATTTGAAAAGTGGAAGTATTTTAAAAGTACTTCAGTGAATGTTGAGGGGCAAGGGCAAGAGCAGAAAGTCCAGGGAACCCTAGTTGTCCAGGAATATTGAGAGCTTGATATTGATAAGGAAGGAAGCATTTGTTCGGTACAGAGCTCCATAAATAAAGAGACCTTTCAGCAATATGAAAGTAATGTTATATAAAATAAACTAGGAAGGCAAAGAGGGCCACAAAGTATGTTTGGCAGATCGAATTAAGGAAAACCTAAAGACATTTTCTAAGTATATTAAGAGCAGGAGGATTACCAGGGAAAGAGTGGAGTCTATGAGAGACCAAATTGCAATCTATGCATGGTGCCAGGGGATGTGGGGGATGTCTGAAATGAATATTTCTCATCTGTACTCATAAAAGAGAAAGACATTGTTGCTCGGGATTTCAACTAGATGGTGAGGTTCTAAAACATGTAAAGATTGATAAGGAGGTGGTATTAGATGTTTTAGGTGCATAAATCTCCCAGGCCTGTTGAGATGTATCCCAGGCTGCTATGAGAGGCAAAGGCAGAGGTTTCTGAGACCCTGGCAGAGATATTTAATATTTCACTGGCCACAGATGAAATGCCGGATGACTAGAGGATAGCAAGTTTGGTTCCTTTGTTCCAGAAAGGCGGCAGGAATAGACTAACAGACCAGTTAGTCTGATGTCACAAGTAGGGACATAATTGGAAAAAGTTCCGAGGCACAGGATTAATCAATGTTTGGAAAGGTAGGGATTAATCAGGGGTAGTCAGCATGGATTTGTTGGTGGGACATCTGTCTGACTTATTTAATTGAGTTTTTTGAAAAGGTGACTAAATGTATTGATGAGGGTAGTGCAGTAGATGCGGTGTACATGAATATCAGTAAGGCCTTTGACAAGGTCTCACATGAAGGCTGGTCAAAAGGTAAGAGCCCATGGGACCCTGGGCAAGTTGGCAAACTGGATCCGAAATTGGGTTTGCAAAAAGGAGGCAAAGAGTAATGGTGGAGGCTTGTTTTTACGATGGAAAGTCTGTGACGAATGGGGTATGATAGAGATCATTTCTGGGACCATTGTTGTTTGTTATGTACATTAACAACGTAAATGCAAATGTAAAAGGTATAACTAGTAAGTTTGTAGATGACTCAAAAATTGGTCTTGTTGATAGTGAGGAGAATGGTCTCAGCTATCGTCTGATATCGATCAGCTGGTAAATTGGGCAGAGCAATGGCAGATGGAAATTGATCCTGATAAATATGAGGTGATACCTTTTGGGAAGTCTAGTAAGGGAATGATATACACAGTGAACGATATATCCCTTGGGAGTACTGAGGAACAAAAGGTGTACAAGTCCATAGATTGCCAAAGGCATCAGCACATGTAGACAGGGTGGTGAAGAAGGCATATGGGATGCTTGACTTCATTAGCCAGGGCTTAGAATATAGGAACAATGTTGTCTCCTTGCAATTTCATTCAATGTTGGTTCGGCCATGGATCAAATGTGTGCAGTTCTGACCACCACATTATCGGAAGAGTGTGACTGCACCGGAGAGGGTGCAGAGGAGATTCACAAGGATGTTGCCAGGGATAAAAAGTGATTTTAAAATTTGATTTTGATTTATTATTGTCACATGGAGCTTGGTACAGTGAAACGTTTTGTGTTGTATGTAGTACAGACAGATCATAACATGCAAAGATAACAGGGTGATTGAACAGAGCAAGTAAAGAAAGTTGCAGAGTCATGGAGTCATAAAGATGTACATGGAAACAGACCCATCGGTCCAACTCGTCCATTCTGACCAGATGTCCCAACCCAATCTAGTCCCACCTGCCAGCACCCGGACCATATCCCTCCAAACCCTTCCTATTCATGTACCCATCCAGATACCTTTTAAATGTTGCAATTGCACCAGCCTCCACCACTTCCTCTGGCAGCTCATTCCACACGTGTATCACCCTCTGTGTGAAAGGTTTGCCCCTTAGTTCTCTTTATATCTTTCCCCTCTCACCATAAACCTCTAGTTCTAGACTACCCAACTCCAGGGAAGAGACTCTGTCTATTTATCCTATCCATGCCCCTCATGATTTTATAAACCTCTATAAGGTCATCCCTCAGCTCCAGCCTATTCAACCTCTCCTCATAGTTCAACCCTGACAACATCCTTGTAATCCTTTTCTGAACCCTTTCAAGTTTCATAGCATCTTTCCGATAGGAAGGAGACTAGAATTGCACACAATATTCCAAAAGTGACCTAACCAACATCCTGTATAGCTGCAACATGACCTCCAAACTTCCATACTCAATACTCTAACCAATAAAGGTCTACCAAATGCCTTCTTCACTATCCTATCTACCTGCACCTCTACTTTCATGGAACTGTGAACCTCCACTCCAAGGTCTCTTTGTTCAGCAACACTCCCAAGGACCTTCCCATTAAGTGTATAAGTCCTGCTTAGATTTGCTTTCCCAAAATGCAGCATCTCACATTTATCTAAATTAAACTCCATCTGCCACTCCTCAGCCCACTGGCACATCTGGCTGCAAAGAAGGTGCACAAAAAGAAAGATCAACATTCAAATTGAAGTATGAGAGGTTCTATAAGAAGTCTAATGACAGCAGGGAAGAAGCTGTTCTTGAGCTGTCAGATTGTGTGTTTAAGCTTTTGTACCATCTGCCCCACAGAAGAGGTTAGAAGAGATTACGACCAGGGTCGGAAGGGGTCTTTGATGTTGGCTGCCTTTTCATGGCAATAAGATATGTAGAGGGAGTCAATGGATGGAAGGTTGGCTTGTGTGATAGTTTGAGCTGTGTTCAGAACTCTGTGTAATTTCTTACGATCTTGGGCTGAGCAGTTCATGTACCAAGCCGTGATACATCCAGATAGAATGCTTTCTTCAGTCCATCTGTAAAAGTTGGTGCGGGCCCTTACGGACATGCTGAATCTCCTTAGCCTACTAAAAAGAGGAGGCATTGTTGTACCTTCTCGACTTTGTCAGTTATGAGGAGAGACTAGGTAGGCTGGGTACGTTTCCCCGGAGCAGAGGAGACTGGGTGGGGATCTGGTTGAGGTATACAAAATTGTGAGAGGCTGGAGAGGGTGGTTTGTGAGAATCTTTGACCCATGGCAGATATGTCAAAGACCAGAGAGCATAAGTTTAAGTCAGGAGTAAGTGCTTCAGAGGGGATCTGAGGAAAAATGTTTCTAATCAGAGAGTGGAAGAAATATGGAAAACTCTGACTGAGAAGGTGAAGGAGGCAGGCACTCTAGGGAGCATCTGGATGAACACTTAAAATGCTAGGGTATAGTAGGCTATGGACCAAGTGTATAGGGTGGCTCGGTGGTTAGAACTACTACCTCACAGCGCCAGGGAACTAGGTTCAATTCCACCCTTGGGCGACTGTCTGTGTGGAGCTTGCACATTCTCCCTATGTATGTGCGGTTTCCTCTGGGTGCTCCAGTTTCCTCCCACAGTCCAAAGACTAGGTGGATTGACCATATAAATTGCTTACAGTGTCCAGGCATGTACAGGCTGGATGGGTTAGCCAAAGGAATGGCAGAGATAGAGTAGGTGGGAGTGGTTATGGGTGGGATGTTGGAGAGTTGGTGTGGACATGATGGGCCGAATGGCCTCCTTCCACACTATAGGGATTCTGTGATTTCTATGAAGTGCTGGTAAATGGAATTTGTGATGTTTGATGTTTGCTGGTAGGCATAGACATGGTGACCCTGTGGAAATGACTGTTTCACTAGACCGAGGAATTCTTTCCTTTGTAGTATCCTGCCAGGCAATTGCTACTTCACCATTGGATATGTCTTCTCAGTAATGACCCCAATGGAATTGGATGCACCACATTTTTGATCTGTGTCAGAACTGTATTTTTAATCTATGCTGAAGTATATAGTTTTGCTTACCGCAATCTGGTATTCAACTTGGAATCTTCCTATTACCCTCAATGAAATCAGCATGCTCACTTCCTCAGTCATAATGCTTGAGGATTGGTTTTTGCTTGGTGTGTTCTTTGTTACAGGCACTCCAGATTTGTCCTGGGAAGATCAGAAAATAGCATTTGCAGTTTGAGCTTCACTTTCTGAATCACCTCAGCATCTAAAATCTAAGTTTCCTACTATCTGATACCCCTGTATTACAGCATTATATGCAGCATACTTTTAATCATAAGTGATACATTTCCACGGCCAGGTAGTTGGATTACTTTCTGTTATGGACAGTGTTTCTTCAATCTTTTATGATTAAAGTAAAAGATTTGCACCTTTTTGAGTTTCTTAGGGTGAATCTCAACAGTTGTGGTTTTAGTAAATAATTCTTATTTCATTAACACCTGCACTAAATTAATCCCACTGCCTGTGGCTTTAAGAAGTTACTCCCTTTCCAATCCCTGTCTCAGTCATGATTCCTACTTTGAGCAACCTCATAAAATAAATCCTACTGTTTTAATGGTTTCTCCTAAATAACTCCTGTTGCCCCTGGGTTGAATAAATGCTTCCTGCCTTTACCA
Source organism: Chiloscyllium plagiosum (assembly GCF_004010195.1). Taxonomy (NCBI): domain Eukaryota; kingdom Metazoa; phylum Chordata; class Chondrichthyes; order Orectolobiformes; family Hemiscylliidae; genus Chiloscyllium; species Chiloscyllium plagiosum. The sequence goes on along the minus strand of NC_057742.1, from coordinate 29,820,021 downwards.
TGACTTAAGTATTCAGATCTCCCACCTTCTCTCTGGTCCCAATAGTCTCCCAACTTTCATAGAACATAGAACATTATAGCGCAGTACAGGCCCTTCGGTCCTGAATGTTGTACCAACCGGTGGAACCAATCTGAAGCCTATCTATACTACACGATTCCATTTTCATCCGTATGTTTATCCAATGACCATTTAAATGCCATTAAAGTTGGAGAGTCTACTACTGCTGCAGGCGGGGCATTCCACACCCCAACTACTTTCTAAGTAAAGAAGTTACCTCTGACATCTGTCCTATATCGATCATCCCTCAATTTACAGCTATGTCCCCTTGTGCCAGCATCATCATCTGAGGGAAAAGGCTCTCATTGTCCATCCTGTCTAACCCTTTGATTATCTTATATGTCTCAATTAAGTCACCTCTTAACCTTCTTCTCACCAACAAAACAACCTCAAGCCCCTCAACCTTTCCTCGTAAGACCTTCTCTCCATATCAGGCAATATCTCAGTAAATCTCCTCTGAACACTTTCCAAAGCTTCCATATTCTTCCTATAATGTGGTGACCAGAACTGTACGCAATACTCCAAGTGCAGCCATACCAGAGTCTTGTACAGCTGCAGCGTGGCCTCATGGCTCTGAAACTCAATCCCTCTACCAATAAAAGCGAACACACCGTATGCCTCCTTAACACCCATAACAACGTGGGTGGCAACTTTCAGAGATCTATGTATATGGACACCGCGATCTCTCTTCTCATCTACACTTCCAAGAATCTTACCATTAGCCAGTACTCTTTACTCTTGTTGCTCCTTCCAAAGTGAATCGCTCCACACAAATTTACTAACCCATCCTTCTACGCTATCATCTAGGTCATTTACAAAAATGACAAACAGCAGTAGCCCCAAAACAGATCCTTGAGGTACACCACTGGTAACTGAACTCCAGGATGAACATTTCCCATGAACTACTACCCTCTGTTTTCTTTCAGCTAGCCAATTTCTGATCCAAACTGCTAAATCACCCTCAATCCCATGAATCCATATTTTGTACAATAGCCTACTATGGGCACCTTATCAAATGCCTTACTGAAACCCATATACACCACATCAACTGCTTTACCCTCATCCATCTGTTTGGTCGCCATCTCAAAGAACTTAATAAGGTATGTGAGGCATGACCTACCCTTCACAAAACCATGTTGACTATCCCTAATCAACGTTTTCCTTTCTAGATGATTATAAGTCATATCTCTTATAACCTTTCCCAAGTAAGGCTCACTGATCCATAACTATCAGGGTTGTCTCTACTCCCCTTCTTGAACAAGGGGACAACATTTGCTATTCTTCAGACTTCTGGCACTTTTCCTGTAGACAATGGTGACATAAATATCAAAGCCAAAGGCTCTGCAATCTCCTCTCTGGCTTCCCAGAGAATCCTAGGATAAATCCCATCCGGCCCAGGGGACTTTCACACGTTCCAGAATTGCTAATACTTCCTCCTTGTGAACCTCAATACCATCTAGTCTAGTAGTCTGTATCTCAGTATTCTTTGTGACAACATTGTCTTTTTCCAGTGAGAATACTGATGAAAAATATTCATTTTAGCGCTTCCCCTATCTTCTCAGGCTCCACGCACAACTTCCCATTACTATCCCTGATTGTCTGTAATCTTTCTCTAGTCGTTCTTTTAATCCTAATATGCCTATCGAAAGCTTTCGGGTTTTCCTTGATCCTATCTGCCAATGACTTCTCATGTCCTCTCCTGGCTCTCCTTAGCTCTTTCTTTTGGTCTTTCATGGCTAACTTGTAACTCTCAAGTGCCCTAACTGGGCCTTCATGTCTCATCCTAACATGAGCCTTTCTTCATCTAATAGATCTTATCTGCTTCGGGTTATAAAAAGCCCCTTTATTATTTTAATGCTGGCTTTAATTTAAATTGTTTTTGTGGCCTGTGATTTCCCTAACTGTAGCCATGCTGTGTGGTACTTGCCTGCTGTGGCATCAGTGCTCAATATGAATCATAAGTAGCTCTCTTGATTTTCACTTGCCCAGCTCGTAGATCTGCCCAATTTTTTAATGGTGTTCCTTGTCCACCAGGGATTTGAACTTTGCTCTCAGAATCTCTGATTCACTCGCAGGCTGAATTCCAAATGAGCACTGCTCCTACAGACCATAGGCACCTGAGACACTCTGTTACTGCCTGGATTGACTAATACTCCAGATTTAAAAAATTATGCCAACTCTCCAGCTCCTGTGCATCTCTGACCAGATCCGAAATCCTTTATCACTGACCATTGTAGATTCAATCTTGCACAAGATTTTCTTCTTTAGAAATCTTAAATGTTCACCATTCCTGCTGCTGACTGTCTGCTTGAGTAGGAATCTTAAAACTGTCTCTAAAGAAATGACAAGACCTCTACCACTTCCAGCATTGCATGAAACAGCTAAGCAGAATCTGCACTATCTGCCCAGACAATGTCTGAGCAATCTGGACCAGGGCTGAAAATGTGTTGCTGGAAAAGCGCAGCAGGTCAGGCAGCAATCCAAGGTGCAGGAGAATCGACGTTTCGGGCATGAGCCCTTCTTCAGGAATCCTGGATGGGGATGGACCGGAGTTGGGGGCTGAATGGGGGCAGATAGAGGGTCAGGTCATGCGCACGGTGTGCTGCTGCCTCGTCTCCTGAGCAGAAAGCAGACTTAGCAAGTGCTCGCTGTGTCAATCCCATTCAACTGTTTGAGGGGGATGAGGTGAGGCTTCAGCAATGCTGCAGGTCCCTTATACACAAGAGTGCATCTGCTCAGAAACAAACCCTGAGACAGAGAGAGGGAACAAGGCAGGCAGAGCAAGGAAAAAGGGAACTTCCAAAACATCTGAGCCCCAGAGGAGAGGCATTGAATCAATTAACTGAATAATCAGTTATCCGAACGAAATACGGCCTGCCCATCGCATTCGGATAATCAAGGAGCCTCTGTAAACCTTTTTGAAAATAGGCAATGCTGACTCCTTGTTGCCTATCCAGCTGCAGCAATGATGCTTATTGCCAACACTGAATACCTCCCACTAACTCTGCTTCTTCCTCTAAATTCGGAGATGCCGGTGTTGGACTGGGGTGTACAAAGTTAAAAATCACACAACACCAGGTTTCGGAGAGACGCTCCTTCATCAGGTGATTGTGGAGGACGCGATCATAACACAGAATTTATAGCAAAAATTTGCAGTGTGATGTAAATGAAATTATAAGTACTCAAGGATGCCCTCACAAGAACGGGGTACGATGCTCAACTCATCGACCGCCAGTTCCGACGGGCCACAGCAAGGAACCGTAATGACCTCCTCAGGAGACAGAAATGTGCTGCAACTGACAGGATACCCTTCGTTGTTCAGTACTTCCCAGGGGCTGAAAGATTACACCATGTTCTCCGTGACCTGCAACACATTATCAATGAGGATGAGCACCTCACCAAGACCTTCCCCACACCTCCACTACATGCCTTTAAACAACCGCCAAACCTCAAACAGATCATTGTTGGTAGCAAACTGCCCGTCTCTCAGGACAACTCCATACAACCCTGTCATGGTGGATGCTGCAAGACGTGTCAGATTGTGGACATAGATACCACTATTATGCGTGGGGACACCTCCAACCTTGTACATGGCAGGTACTCATGTGACTCAGCCAACGTTGTCTATCTTATACGTTGCAGGCAAGGATTCCTGGAGGCATGGTACATTGGGGAAACCGAGCAAAGTTTACGACAACGGATGAATGGGCACTGCACAACAATCAACAGACAGGAGGGTTCCCTCCCAGTTGGGGAACACTTCAGTGTTCCAGGACATTCAGCCTTGGATCTTCGGGTGACCATCCTCCAAGGTGGACTTCGGGACAGGCAGCAGAGGAAAGTGGCCCACAGAGGCTGATAGCTAAGTTCAGTACCCATAGGGAGGGC
>NC_057742.1:29775254-29815569 GCF_004010195.1 Chiloscyllium plagiosum | reverse complement strand
AAATTTTTGCTATAAATTCTGTGTTACAATCGAGCCCTCCACAATCACCTGATGAAGGAGTGTCGCTCCGAAAGCTAGTGTGCTTCCAATTAAACCTGTTGGACTATAACCTGGTGTTGTTTGATTTTTATCTTTCTCTAAAGGCACTGACAGACCTTGTTAGAGTTTCCAGCATCTTTTGTTTCAGATTTCCGATATCTGCCGTATATTCTTTTTCTGGGATTAACTTCCTCCAACTTTGTAGCTTTGGCTATTGGGATCTCTACATGGCATAAACTTCACAAACTGGATGGACAGAGATTTCTTTTAAAATTCATCTTCAGTGTTTAAACAGATCATTGGACCAGAACAGGAGATCAGGGATCTTTGAGAGATGAACTAATCTGCCTGTTTTATAGATATATCCCTAATTGACTTTGGGTCAAAGAAATATGTCAAATTCCTGTTTCAAGCTTTATGTAATCCATTTGAAGACTTTGCCCAGAAAAACATACTCTACAATACTCACGGCTGGCAGTTTCCTTTGCAGTGAGGTAATACAGTACTGACATTGGGCTGGAGTTTACACTATTGCCTCTGCATTCCTCGCCCTGACCAAAACTCTGATCATCACCATCCAAAACCCCGCAACTGTTTCATACTTGGAACAGATTTAATTGCTTCAGGGTAAGACTTCTGCCCCCATCAGCTGGCCGACTTTAGGGAGCTCTGTAGTGACAGCAGCACGAGCAGTAGCTGTCGGGACTGTAGGCAGCACTGGAGAAGAAGCAATGGAGTCTGGATTAGAGTGGTGCTGGAAAAGCCCAGCAGTTCAGGCAGCATCCTCCTCAGATGTTGCCTGAACTGCTGTGCTTTTCCAGCACCACTCTGATCTAGACTCTGGTTTCCAGCATCTGCAGTCATTGTTTTTACCAAGAAGCAACGGAGCCCAGATCGAAGGCAAGTTGCTGGTTTTGAATGGGATGGCAGATCTCAGTAAGGTGGGTGAGAGAGGTTAAGGTCTAAGGTCTAAGAGTTAAAGGGGGGGGGGGTGCAATCATCAGATGTGCCTCCGATGGGTACAATGGACACATTCACCCCTTAAGTGGTTACATCGCAACTTTCCAAAAGTGTGTAGTCTGGCAGAAGTTAGAGTTGGGGCGTCAGTGGGAAGGCCATGTGTTTTATTTTATGAAGCCACCCTTCACCGCCATCATCGAATGGAGTAGGGGGTCATAAAATCCAGGCCCATTGGGTCGTAGGCCCTTTAGTTTAAACGTGGAGGTTTATTTTGCAAGCCAGGTATCAGAGGGGAATTCAACTTGTACTTGGATTGGACAATAATACAAGAATAGCAGCAATCCCGCCCTTACCAGATCCAGTGAAATACTGACAATGTCGCCTCATTACAGCATGTTTTCCTAGTTTGTTATTTTTCCTTCTTCAACATGATTCTGGAGTTTTTCAAGGGATTCACTTTAGAAAAGAAACCTTGTTCAGGAGGTGAAATAAATCATTTTGTCATCTCCAGGTTGTCACAAATTAACACAAGGAAAACCTCACATTGAGCAACTGCCAAGCTCACAGCTGAGTGTTCACAGCACCAAGAACCTTCAACTGTTATGAATGGAGCAAAAAATTGGTGGGAGTGTGGTTGATAACAAGTTTACAATAAGAAGTGGTAATTTATATGATAATAAGAGTGGCCCTATTCAAGAACTGACATTCGTCTAAAATAAAGCTTTGGCTATTTTCAACTCAACATTCCTTCTGCCCTCCAAACTATCCCAAATGTCATTGATTGTTGTGTATCAACAGTAATGTGGGATCTCAGATTTATCTCTGTACCTGGGTTTCCATTGTAGGGGGTTAGTTAATACTTTTCAAATTTTCAGCTTAATTTCGGGGCTTTTTCCAGCTATAGTCTGAGGAATCTCATTTTAAGTCAAATCATAACAGAGGCATAAATTAAACATCTCACCTGGGTTTACACAAGAAAAGGACACAAACGGAACAGGAAAGGAGGAGCAGTACTGATGTTAATTAGGTGAAAGTATTCAAGATACTTTAAAGCAACATGACAAGCAACTTGAATTCGACTGGGACAACACTACTGTTATAGGACAAGCCAAACAGAGAACAGCCAGGGAATTCCTAGGGGCATGGCACTCATCCACAGATTCAATCAATAAGCACATCGACCTGGACCCAATATACCGACCACTGCAACGGACAGCTGGAACTGACAACCGGAAGCGGCAGATTCAAACCACTACAAATGCCGGAGGAAAGATCACAGAAGCGCTTCACAGGAGGCTCCCAAGCACGGAGGATGTCACCTAGACAGGGGACGAAACGTCTGCAACACAAATTCCCAGCTCGGCGAACAGAACCACAACAACGAGCACCCGAGCTACAAATCTTCTCACAAACGTTGATTAACGTATAAAACAAACAGATGGCGTCCCAACACTGAGCCCTGCAGAACACCACATGAAACAGTTTTCCATTTGCAAGGGCAGCCATTGACCATTACCCTTTGTTTCCTGTTGCTGACCCAACTTTGGATACAAATCCTGTGCATTAAACAAACATTCATCCACTCATTGTCCATACACACCATAAGACCCATCATATATTGACATTCATCAGGAAGCAAGTACATGTTTTCCCTTGGGTTACAATAAGTGTGAAGATTTGCAATTAATGCTTAATAATTATGCTCAATGATTAATAAATTTCATGTGGCATTATAAAACAAAATAAGTTAACATATCATTTTGTCAAACACATATATAGACATTTAATTAATTAGTTTCTTCAATTTACCATTCTAAGACTAAATCATGGATAGTAGAAATCGCATCATGGAATGGACATTGCGTGACACTTTTGCTGAATTAAAACTATTCAAAGAACATATTCAGTTCTATTTAAAAAATCAATGAACAAATGAGCTCAAGAAAAGATCTCTTTAAACTTCACTTGCCATTTGTGAAGAGGTGCTTCGTATGATTGATAGATTCGTTTTTACAGAGACATTCAGAAAAAAAATTCCAGTTCACCGTTTTTTGAGAAAATTCAGCCCCTGTTGTTATGAAAAGCTCTATGTAAATGCAATTTCTTTCTTTCTACATATTCCATCTGAAAATGTGATTTCTTATGACTGAGCAGAACAAAGATCAGGAAAAGACTATCTCAACAAGGTAGAGTTTTTTTGTATCATTAACATGCTCTGAGGTCACTCATGTACCTGCAAGAATCAAAATATATAGAATTGCTGAGGCAAATTTTGAAATTAAACCTGTTTGTCTCCTATTCTCTTTCAATTTCCTTTGACATTTTGTATCCTGCTTTCGATGTCTCTCCTCTTTTTTGTGTAGTTAGCAGATATTTTCCCTCTTCTTCTCTCCGCCTTTTTTCTATAACTTCTCCATTTTCATATATGGTCCCTTCCTGCAGATGCTATTCCCACATTTTATCCATTTGTATGTCACCTATACAGTTTCTCTCCCTCTATTTCTCCGCACTCTTTTGTGCTGGTCTCATTTACTTTGTGCAATAAAACTCTACAAAAGCCTAATAAGTAATGTTTTTTTCATATTTTCAATTCATAATTTACTTCCTTTGTTTTGAAATGTCCTCTTTTCTCAGAATCACATTGAACTGTCTTCTTGAAATACTGAAGCATTAATTTACTCCTTCACAATGCGCAGCAGCTTATTAGGAGCTATTTTGTTACTATGTTTTGAGCTCCCAGCCAAATTTGCCTATTGACCAAATACTTCAATCAACCTTTCACTCAACTGCTGTCTGTTTAAAATGTGGAATTCAATTTACAAAACCTGATGTGCTTTATTATTGCATGACAGATACACATGTGTGTGCAAAACTAGTATGCAGAGATTCAAAACTGTCAATATCAGAAAACTGGACTTAGTCACGTATTTGCAACATGAATTTTTCTGCAAAGTAATACCAAGTGTTTGCAGAAATTCCACCAGCAATGCAGAAATAAGAAAGCAATATCTGTTTGTCTCCTATTCTCTTTCAATCTCCTTTGACATTTTGTATCCTGCTTTCGATGTCTCTCCTCTTTTTTGTGTAGTTAGCAGATATTTTCCCTCTTCTTCTCTCCCCTTTTTTCTATAACTTCTCCATTTTTATATATGGTCCCTTCCTGCCGATGCTATTCCCACAGTTTCTCCATTTGTATGTCACCTATACAGTTTCTCTCCCTCTATTTCTCCGCACTCTTTTGTGCTGGTCTCATTTACTTTGTGCAATAAAACTCTACAAAAGCCTAATAAGTAATGTTTTTTTCATATTTTCAATTCATAATTTACTTCCTTTGTTTTGAAATGTCCTCTTTTCTCAGAATCACATTGAACTGTCTTCTTGAAATACTGAAGCATTAATTTACTCCTTCACAATGCGCAGCAGCTTATTAGGAGCTATTTTGTTACTATGTTTTGAGCTCCCAGCCAAATTTGCCTATTGACCAAATACTTCAATCAACCTTTCACTCAACTGCTGTCTGTTTAAAATGTGGAATTCAATTTACAAAACCTGATGTGCTTTATTATTGCATGACAGATACACATGTGTGTGCAAAACTAGTATGCAGAGATTCAAAACTGTCAATATCAGAAAACTGGACTTAGTCACGTATTTGCAACATGAATTTTTCTGCAAAGTAATACCAAGTGTTTGCAGAAATTCCACCAGCAATGCAGAAATAAGAAAGCAATATCTGTTTGTCTCCTATTCTCTTTCAATCTCCTTTGACATTTTGTATCCTGCTTTCGATGTCTCTCCTCTTTTTTGCAGATGACAAGCAACATGAGTTCGACTGGGACAACACTACTATTATAGGACAAGCCAAACAGAGAACAGCCAGGGAATTCCTAGAGGCATGGCACTCATCCACAGATTCAATCAATAAGCACATCGACCTGGACCCAATATACCGACCACTGCAACGGACAGCTGGAACTGACAACCGGAAGCGGCAGATTCAAACCACTATAAATGCCGGAGGAAACCTCACAGAAGCGCTTCACAGGAGGCTCCCAAGGACTGAGGATGTCACCTAGACAGGGGACGAAACGTCTGCAACATAAATTCCCAGCTTGGCGAACAGAACCACAACAACGAGCGCCCGAGCTACAAATCGTCTCACAAACTTTGAATACTTTAAAGGTGGACTGTCAGCAAAATGGAAAGGTCAGACAGTCTGGCAAATGGGCACGCCAAGGCGTGTCTGGACGGTGGATGAGGGAGAAGAGGTGGACGGTGTACAGCAGCAGTCGATACAGAGCCCCCCTTTTTACATCCTTAAAAGGGACAAAATGAAAATTCCAGAGGCGGCTCAGGTTGTGGGACACAGGCTCCCACGGGAAGTATGGGACCTTGGGGCCAATGTGAAATTCCGTCCAGGCTGGGGTGAGTGCGGACGGGATCCCACCGCACACCTGAGCGTCCTCCAATTGGTGCACTACCTCAGGTCCGAGCACTGCCGTTTTAAGGCGTCGGCTGGCAGTGGCCACGAACCGGACGTCTAGCACTGCCCTGCTCGATATATCCTCTGGCAGCGTCCAGCCCAGGCCCTCGCCACCCAGCACGTCCCCGACCCTGGTCACCCTCGCCACCGCGGAGACTACTGTTTTTTTTTAACAGTGCAGAATATCTTTATTGAGGCACCATGAGGCATTGTAAATAGCAGAATATCTTGCTAAGGGAATCTATCCATTTCAAACAGTCACAGAAAGTTGTCTTCGACTGACAAGTACAAGTCATAACATTCTGTAACAATATATTCACAACTCTCCCAGCAAGGCATCACAGGTTAAAGTGCCCAATCAGTGCAAACCCAAATTCCACAAAACCACTGCAATAGTTTAACAAGTCATCTCTGGCAACTCTCTTCAGTGACCCTTAAAGATACAGTGATCAGAGTGCAAAGCATTTTAGCTATTCAAGCACATTGTTTCAATCCTGATACAAGAGGTAGCCAGAAAAGGTAGAATACTTCCAACTGCTACCGTAGATGGCACCTCTGTGCAATTGAAGTCAAATCTGATCTCCCTGGAAAAGCTGCAGAACAGCATGGTTGCTGGCAGTGAGACTGCTGTTTATTTCTGTCAGCCGGAACTCCCTGATTGGATCCGGTTAAGAGCCCCAATCAAGGAATGTATAGTTTATGATGTCCACTCAGCTGACTTTGTTACAATCACTGCAACTACAGTAGGCTTTGTTAATGAGGGAAGATATTTGTACACTATATCCCTGTTAAACTCACAGCTTGCTATCCATGAATTCCAGCCCAAAGGCAGCTATCAGACACACACACAGACCACAAAACAAAATACAGAGAGCACAAGTCAGCACAGTACAGCATTAGCATTTGATCTACCCAAGGTCACTGTCCCAACTATTTCATAATTAGAACTAATCATTTGTTTTGGATTTTTGCGACTTGAATTGATCAAAATTGGCAAAGAGCAAACAGTATGGTGTTGCCAGTTGCTCTCTGTATTAAATGTTAAACATTAAAGACTTCACAGAATTCGTTTTCACTTCAGGAGTTGTATTTAACTCCATCCATGTTCTTCCTTTGGACACGGTTTTTGCAAGGAGGTGGAGAATTGTTGCAATAACAAAACTCTGAGCACCATAGATGCATATAGTTCATGTAAATTACAGCATGAAAGACAACTATTAAACTCATTCTGCCTGTACCAATGCAGACTCTGCAAAACAAACCGCCTAGTTCCAATTCCTTGTCTTTTTCTTTAAATTTCTTTTTTAACCCTAGTTTATTTCAAGTAGTAGATTCAACTACATCCCTGCTCATACTCTTTCCTTCATGTTCTCTTCATTCCTCACAAAACTCTGAGTGCACACACCATGGACCAAGTTGCCTCTGTCTCAACCACAATATTAACAACTTCCCATCTCATGTATTCGGATTCAGGGCTGAATTTCAATCTTATAATAGGGGCAGGTTTGTGTTGAGTCAAGGTTAAAGTCATTCACCTCAATCCAGACCCAACCAGGCTCCTGTGGTGGCAATATAGCCCTTAGCACCACGATCACACCTTGATCTTCTCTCTGGTCATCTTCTGCTTCTGAGGACCTGAACTTATTCAACACTTTTTGTCTTCCCTTTAAGATCTTCATTGTCTACTATTCCTCACCCTACCCTGAATCTTTCAACAAGATATTCTCTCCATCCATCTTTCTGTAAGTTCTGCTTTATGGCTAATTGTTGTCAGCAATTTCTGTCTTCGTCTCAGGTCCACTTGCCCTCTCTCCTTTGAATTTATTGCCCTCACGATTATCCCAAACCTCTTCTTCCAAATAATGTTCTGTTTATTAGGCTGAAATGTCTCCCATGCCCTCATTACTCCTGTGGTGTTTATCAGAGATACACTGGTTAGGATTGAACGTGGTGGTGATGGTGCCCCCGGACTACGGTTGAAATGATGAAATGGATTTTGCAGTGTTTAGGCATTTAGTTAACTGAAGTCATGATTTCTGTCCCCCTGAGAAAGGATATCCTGCCTCCGAAAACTACCAACCACTCATTGGCCCCACACCTCTTCAGTGCCAGCAGCACCACTGGGAGTCATGGCCACCTGTGGGACTGCAGCCAGTTCCCAATCAGGAACAGCAATGGAGGCTGGAGAATTGGACCAGTAGGATGGGCTATCCAGGGCTTCCCAGGCAGCTTGTTCTCCCAGTAAGGGTAGACCTTGCCACTGGGAGGATGGCGAATGTGGACCATTTGTGAGGCACACTGTGGCCAAATAGGAGGAAATCTCTCCTGAGCCCTCAGTCAGGCTGCCAGACATATCTGTTAGCCTCCCTATGTAATGTGGCCACACTGACAGCTGAATTTCAACCAATAGCGATGAGTAGGGCAACAGGAGCAATGCCCCCTCCATTATGCCACCACATTTTACACACACCCCTCACCTTGCCTGCTCTAGTTTGAGAGGGAGGATTAGAAATTTGGCCACGGTATCTGTACGCACCCACCATATATATAAAGTGCTGCCAATTTCTATTTATTCCATCTCCCCACCAGGGAAAGAATCATTCAAATTATTCACAATTGCATTTTTAAACTTCTTAACCTCCAGCTTTCTCTTCATCAATAGTTCCTCAGCAAAGTCCCCACTGCATTTTTGACGTCTTTGTTTCCACCAACTTCTTTAGTCCCTCTCTCATCCTGGTCATTCCCACAAGTCAATAGGGCTGCATACCTGACTGTATCTGGTGCACAACTAATTTGTTTTCCCATCATCAGATCTGGCTGGTCTATTATCAAGTGTTAGGAATCTTCCTCTGAATTTTTCAAACTGTACAATAACCCTGTTACGTTACAGTGAGCACTGAGTTGCACGAGAGACTTGCCAAATGATTCGATTGGACTTAATCGATTCAATTTATGACCATGAGATAAGAAACCCATTAAAATTGATCAAGAAAATGTTTTTAAGACAAAAAGATGATTCTCAATGTTAGTTTAGATTCCCCACAGTGTGGAAACGGGCCCTTCGGCCCAACAAGTCCACAACGACCCTCTGAAGACCCATTCCTCTACCTTATATTTACCCCTCACTAATGCACCTATGGACAATTTAACATGGCCCATTCACCTGACCTGCACATCTTTCAATTGCGGGAGGAAACCAGAGCACCCTGAGGAAACCCACGCAGACACAGGGAGAATGTGCAAACTCCACACAGTCACCTGGGTCCCTGGTGCTGTGAGGCAGCAGTGCTAACCACTGAGCCACCGATCCACCAGTTAGATTACATATCATCTTTCTAGGAAACCTCACAAAGAGGTAAAGAAGTATTCAAATTCTTCATAGGCAAAGATGAAATAATTTGCAGACAAGCAAGTTAAATGGAACATTTCAAACAGGACACAAAGTGTTCACGATATTACCTTTAGGTGATGATCTTCTGAAAGTAAGATCAATTAGTCTATGTAAGGTAGTTAGGAGGGCTAGAAATGTAACTTGTCTGATAGATATTCCAGATTGCAGTAACTCGAATTCATTGGGTTACACAAACATGCTAAAGCAATGTCATCATAGAGAGGAAGGTAAGGGAGAACAAGTGTATCAGGTCTTTTAAATAACAGGGTTGACAGAGACAGCAAGAGTGAAGTAGAAGAAGTAGACAGTTCACAAAGTCAACTTTGGAAAGGGATGTTGAATACCTGCTAGCAAATCACCTGACTGAACTTATTCAAAACTTTTAGAGTTCACTACGTATTCGTTTCTAAACTAACGAGATGTATAGGACATTGCTGAGGCCTCATCTGGAGTACTGTGTCCAGTTCCATTTGTCCAGTTGTAGAAAGGATATTATAAAGTTAAAAATCACACAATACCAGGTTATAGTCCAACAGGTATTGTGTGATTTTTTTAACTTTGTACACCCCAGTCCAACACCGGCACCTCCAAATCATTATTAAGTTAGAGAGGGTTCAGAAGAGAGTTGCTGGATATGGAGGTTTGAGTTATATAGAAAAGCTGGAAAGCCTGGAGATTGAGAGGTGACCTTATAGAAATTTACAAAATAACAAGGAGTATAGACAGAGTTAATGGTAGTTGTCTTTTCCCTAGGACGGAGGATTTCACATTTTTAGAGCGAGAAGAGAGAGATTTAAAAAAGATAAGAGGGGCAAGTTTTTACACAGAGGGTGGTTCACACATGGAATGAACTTCCTGAGGAAGTCATGTATGTGGGTACAATTACAACATTGAAAAGCCATTTGGATAAGCACAATAATCAGGAAAGGTTTGGAGGAATACAGGAGGAGGCAAGTGGAACTAGTTTAGTTTGGGATTATGTTCAGCATGGACTGAAGGGTCTGTTTCTATGCTGGATAACTCCATGATTGTATGATTACAGAAAAGTAAACACAGTAATAAAAACTGAGCTATGTCTAATTCCTCAGTTGAAGATTGTTGGGATTGATAAGGTTGGCAGTGCCACATTCCTTTCAAAGGTTGATCTACGAAAGGGGAAATGGCAAATACCATTAACATCAAGAGCTAAAGTGATATTGGCTTTTGTTACATCAGAACAGTTGTATCAATATCAAGTCATACCATTCAGGTTGAAAAGCACCCCAGCCACAGTCTAAAGACTGAAGAACATTTTGTCACATTTTTTGAACACTTGAAGTTAATTTTGAGAAGGGTTGAGCAGTATGAAATATTGAAAAATTGCTTCCTTCACACATTAAACTAAGGTATGACTTTGTGAGGGGCAGGTCATGCCTCACAACCTATGGAATTCTTTGAGGATGTGACAAAACACATTGAAGACAGAGCAGTGGATGTGATGTACATGGATTTTAGCAAGGCATATGATAAGGTTCCCTGTGGTAGGCTCATTCAGAAAGTAAGGAGGTCTGGGATACAGGGAAACCTGGCTGTTTGGATACAGAACTGGCTGGCACATAGAAGATAGAGGATAGTAGTAGAAGGAAAGTATTCAGACTGGAGCTCAGTTAGCAAGGCATATGATAAGGTTCCCTGTGGTAGGCTCATTCAGAAAGTAAGGAGGTCTGGGATACAGGGAAACCTGGCTGTTTGGATACAGAACTGGCTGGCCCATAGAAGATAGAGGGTAGTAGTAGAAGGAAAGTATTCAGACTGGAGCTCAGTGACCAGTGGTGTTTTGCAGGGAACGGTTCTGGGACTTCTGCTCTTTGTGATTTTTATAAACAATTTGGATGAGGAAGTGGAAGGGTGGGTTAGTAAATTTGCTGATGACACAAATGTTGGTAGAGTGGTGGATAGTGTGGAACACTGTTGTAGTTCGCAATGGGATATTGACAGGATGCAGAGCTGGGCTGTGAAGTGGCAGATGGAGTTCAACCTGGAAAAATGTAAAGTAATTCATTTTGGAAGGTCGAATTTGAATCCAGAATACAGGATTAAAGGCAGGATTCTTGACAGTGTGGATGAACAGAGGATCTTGGGGTCCATGTCCATAAATCACTCACAGCTGCCACCCAAGTTGATAGGATTGTTAAGAAGGCATGTGGTGTGTTGGCTTTTATTAGCAGGAGGATTGAGTTTAAGAGCCATGAGGTTATGCTGCAAACTCTATAGAGCCCTGGTTAGACCACATTTGGAATATTGCGTTCAGTTCTGGTCGCCTCATTATAGGAAGGATGTGGACGTTTTAGAGAGGGTGCAGAGGAGACTTACTGGGATGCTGCCTGGACTGGGGACATGTCTTATGATTAAAGGTTAAGGGAGCTAAGGCTTTTCTCATTGGAGTGAAGAAGGATGAGAGGCGACTTGATAGATGTGTACAAGATGATGAGAGGCATAGATAGAGTGAATAATCAGAGAGTTTCTTCCCAGGGCAGAAATGGCTATCACAAGGGGGTATAATTTTGAGGTGATTGGAGGAAGGTACAGGGGAGATGTCAGAGGTCGGTTCTTTACACAGAGAGTGGTGGGTGCATGGAATGCACTGCCAGCAGTGGGAGTAAAGTCAGATTCTTTAGGGACATTTAAGTGACTTTTGGCTAGGCTCATGGATGACAGTAAAATGAAGGGTATGTAAGTTTGATCTTAGAGTAGGATAAAAGGTCAGCACAACATCAAAGGCAGAAGGGCCTGTAGTGTGCTGTACTGTTCTATGTTCTATATTATATATACACCATGACTCAGCATTGTACATCAACTAAAAATGGAACTGGAGACATATCTGGAGAGAATAGGGGAGTTCAACCCCTATATGGAGGACCATTTTAACAAGGAATGAAAGCAAGTAACTGAGAAACAAAGAAATCAACCTCAGTGACAAGTTTGTAAAAGGCCTAATGAACAATAAAATCCAGGCTAAGTTTCTGAGTAAAGGCATTAAACTGAGGTAGTGTCCATGAAAATGTCAGAGAAAGAGAGAGAGAGTGTGTAATAGATTGTTAGGAAGCTCTTTCCCTGATCCACCAGGAGATAGCCATTGGATTTCAGTGTGGAGTAAAGGGTTAACTCTGTCTTCAGGATGTCTGTATGGAGCTACATCAAGATACTATCAGGTCATATGGAACTAGGATATGAGTGTGTAGAGTTATAGAGCTGTCCTCTCTTGCTTGGTCATGTACAGACAGATTATACTGCACAAACATTGTTGATGTTCACTGACAAGGTTAAACACTAACTTCCATCAACTGCCCAGCTATGATCTTAATAAAATACGGATAAGTAGGAATCTATCTGACATTGTGAAAGTGCTGTGAGAGCACAAAGTAGTCTTTGAGCAAAGAGGATCAAATGATAAAATTAAGCATCACAAGGCTGAAGTCAAGATAAGGACAATATTCAGCTGATATTTTGCAGATCTCAACCAGGGCTGGTAAATATTTGGAAGCAGTAAGTAAATAGCTGAATAGGTTAGAAAGGGAGGGGTAATAAAGAAGGTGAAAGGCAGGGAATGGGCTGCACCTATTGTCATAGTTCAAAAGCACGTGTGTCTCTTTGGATTTGTGAGATTATAATCACACTGTAAATAAGGAAATTGAAAATTACTCATTTTCTATCTGTGAAGATTGGTTTTCTAATTAGCTAATGGAAAAGTGCTCAATGAAATAGATTTGTCAAATGCATATTCACAATTCATGTTTACAGCCAAGAGCTAGGAACTGTTCAACCATTCACAGAAAAGCATTGTAACAGTGTTAAAGGTTACCATTTGGGGTGTCTGTTGGTCATACAATGTTCCAGAGTGTCATGGATGAGATGCTAATTGGGCTGGGAGGAGAATTCACTTCTTAAATGACCTACTAATTCACAGCAAGGCAAAGTATTTGAAATATTTCTGTGTAGAATGGAGCCAAATACACTCTGGTACCACCATATAATCCAGCAGCAAATGCGGCTGCAGAGAAAGGTATGCTGATTGTGAAGTTGTCTTTGCAGAAGTGACAAAGAAAGCAATAATTTGTATGATTTTCCTTGTCATAGGTAAAACATTTTCTATTCATTTGCAGAATATAAACTCTAACAGATTGCCTCCATTATGAGTTAGTGTTTAAGCATCCTGCTCAGACTAGGTTGAGATTGTTTAAGCCTGACGTCAATTGCAAAGTAAGATAAAACCAAAAAAAACGTGCAAGTGAGTCTTGAAACACAAACCTTGCACCTTAAAGAGTTCAAAATTGGTCAGGAATGCAAGGCTGATAAGAGGAAGTGGTAGATTTACTGTAAGAAGTCTGGGTGCAGTGACACATTGGGCAAAGACTGGAGAAACTCTGTTGGTGTCCTGCCGAATATTTGTTTACAAGAGGGAATCTGACAAGGGGAGAGCCAGAGAAACCTCCTATATCCAACTTTCTCCAACAGACCAAAGAAAAAGTCTGAAAGAAATGAAACATTAGGGAGGCACTGCTGCCTCACAGCGCCAGGGACCAGGGTTCAATTGTCGTCTCCAGTTTCCTCCCACAATCCAAAGATGTGCAGCTTAGGGTGGATTGGCCATGCTAAATTGCCCGTGGTTTGCACGTTTGTGAATTAGCCATGGGGTAGGGGGGTTGGAGGTGGGTCTAGGTGGAATGCTGTTTGGAGAGTTGGTGTGGACTTAATAGGCAAATGGCCTGCTTTCACACTGCAATGATTCTATGATTCTGCAAAGAAACTAAAATTAGAAAATGTAGAGAGACATGAATCAGGAACTTTGGTTAATACAATTCAATCAAGGTCAAATGTCCAATCATTAAGTGTGGCTCACAATCAAAGGCAAGGTTCAGATTTGACATAATTAGAAATATTGAGAAAGCAAAGCCAGATACTCCATTGAAATTATGTTGGAAGAAAGAAGGGAAAAGTTGTTCTTTTCCTTATTCCTTGTTAAATTATGATATTTGTGGATATAGGTTTGCTCATTGATTTGGAAGGTTCATTTTCAGACATTTCATCACCATACTAAGTAACATCTTCAGTGAGCCTCCTGATGAAGTACTGCTGGTGTTTCCTGCTTTCTATTTATATGTTTGGGTTTCCTTGGGTTGGTGATGCCATTTTCTATGGTGACATCATTTCCGGAGGTGATGCAATTTTCGGTTCTTTTTCTCAGGGGGCGGTAGATATGGTCTAATTTGATGTGTTTGTTGATAGAGTTCCGGTTGGAATGCCATGCTTCTAGGAATTCTCGTACATGTCTCTGTTTGGCTTGCCCTGGAATGGATGTGTTGTCCCAGTCGATGATGTCCTTCCTTGTCTGTATGTAAGGAGAGAGGGAGAGAGTGAGAGAGGATCATGTCATTTTGTGGCTAGTTGATGTTCATGTATCCTGGTGGCTAGTTTTCTGTCTGTTTGTCCGATGTAGTGTTTGTTACAGTTCTTGCACGGTATTTTGAAAATGACATTAGTTTTGCTTGTTGTCTGGATAGGGTCTTTCAAGTTCATTGGCTGTTGTTTTAGCGTGTTGGTGGGTTTGTGGGCTACCATGATGCCAAGGGGTCTGAGTAGTCTGGCAGTCATTTCCGAGATGTCTTTTATGTAGGGGAGAGTGGCTAAGGTTTCTGGACGCGGACGCCATTTACGACCTCCTGAGAAAAAGAGCAGGAAATGACATCACAATAGGAAATGATGTCACCACGGGAAATGACATCACCGACCCAAGAAAACCCAAACTTATAAATAGAAAGCAGGAAACACTGGCAGTGCTTCGTCCAGAGGCTCACTGAAGCTGTTACCTCGTATGGTGATGAAACGTCTGAAAATGGACCTTCCAGCTCAGCGAGCAAACCTGCATCCAGAAGCTCAACCTGAGCTAAAATCTTCTCAAAGCTTGATATGATTTTTGTATTAAGCATATAGTGATAGTGAGGAAAAACAACGTTTTTACAAATAAATGTCTCCAGCAGTATCAGTTATATATATTTTTATTCTGATTTTTAAAAGCATTGAAACCCAACTTGGTAAATTTTCAAGTGCTGTTGATGTTTGTTTAGCTATATTGTATATCGGGCAATTATTGTATAGGTACAATTTTACATGTTAATGCCTTGGTTGTTTTTTGAAAGTGACAGAAGTGTGATGTATTGCAAGAGATGAATTTTTTGTCATGTTTCGCTTATGTTAGGGAAGTGTATACAAAGTTGTTCAATAATGGCTACATGCAGCTTAGCATATATTCATCCAAACATTGAGTATTCCTTATTTTTCTCAAGCTTCCTTGTAAGCCAGGAGAAAACAGTACCCTCCTCCAGTGGAGATGGAGATGATGAGGCTTGATTCCCCATAGATTGCTTGTCTCTGATTGCAATGTCCACCACTGTCAACCACTTGACTGACTGCCAGAATGATGCTTCTTCTTGCTTTCCAAAGTCTCTCTCCTGCCAATCAGCCAGCATATGTGCGCAGAAGATTGACAGGGTTTATGCAGATAAGACTCAGAAGTCAAAATCTATTGGGCCTCATAATGTAGAGGTTCCTGTCAGCATGACCCTCATCAGCGGTTACAATTCAGACCATAACTTGAAAAAAATTGCGATTTATCCAGTTTCCTGTTGGGAATTATTTCCTGAAACTTGCTGACAGGTGTAATGCAAACTTACGTCATCGCTGATGTTCGAAATCTATATGCTGCATGTGACGATAAACTCAATCAGATCAGTGATGGAAAGGTGTCAATTCTGACAAATGACTCACTGGTTAAAAAAAAAATTCTGATGCCTTTTTCCAAGATATTCTAGATCATGTTGAATGAGAAGGGCTCATGGTTTTTGTTAAAAAAAACTGATTTGATCAATACAACTGATGAATCCTGTCTTCTTTATAAGAACTTCTCAAAACAGTGGGGATTCACCAGACAAGACTGGCTTATACTCATAAATAGATTTCAACCTTACCCATCCCACTCTTCAGCATATCTTTCAACTGTTTATCTCCAAGTAAACATTCATTTGTTTTAAATAGTTTCCTGATACCTTACTCCAACCTAAAGTAATCCATTGGCTGCAGATTGCCTTGTGATGTCCAAAAGATGTGATAAGGCACCTTGTAGGTATTAGCTGTTTCTTCTTTCTTTCCACCAATTTATTATCCTTTGTGTGCAAATTCATTGCCCGATTCTTCTCCCTCCACTGTCTAATATGTGAATATTTGTGTGGTGGTATTTACAAAATTTAAACCATTTTGAATGCATTCTTTTCCAGAAAGAAAACACTCTAATTTCTTTGCTGTCCCTTAGTACAACAACAGCAATCTGTTTTTCTATTACATCCTGAATTTAGTTTCATGTCCCAAGGCACAACACAGGATCAGACAAAATTGGCACTGAACCATTAAAGGGAAGACTGATCCAAAGCTTGAAAACGTTATGTTCCTTGTGTATTATTCTTGAATCATTACTCTTGGGGGCAGCACCCTTCTGCTCTGTGCTCTAACCTCTCTAGTAAATGCAAATTTAGACACTTAAACCATACATTTCTAGCTGGATGTAACTTATACATAACTTAAGTGCATTCCAAGCTCTCAAGAGGACTACACTTTATCTTCAATGTATAACTGACACCTTGTATAATCTTTGGGATTGTTTGGGTTCCCTCCTAGCAACACCAGCCAAATAAAGTTAAAAATCACACAACATTTTTAACTTTGTACACCCCAGTCCAACACCGGCATCTCCAAATCAGCCAAATAAAGACTGAGTAATCACGGTGGCTCAGTGGTTAGTACTGCAAACTCACAGCGCCAGGGACCTGGGTTCAGTTCCAGCCTCAGGCGACTGTCCGTGTGGAGTTTGCACATTCTCCCTGCGTATGTGTGGGTTTGCTGCAGTTTCCTCCCAAAATCCAAAGATGTGCAGGTCAGGTGGATTGGCCATATTAAATTCCCCATAGTGTTAGGTGCATTAGAGAGAGGGAGATGGGTCTGGGAGGGTTGCTTTTCGGAGGGTCGGTATGGACTTGTTGGGCTGAATGGCCTGTTTCCACTCTGTAGGGGAATCTAATAAATAATCGAGTTGGTCATTGATCTGATTCCATTGTGTTGAGGCTGAGATTGACTGCAATGGTGCACGGAAACCTCGGTGCAAAGATAATCCGAGCAAAGAAGTTGACTGGGTTCAGTGAAATGTTGGCAGGTTTTGATTTCCTCAACATTACCACTGGAGACAGAGAGCTGCTTTGAGAATTTGCATTCACAACCCATTCCAGATTTTGATGTTTGTTAGCACATGATAAGAATCTTTTTGACGGCTGTTCAAGAGGGTTGACTTATCCAAAGTAGACAGCTAGAGTTTATGTGTAATATGACTTCTAAATTTTTTGCCAATAGTTGTATATAAATGCTGCTGAATTAAAAGAGGCTGGTCTGTAAGCACGCAAGAAAAGTGAGACATTAATTTCTAATTCCACATAAGCAGGGCTTGGCAGTGATGTGGAATCAAATAGAAATGTTGCCAGCTGCACTAACCTGCGAACAAAAAACAAATTGTGTGTTTCTTGTAAACTTTGAAACTTTTGCTCTGCTTTCATTTATTGACAGCATTTTCCTTTGAAAAAGGCGTAACTCCCAAGTGAGGCTGTCAAGTGAGCCTTTAGGATTGTCTGATTACAGTAGATGTATTCCAAACAGACTACAACAGATCTGCCTGTCAGTGAGAGAGTGGCAGGCAGGGAACTATAGATAAGGAGGGATATGGAAGGACAGCTTGCCCTGTAGCTGCTGTGGTGGAAAACTCCTGTCAAATTGCAAGGAATTTGGAAATGATGCAGCTTTTTGCAATCTTATGTTTGCTCAGTGGTATAACGCTTGCCTTTTGAGTCAAATGGTTGTGGTTCAAGTGACAACTGAGCTCCTCAATGTATAATTGCAGATTCTCTGGGCAGAAATTTTGGCAGGACACTGCAATAGCTGTAAACCGAACACAGGGCGGCACGGTGGCTCAGTGGTTAGCACTGCTGCCTCACAGCGCCAGGGACCCGGTTCAATTCCAGCCTCCATGTCTGTGCGGAGTTTGCACATTCTCCCCGTGTCCGTGTGGGTTTCCTCCGGGTGCTCCGGTTTCCTCCCACAATCCAAAAAGATGTGCAAGTCAGGTGAATTGGCTACGCTAAATTGCCCATAGTGTTGCGTATATTAGTCAGGAGGTAAATATAAGGAAGGGGAATGGGTCTGTGTGGGGTGCTCTTCAGAGGGTCGGTGTGGACCTCTTGGGCCTCTCCATACTGTAGAGTATCTATCTATAAACCATTGGCTGAAAGGGACTTCCTAACAACATGAATTACGACCTATCCCTATCTTTGTAACTCTCTCCATCCCTACAAACTTTCATGATTTCTGCATTCTGCTATACCTGGCCTTTAGTGCATCCTCTTTTTTAATCACACCCTATGTTCACCTGCCTAGCCCTTAACACATGAAATTTCCTCCATCCAACCCACTGCCTTCCTATTGATGTCTCTTCCTTTAGATTATTCCTTAGAATCTAACTCTTTCACCATGTTATTAAATCACCTGATGTTATATTACTTAGCATGGAATCTGGTTCAAAAGTCCCGTGGAGACGTGCCTTTAAATATTTAAAAATATTAAAGGTGAAATACAAATTCATATTGTTGTTCCTATTATAATTCATGCTGACTTTCAAGTGATTAGTTTGTACACAGTGGGCTGGATTTTGCAGTCAGTGTTTAAGAAAAGGTGTTCATCACTGACTACAAAGAATGTGCTGAGAAAGCTAATGGTCTTCCTGAAGTGATTTTTACCTCTCTCACTGTGCAGTGATACTGCAATGGAGTGCCCCACTCTTATCTGGAGCTAAAGTCATGTCATCAGGTCGACAAAGTAATTAATCATAACAAAAAAGATGTTCGCAGAAGGCATGCAAGGAACTAAAAGCACTAAAATAAAGTCACTTTGATCAATTTTACCTGCAGCAATTCTGCCATTCTCACATTTCGATCACTTAATCTGAATTATCAACCTCTCTTTTTTGCCAGTGCTCTACACCCACCACTGCCACAACAACCACCCGCCACCACCTCCTGAACTATAGTACAAATGGTGCCCCCTCCATACTTCACTTCAGCTCTGATGAAGAGTCATCTAGACTTGAAACGTTAGTTTGTTGTCTCTCCATGGATGCTGCGTGACCTGCTGTGATCTCCAGTATTTGTTGTTTTCAGTAAAGTTTGGGACAGATGCATGGGATGAAGGTAAAAACCATCATATTCTGAAATTTGATGAAGTCATTTTAAGATAACTGCTAATTCATCATTTGACAGTACTGTATGATTATAAAATTATTTATTCAAGTTTGGTTCTGGTGATCGTCAGATTTTATTCATCACATCGCTGTTAGAAATGTCTGATTGACCACTTGCTGCACATTATAATTGAGTAAGGGGCTTCTAGTTGTGGTGCAGGGGCTGGAAAGTTGGTCACTGGATCAAGGCGGTTGGAGTGGGGCTTGGGGGTTAGGTGTTTGGTGGGTACCTCAGGATAGGAGTGGTGCATGGGGTACACTATGTCGTAGCCTCGAGTGGTAAATCACAATGTCAGCATTTCCACACTGATCTGCATTTGGCTGATATTCTGAAATCATCATCAGTTTCAGAGGGGGAATGATGAAAAATGTCATTAACTCTCCCCTGCTCCCGACCGACAGAATCAGACCCATTGACAATGCTAAGTCGCTATTTATACATTGCGTAAATGTATACCATTGAAAAGGTGATGAATAGGGTCTGCTAACCAGGCCATGCACAGTACACCCTGCCATTCCATGGTCGGACATGTGGAGTTGTCCTGTGTGATATTTGGATTCTTAATGTAATGGCCAGATGTGGTAAACAAAGGGGCTCCTGTCTCTCAGTTTCCTGAATGTCTCCTACAGCTGACACGGTAATCACCTGTAAATGCAGAAGGTCATCCTTTTAAACTCTCATTTTGCTCCTCAGTGCATTTATTAATCCCAAGCATCTGTTTTAAAGTGCCATGGTTTTGAATGAACATAACTCAGACAGAAAGGACAGCAGAAAGGACAGCAGCATTCTCCTGATGAGGTTTTTCAAGAAAGATGAGCATTTCCACCCACTGCTGGAAACAATGACAGCAAATGGTCTGGATGACCACTACAAATGGCCAGGATCTGCTATTACAGACCTTCACTGCTTCCACCCAATTAGTACCATATTGTTGGACAGACAGTGGTGAGATTTCTGATCACTTTTCTAAATATGGCATCTTTCCTGATGAAGAGCTTATGCTCAAAACATCGTCGCTCCTGCTCCTTGGATGCTGCCTGACCGACTGTACATTTCCAGCGCCACACTCTTCGAATCTGATCTCCAGCATCTCCAGCAGTCCTCACTTTCTCCTGCATAGGGCATCTGCATGCTAGACTTTATGTTCAACAGAGGTAGTTTTGAATTATAGGCAGCTCTGATAGCTAAAAGAAATATCCCAGTTTCTAATCAAGATAAGCTTGTGAAACTGGAATGTAACTTCATTATCATATGCCAAATAGTAAGAGGAGAAACTTACTGATGCACAGAATACAAGTCAGAACATGCTGGATGGAGAACAAGTACTCACTTCAACACAACTATTTTGCGTTATGGCTTGCTGTATCATTGAGATGTAGGAGGCAGGTTATAAGGATAACGGGAAATTATGGAAGGGATGTGGCAAGGGATTCTAGGGATTTCTTTGAGTCAGCTGTTTACCAGCTGTTTGAGTCAGCATATTCGTAAAATCATAGAATCCCTACAGTGTGGAAGCAGGCCATTTGGCCCATCAAGTCCACATTCACCCTCCGAAGAGCATCCCATTCAGATCCCTGTAACCCTGCATTTCCCAAAGCTAACCCACCTTCCATGCACATCCCTCGAAACTACAGGGCAATTTAGCCTGACCAATCCACCTCACCTGCACATCTTTGGATTGTAGGAGGAAACTGGAGCACCAGGAGGAAACTCACGCAGACATGGGGAGAAGGTGCAAACTCAATGTTGATGACTTGAATGAAGGAATATAACATTGTACTGTACGTAGGTGATGTTACCTTCAGACACATGATAACTTTATATCGTTGGCAGTATAGAGTAATGGGAAACATACCCTGTTTAAGGGAATGGTAAAAAGAATAGCAAAGGGAGTTCAATGTTCAATAAAGAATCCATGTTTGATGCAAGAAAGCCAATTGGACTATTTTCTTAATGTCAATGTGGAGGAGCCAAGGAACTTGGCAGCCAAATATTGAAAGTTTCTGCACAGGTAGAAAACAAAAGAAAGTTTTGTTTTAGTTGAAAATAGCCTGTTCAGAACCCCGCCCACCCCCTCTAGGACGTTACATTTAGTTTTGGACACAGTACATCAGAATGGATATATTGACTGTAGAGGGTTGAAGCATGGATTCAATACGTTTATATTGAGGTTTAATGGATTCCCAGGCTACCTTTGCTTGGACTGTATTTGTTTGAATTGTGTGACCTAATTGGAGTGTTTAAACAACAAATGGATTTAGCAGAATAGACAGAGAATTTTGTTTGCAAATGAAAGATAAAGAATCACTGTCATAAAATCAGATAAAGGCTATTCAAAAATGAGGAAGACCCTACTGTTTCACATGTGAAGTAGTAGAATTCAGCCATTCAAAAGGTTGTGAAGGTCATTTACAATATTCCAAGATTGAGATGGAAAGAGTTTTATTGGTACAAGACAGGTCTTCCCATAAAGAGGGTTGGGAACCCCAGTGGGGTCATGAGCTGAGATTTTAGGGTCATGAGCTTCAAGTCACAATGACCAAGCTATCCCATCAACCCTTGATCCTGCTCCCCGTCCCCCATCACTCACTGAGTGATTGTGATAGTTTTCAAATTTCAAAAATGGGTTCAGGGTTTGAAAAATGTTTAGACAGAACTGGTCTCGGACATTAAGAGACATGGATGAAAGATGGATTAAGTGAGATGTAGATCACTCCTGATCTAATTGAACAGTGAAGTAGTGATGAGGGAGTGAATGAGGATGCTGATACATTGCCATGTTTTGGTTCAAACTAAGAATTGTATGGCTTCTAGACTGTTACATTCACAGAGTTTTATGTGGTCCTGTTACTACAGAGAGACCAGAAACCCACAGGTTATTTTTCATATGTTAAAATTATACCAAACTTTTCCATGACATTTTACAATGGAGCCATTTGTGTTATTAACGAAAAATGTTGAGAATATCATTCGATAGCTGGCATTGGAGCCCCAGCTTGTATTTCAAGAGTGAATTATCCAACACTCATCAAAAGTAAAATAGAAATTGGCATCAGACTACTGAGCACATATTTTCCATTTATTGTGTGCGTTTGTTAAATTTTAATGAGACAAAAAGATCTCTTTCCAGCTTTCTTTGGAATGGACAAATAAACAGTCCTGATCACTGCCATGTAAAATATCAAAGCGATGTTCTGTAAAGATCAAAGTCTGCTCAATAGAAATCTTTATGGATTAAATTTAATTTTTATTTGTTTTCACTCTGTGTAGTTTTTCACTGTGCTTTCTGTGACCATATGGATCATGGAACCTCTGGCGTCTTGCTCCAGCATGGACATAAGTGGACAAAAAGACCTTTTCTCTTCATTTGCTCTCAGAGTACCAATCCCACCATCTCAACATTACCATATCTAGTTACATTGCTGAAATTAGTCCACTGTCCAGGCCTGGCAACTTGTTTCAGATTTTGATCACTCTCTGTGCAAATGACTACTTCAGGCACCTGTCTCCAACTTACCGTTCATCATTTGGCCACATGCTCTTTCATGCTGTTCTGATCTGACCTATGGTGTTATGGTTCCAGACCTATCATCTTATAGAGCAGCATTTTTAAAAATTAATTCATGGGACGAGGGTGTCACTGGTTAGGCCAACATTTATTGCCCATCCCTAATTGCTTAGAGGGTATTTGCTGTGAGTCCAGAGTCACATGTAGGCCACATCAGGGTAGAATGGCCGTTTCCTTTCCTGAAGGACATTAGTAAACCAGATGGATTTTCCTGACAATCAACAATGGAGTCATGGTCATCATTAGACTCTTAATAACAGATTTTTATTGAATTCAAATTGTGCCACATGCCAAGTTGGGATTTGAACTCAGGTCCACAGAAATATTACCTGAGTCCCTGGATTAGCAACACAGTGATAATACCACAAGGCCATTACCTCTCCTTATTTTTGACAAATTCTGTCATAATTTAGTGTTTTGAACCAATTTTACATAAACATCATATTGACATCAGGTTGACCTTATTTGAATATATTTAAGAATTTCCATCGATTTCCCCCAAATATCACTGGATGACATGGTGGCACAGTGGCTGGAACTTTTGCCTCACTGTGCCACAGACCCGGATTTGATTCTAACCTCAGATAACTGTCTGTGTGGAGTTTGCAAGTTCTTCCGGTGTCTGTGTGGTTTTCTGCCCACAGTCCAAAGATGAGCAGGTCAGGTGGATTTGTCATGCTTAATTGTCTTGTAGCATCCAGGGATAGGCAGGCTTGGTAGGTTAGTCATGAGAAATGTGGGGTTATGGGGGGAGGGGGTGGGTCTGGGAAGATGCTCTTTGGAGGATTGGTGCAGACTTGATGGGTAAAATGGCTTTTATATGCATTGTAGGGATTCTATGACTAGACTAAATTGGGTAGCAGTTACATATATATAAAAGATAATGGTGTTGAAAGGTTGCATTAAGCTCCACCCAATCTATTGTTGTGATAAGGAATTACGTGGGGAAGACAAAATAGCTCTGAACCCTGAGGAAACCAGACCTATCATCTAGGTCTCCTTATAGACTTAAGAATAATATGATTCCTGAAGAAGGGCTTGTGCCCGAAACGTCGATTCTCCTGTTCCCTGAATGCTGCCTGATCTGCTGCGCTTTTCCAGCAACACATTTCCAGCTAAGAATAATATCTATCCTATGAATATAACTTTTATCAGATTGCTATATGCAATAAACCAGTCTTGTTTAAGCCAAGAACCTTTTCTCATTGCACTACCAAGTGGTATTCTCAACCCCCTTAAACCAAGTAGGCATTGAGAAAAGTGAGATGTTAGCTATCTATCCAGCTACATGCTTTCAATGTCGAGAGTGCAGTGCTAGAAAAGCTCAGCAGGTCAGGCAGCATCCAAGGAGCAGGAGAGTCGATGTTTCCTGATGAAGGGCTTATGCCCGAAATGTTGATTCTCCTACTCCTTGGATGCTGCCTGACCTGCTGTGCTTTTCCAGCAATACACTATTGACTCTGATCTCCAGCATCTGCAGTCCTCACTTTCTCCCACATGCTGTCAGTGGTCAATACATTTCCTCACGGCAACATTGGCTGAAGCCTCTGTACTGTTACTCTCATCTCTGTCCATTTTCAGTATTAACACTAGATTAGATCCTCTACAGCGTGAAACGGGCCCTTCAGCCCAACAAGTCCACACTGACCCTCCGAAGAGTAACCCACCCTGACCCATTTCCCTCTAACTGATGTACCTAACACTATGGGCAATTTAGCATGGCCAATTCACCTAACCTGCACATCTTTGGACTGTGGGAGGAAACCGGAGCACCCGGAGGAAACCAACGCAGACACGGGGAGAATGTGCAAACTCCACACAGATAGTTGCCCAAGGCTGGAATTGAACCTGGGGCCCTGGTGCTGTGAGGCAGCAGTGCTAACCACTGAGCCACCAACATATTTGAAGATGCAATTTTGATTTGCTCCAATCTTAATAACTCTTGAAAGTAAAACAGAAAAATTCTGCTGCCAGCAACAAAATTTGGAAAATAAGACAAAAGAAAAGATCACTGAAGCAAAATTATATAATTAGATTAGATTACTGACAGTGTGGAAACAGACCCTTCGGCCCAACAAGTCCACACCGACCCGCCGAAGCATAACCCACCCAGACCCATTCTCCTACATTTACCCCTTCACTTAACACTACGGGCAATTTAGCATGGCCAATTCACCTAATCTGCACATTTTTGGATTGTGGGAGGAAACCGGAGCACCCGAAGGAAACCCACGCAGAGAACGTGCAAACTCCACACAGTCAGTCGCCTGAGGCGGGAATTGAACCCGGGTCTCTGGCACTGTGAGGCAGCAGTGCTAACCACTGTGTCACCGTGCCACCCACAAATTGGAAAAGAAAGGAATTGAGAGGCATGGTCAGTTGTTTGTTGGATCTAGTTAACCTATCACAAGAGATATTTGTGGTTTGTGGAGTTTAGTGCATCTCATGATTTTGCCAGGGTTGGAGGATTTGAGCTACAGTGAGAGGCTGAATAGGCTGGGGCTATTTTCCCTAGAGTGTCAGAGCTGAGGGGTAACCATATAGAGGTTTTCAAAATCAGGAGGGGCACGGATCCTGTAAATAGACCAGATTTTTTTCCCTGAATTGGGGGACTCCAGAACCAAATGGCAAAGTTTAAGGTGAGAGGGGAAAGATTTAAAATGGACCCAAGGGGCAACATTTTCATGCAAAGGGTGGTGCGTGTATGGAATGAGCTGCCAGAGGAAGTGGTGGAGGCTGGTACAATTACAGTATTTAAAAGACTGCTGGACGGGTGTATGAATAAGAAGGGTTTAAAGGGATATGAGCCAAGTATTGGCATATGGGACTCGATTAATTTAGGATATTTGGTCAGGGTGGACAAGTTAGACTGAAGGGTCTGTTTCCATGTTGAATAACTATGACTATGATTTAATAATTATGCCAGGAAACATTTGCAAGACAGCTTACATCTGTAGAAAGAGAAAAAACTGTGAACAGGAATGAATTTTAAATCGCATAACCAGCCAGGGTTGAGTGAAATGTATATCATTCTTAAAAATGTCAAATTTGATTCCAACCTGCTTTCTCCCAATACCAGTTTCAGGTTTAACAAAGGTAGGAGTGGGGGAGCGCAACCACACCCCCGAGGTAGCTTGGTCACTTTAATGTTATAATGAGCCTAAAATTCACATTTAATCAGTTTTCCTCATATAACCTGGCAGCTTAATGGAGATCAGAACAGTCTTTGGAGAAAGGCAAGTGCCTAATATATCAGTGTTTGCCAGTCAGGATTATGGATCTAGCCCCTTACATTCATTCTTTTGATTAGAAACACCCACTACCAGACACTACTTCCTCCATGAATGGGCCACCCTAATATAAGATCAGAATAAATGCAGCCCAGTGCAGTTCAGAAGGCAATGAAAGAGGATAACTCTTCTTGATTTGTACATTGATGCAGGGCTGTTAAGCTGCTTATTAATATAAGTAAGACATTAATCTCCATAATCCTTGAAACAGGCAAATAGGCATAACTGCGGTATTTGTGAACTAACTAGATTTAGTGTATCAACCATTAAAAACAGGATATTTGGGAAATAGTTTATACATGGAACAATATTTTTCCAAAATTTGCAATGTTATGCTTGGATCAGGGATTGTATACAACTGGAGGGAATGGGAAGTGGTTTACAGACTGAAGTTCTATGATTGGGTCGGTAATGCATTTATCTTCTAATGAAACTGTGCTCAGCTATGTAATATCAATCGAGTGAACCAGCCACAAATAACAGAAAGCATGATTCTGTGCCATTTATTTCTTTATTTTTATTGTGCAAGTCTCATTTTTGTGTGACATAAGAAAATCAGACCATGAATAAATGGACTCACGTGACTTCTTGTTTGCAGTTATCAGTCATAATTAATGCTCCAGCAATTTAACATGTCAAACTTGAATAATTTAAGAAAATGACTTAAAATGGGAAGAGCTAACTCTTGACAGTTATCCTTCATTTAGCACTCTGAATGTGTTCCTGAAAGAATGGGCTAAGTGAAAATGTACTAAATAAAGGTTGTTCTCCCGTAAACAAAACCAAATAAAGGTGGATTACATTCCTGACCGTATTTTTTACATTAAAAACCCATAGGCTATCTCATCGAGTCATAGTCATACAGCACAGAAACAAACCCTTCTGTCTAAACAGTCCATGCCAAACATAATCCCAAACTAAACTAGTCCCACCTGCCTGTACTTGGCCCACATCGCTCAAAACATTTCTTATTCATGTACTTATCCAAATGTCTTTTAAACAAGGTTACTGTACCCTCATCCACCACTTCCTCTGGAAGTTCATTCTACACACGAACCACTCTCCCTGTAAACAAATTGCCCCTCATATCTTTTTAAAATCTTTTTCTTCTCCCCTTAAAAATATGCCTCCTGGTCTTGAAATCCCCTACCCTAGGGAAAGACAACTGCTATTCACCTCATCTATACCCCTCATGATTTTATAAACCTCTATGATGTCACCCCTTAACCTCTTACAATCCTACAAAAAAAGTCCCAGCCTATTCAACCTCTCCTTATAACTCAAATCCTCAATTCCCAGCAGCACCCAGGTAAATCATTTCTGAACCCTCTCCAGCTTAATAATATCCTTCTTGTAACAGGGAGACCAGAACTGGACAGAGTGCTCCAGAAAAGGCCTCATTAACATCCTGTACAGTTTCAACGTAGTGTCGAAACTCTTATACTCAAAGTCTGAGCAATGAATGCTTAACACTTTCTGAACCACCTGATCTATATGTGAGATGCAAACTTCAAAGAATTATGTACCAAAACCTAGGTCTCTCTGTTCTGCAGCGCTACCCAAGGCACTACTTTTAATTATATAAGTCTTTTCTTTGTTTATTTTACCAAAATGCAATACCTTGAATTTATCCAAATTAAACACCATCTGCCACTCTTCAGCCCATTGACCTAATTGATCAAGATCTCTTTGTAATCTTAGATAACCTTCTTCACTGCCCACTCTACCACCGATCTTAGTATCATCTATAAACTTACTAACCATGCTTTCTGTAAATCTTAAATAAAATCGTCCCCAAAATCTGGAACAACAACAGAAATTGCTAGAGAAACTCAGCAGGTCTGGCAGCACCTATGGAGAGAAACAGATGTTCCAAGTTCAGTGATCCTTCTTCAGAACTGGGCCCTGAGGCCTTCTTACTAACTCCGAGTAGTCTACCGACCTGTAACAACTATTAACCCTTTTAACTTCCTTCCAGCTTGCCAAATTCCACCTCTGGTTTACCATCGCACCGGATTGTCTCACACAGACGCTGTGACATTTTCACTTGCTCCCTTCCCCCCTTGGCAAGCAAGAGAGAAGCAGTGTAAGTGCTGGAGATGGCTAAAATGAGTGGTGGCAGGTGAAATGTGGTAGTGCGTAGGACAGTGAACAGGAGGGAAGCAGCAAAAGGAAGAGAAAGGATGCATTTTTCTGTAAAATGCTGAAATTTAGAATCCCTACAGTGCGGAGGCAGGCCATTCAGACCATCGAGACCACACTGACCTCTCAAAGAGCAGCGCACCCAGACTCACCCTATCTCTGTATTTACCATGGCTAATCCACCTAACCTGTACATCCCCAAGCACAATGGGCAATTTAGCATGACCAAACCAGCTAACCTTCACATCTTTGGACTGTGGGAGAAAACCAGAGTATTTGGAGAAAACCCATGTAGGCATGGGGAGAATGTGCAAACTCCACATAGATAGTTGCTCAAGGCTGGAATCAAACCTGGATCTGTGGCACTGTGAGGCAGTAGTGCTAACCATTGAGCTGTCCCTAGTTATCAAATGGAAACGATTTTGTTATGTTGCAGCGCAATATCCAAGCTGATTAGGTTTGCAAACAATTTAGATTTGAAAAGAATTGGTCCAGTAAAATATTTCACATTTATTCTGTCATGATATGATTACCAAGAGTTCAACAACTTGCAAATTTACAATCAGAGTACTTCTTGTACAAATTAGTGAGTCATCAAATGTTTTAATTTACAGAACTAGGGCAGAAAAGCATTTGGTTGAATGATTGTAAAAGTCACATTTGCAAGCTTTACTTGTGAAAATTTAAATATGACAACTGAAGAGACTTACCTTTATAAAATACAGATGTTTTAGAAATATCAGAAATTATTTTTACAGTGCCCATGATAATTTGGTTTTAAGCATATGGGAGGCAACGTTATAATTTTAAAGTTAAAAATCACACAACACCAGGTTATAGTCCAACAGGTTTAACTAGACGCACACTAGCTTTCGGAGCGACGCTCCTTCATCAGGTGGTAGTTGAGCCCTCCACTACCACCTGATGAAGGAGCATCACTCCGAAAGCTAGCGTGCTTCCAAGTAAAGCCTTTGGACTATAATCTGGTGTTGTGTGATTTTTAACTTTGTACACCCCAGTCCAACACCGGCATCTCCAAATCATTATAATTTTAAGGTGGAGCTAAAATAGTTAAAGAAAGAACATCAGCAGATGTAAATCTGCTTTTGCACCTGCAAGAATTTCATATGTGCTCCCCAAGTGGTGAAATCATTTTAAAAATGGAAACCCAGCTGCTATATAGGAAAACATCAATGTTAATTTGCACATGGTAAGATCTCACAGACAGCGATGAGATATATCACTGTATATTCAATTCGAAGGGAGATGGTAACATAGTGGTCATATTTCTCAGTCAGTCCTTCAGAGGCTCAAACTAATGATCTGAGGTCATAGATTCAAATCCTACTATGGCAACTGGAAGGGTGACCTTAAACCTATATTCAGTTGTTGTTAAAATCCTGTCAGCTTCACCAGCATCCTTTAGGAAAGGAGGTCTGCTCCCCTCATAATGTCAGGCTTATAACTGCTGACAGGCAGCCATGTGCCTGATATTGAAATAATTGATTCTGTACAATATGGAAAGAGGCCACTCAGCCCATTAGTTCGGAACTGGTCCTCTAAAGAGCATCCCACCCAGCCCCCACCCTATCCTCATAACCACATATCCAGCATAGCTAAGCTACCTAATTTACACATCCCTGGACACTATGGGGCAATTTAACATGGCCAACCTGCTCATCTTTGGATTCTGTGAGGAAACCAGATTACCAAGAGGAAACCTACGCACACACACGGGGAAAATGTGCAAACTCCACCTGGATAGTTACTTGAGGCTGGAATTGAACCCAGGTCCCTTGCACTGTGAGGCAGCAGTGCTAACCACTGAGCCATCATGCAGCCCAAGGGCTCTAGCAAACCCAGCAGTTAAAGGGAAATGAGGGATGGACAAAAAATGCTGATATTTCCAGTAATGGCCACAACCTACAGATGAATGAAGGAAAAATAATAGTTAGTTTCAGCAATATTTATTGAATGATAAAATTTAGTCCAGAAGTCAAGCCTTGCTCATCTTTAAAAAAAAACTTTGGGGTAATTTCCCTCCCTTAGAGAGGTTGAACAACATCACTTGCAGCAGTTCAACACTCCCTCAATGCTTCCCTGAAGTCTCAAACTACATTAGGTGCTTAAGTCTTTTAGGTGAGGCTTATAATTCATAACCAACCTACTTACAGGTGAGGGATTTCCCAGTACATCAAAGTTAATTCCCTATGTCGTTCATCATGTCTATAAGAGAACAGAGATAGATTAATCCATTGAACAGATAGATGTCAACTGAAATTTAATGGGAGGTGATACTTTTTAGTAGGAAGTATGAGGAAATGAAATATATGCTATGTGGTTGAAATAACTGTACAGAGCCCAGTATCCTCTCATCAATTCACCTTTATTTTCATGGGCTCTGACAATTAGTACAAAGCCAGTCTCTAGACTGTGGAGACCTTCTGAATCTCATGTATATATATTTTTTTTTTCTTAATTTTTTTTTCCTTTCTTTTTTTTAAAATTAACCCCCACACTACCACCTAAGTGCGGTAGTGCTTATTTTATCCCCAGCACCATGGTGTGTGTGTATACGTGTGAGACACAGTGAAAGACACAAAGTGCACCAGGAAGATAGGAAAACACCCGAGTGTCCAGTGACAAGCAGTGCCCTTCACATCAAAGGGCAGTGCTGTGTGATCAAAACAGTGAAGGGGAGGGTAGGGACTAAATCAAAATAGAGTTGGAATCTCATGTATATATCTGTCAGCCAGGGCTCCCTGATTGGCCCAGGTTAACAACCTCAGTCAAGTATCTTATAGTCAATGAGATCCACCTGGCCCTGGTTCCAATCACTACAGTATTAAAAATTTAAAAGGAACATAAAGATTTAAGAATTCCGGTACAAAAACCTTTGAAAGTGGAAGAACAGCTTGAAAGATCACAGGGACTCCCTCGTTCACTCTTCTGACACTTGCAACACCTCTGCAACTTCCCATCCAATTGTATAAAGTGTGAAACTTATTCCTTTGCCTCTCATTGTCCAAACCCACAATACATAATTCAGTTGAAACTGCAATTTACCTGCACTTCTTTCAATTTAGTCTATTGCATCTGCTGCTTGCAATGCAATGTCCTCTACATTGGTGAGACCAAATCTGGTCTGGGTGAATGGTTGGTGGAACATGCCCATTCTGTCTGCAAGAATAACTCTAAGCTTCAGGTCACTCACCGTTTAGAAGCATCATCTTGCTCTCATGGTAATATTGCTGACCTAGGCCTGCTGTAATGTCCAATGTAGTCCAATGCAAGCTGGAGGAACATTTTCTGCTTAGGATCTTTACAGTTTAAGATTTAACATTGAGCTCAACAGCTACAGACCAAGAACTCTATGATCTGTTGGATGGAGTCCTTACTCTCCTGGTGAAGGATAGCTCTGCTGGAGTTTTCAGGATAGTGTCTTTGGCCCAACCACCTTTAGCTGTTTCATCAATGACCTTTCCTCAATCTTCAAGTCAGAATGGGGATGTTCGCTGATGTTCAGCATCATTCACAATGGCCCAAATACTGAAGCAGTGCATGCTGTATTCAGCAAGACCTGGACAACATCCAGGTCAGGCAGCATCTGAGGAGCAGGAAAATCAATGTTTCGGGCTGGAGCCCTTCATCAGGGAAACTTTTCCTGCTCCTCCGATGCTGCCTGATCTGCTGTGCTTTTCCAGCGCCAAACTCTTGACTCTGATCTCCAGCATCATTGTCTCCTAGTTGATTTCAAACTGACTGCGAAGCCTTTTCCAAGGATGCCTACCTTGAAGAAGTTCTCCTGTCTCTACAAAGATCTCAGTGAGTCCCTCCCTCACAGTGGTCCCCATTCCTGATGAAGGGCTCCGGCCCAAAACGTCGATTTTCCTGCCGCTCGAATGCTGCCTGACCTGCTGTGCTTTTCCAGCAACACACTCTCAACTCTGATCTCTAGCATCTGCATTCCTCGCTGTTTCCTGACAACATCTGGCTTCAGTTGATAATATTCAACCACACAAAATTCAGCCAATTACCGTTTCCAACAAGAGAGAGTCAAAGCCCTTTGATATTCAATGGTATTACCATCACAGAGTACTATTTATTTTGTATTGTCTCTCCATAGTTTCCCAAAATGTTTCACTTCACAATCTCTACATTGAGTTTCATCTACTGCTAGAATATGCATTCTACCAAACTGCCTGTGTCCTTAAGACTCTCAACTCTTTCCTTATTTCAGTTCACCATTTTCATCTCTCTGTTTTCTTCTTTTATCTTGTTATCCCTTACCTGAACCCTTTATTATTCTTCTGACTGTTACATCTGCTTTCTGTTACTTCATCAACCTCAACATTCTGTGTCCTTTACCTTGAGTGATCTTCAACAACTGTTTTCCTCCATCAATCAACTGCACTGCTGTTAAACATTTGGTTAGTGTGCTCTCTAAGGCTGCACGGGCCCTTGAATAGTTAACCAGTGTACATGCAGCAAGGCTAAAAAGATAAATCAATTCTGTACAAAACGTTAATGGCTCAGCATCGCTCCCTCAGATCAAGAGGCTCCTGTGACTGCAATGTTTGCAGATGTCTTCAGTCAGTCCTGGTCAGTGTACAAAATGTGTTTCTTTGTATAACAGCATAGCATGAAGTGTGATGTCC
Source organism: Chiloscyllium plagiosum (assembly GCF_004010195.1). NCBI lineage: Eukaryota > Metazoa > Chordata > Chondrichthyes > Orectolobiformes > Hemiscylliidae > Chiloscyllium > Chiloscyllium plagiosum. The sequence goes on along the minus strand of NC_057742.1, from coordinate 29,782,671 downwards.
TTAATGAGAACATTATGAACACCATCAGTTATTTGTATTTACAGGGTGTTATTCATTTCTCCTTGAGGAGATTTGGAAGAATTCCAAAAATGATGGACCATCATCAAACTAACCTCAGGCTATTACAAAGTTAAAAATCACACAACACCAGCTTAGAGTTTAACAGGTTCTTTTGGAAGCATTAGCTTTCTGAGCACCGCTCCTTCGCTGCGAAAGCTAGTACTTCCACGTAAACCTGTTGGACTATAACCTGGTGTTGTGTGATTTTTAACTTTGCACATCCCAGTCCAACACCAGCACCTCCAACTCAGGATAGTAGGTTGCATTAGCACAGTGGCAATCTCCACCATGGGTTGGGCAGGTAAGCAGGTCCCAAATCCACCCCTTGCTGAACAGGGATTGATGCCTATGTTACTGGCACAAATCTGATTCATATTGGAGCCACTTGCCCCCATATACTTGTACAGGCATGTTGTAGCTTGGAGCTATGGATATTGACATTAAAAGCTCCACTTCCTTTGCATTGCATTGCTAACCAGGAATCTCTCCTACTTTTATGACCTGCCACTGGCAATTATTGGAAGGATTTGCTGATTGATACTCAACCCACTTGACTCCATAATGAGTGCACTTTCCTTAGCCATTAGGTCCTGGATGGACTCAATTGGCTCAGGGAGGCAGGGATAATCACTATTATCCAACACAACCTCCGCAGAAAGTGAATAAAGATTGGGAAAGACCAATTTTACTTAGAGAGATAACAAATAAAAATAACACAAAAAAAGGAAGACGTGCTTATTTTAATATATTTTTATCTTTAAAATTCCAACAAGAACCTTCAGGACAATTAAGACTCCACACTTGAAAACTTAAACGTTTAGGGTTACTGAGCTTGTTTGGTAGAAATTATGACTTCTCATGCTATTTAAAAATTACATACTCTTGAATGCATCTCTTAAGTTTTGCTTCCAATTTTAGCAGGGAACAAGTGACTTAATGCACAAAGTCCATGCCAAAGAATTGATTTTATTGTTAAATCTGTTGACAAGGTCCTCAATTTCATAGAAGTGTTGTGTGCCTTCACAAGGAATTTTATATTTTTTGTGTCCAAGTGCATGTGAGGACATCATAAGGTGCTGTCCAATTTACTGTATTATAACAGTGAACACTTCATTATGATCACAGTCAAAAAGAGCAAGTCCATATTGCAAACCTGTTCAATCATCAGGAACATTTATAGAACTCAGTCGATTGTGGTGTAGAAATGGAACGAGCAAAGGGTAGGTGATGCAATTGGCATGTTTCACTTGAAGTGCTTTATAGGTATTTGCAAAAACAAACTGGGAAGAATGTAAAGAAGAACTGCTTTGAAAACAGTTAAAAAAAAACCCCGATTGTGATGGGATATCAAAACCCAAACATCCAAGGTAAAAACCATTGGCTAAATTCTTGCAAACTGACAAAGCTCTGTTTAAATTATGCCAGCAGCATCGTGTGACAGAAAGAAAAGAAATACTAGCCTTTGTGAAGTAATCACTGAAGCATTACAGCATTACGTGACTGACAATGGCTATAGATACAGGGTCATTTGCTGATCAGCGCACAGGAATGTATGTCAGATTTAGAGGTTGGGGAACAGAATGTCTGCTTGATTTTATGAATGTTTCTCATTGATGAAATTCACAAAATTAAATTCATAAGCAATATAGAATTTATTATCTGTTAACGAACAAACAAATCTGTTTGATCTGCCAAAGGGTGAGTGTAAAGAACTTTTTGAATTTCTTCTGGTCTATGTATTCATTTATTTTTTTACCTATTGAAGAACAAACAAAATTATTTAGAGATGTAATTCAGAGAAGTCACTGATAATTTATATCAGCAAAGAAAATTTATAAATGGGTTTGAGATTCCTGAGCACCACAGATTATCAAAAACCAAACTTCATGGACACCCTTAAAACTAAAAACTTAATTAATGACATTTCCTACAATTAAATTTTCAATCAAAATGAAGCCTTAATCTTTCAAGCAAAATTATGTAAATTATTAGATGTGCTGTGATTGTAACAAGTCGAATAACACCATCACAACAGTATACTCAGCTGTTGGGTTGCATGGTGGCTCAGTGGTTAATACTGCTGCCTCACAACACTGGGGACTGGGCTCAATTATGGCCTCAGATGACTGTCTCTGTGAAGTTTGCACATTCTCTCTGTGTCTGTGTGAGTTTCCTTCCACAGGCAAAGATGTGCAGGTTAGATGGATTGGCCATGCTAAATTGCCTGTAGTGTGCAGGGTAGGCGAATTAGCTGTGGTAAATGCAAGGTTACAGGAATAGGGTATGAGGGTGAGTATGCTTGAAATACTCTTTGAAGGGTTGATGTGGACCCAATGGGTCAAATGGCCTGTTTCCAGGGATTCTAGAATCTGCACTTGGGTTGGTCAGCAGAAAGTAACCATGAAATTATAGTATTGTACAGAATTAAGTCTTTTCTTAAAAGGGTATTTTGCAGCTAAGATTTTTCAATGTTAAAAATTCTGTTACTGGGTACAGACATGCTTTGTCAGCTAATGCCACTTTTTCTCATATGTAAGACTACGTATATTTTGAGGTCACACTCACTAGGGACTGGATCGACATTCACTGGTTCATTTCACTTAGAGCCTGCAGCTCGAGAAGATTTTAACCCAACCAGCTAGATTTCATTCCAATCCAACTTCAGAAGTGAAGACTAGTAACATCTTTATTAATTGTTGTCCCAGGAGTTTTGAAAATGGCTTAAATTGACAGTGGCATTGGGAATATTTAAATACCATTTACACTCAATACAATTCTAGAAATATTCAATCAGAAAGCACGTTTAGATTAGATTAGATTAGATTACTTACAGTGTGGAAACAGGCCCTTTGGCCCAACAAGTCCACACTGACCCGCCAAAGCGCAACCCACCCAGACCCATGCCCCTACATTTACCCCTTCACCTAACACTATGGGCAATTTAACTTGGCCAATTCACCTAACCTACACATTTTTGGACTGTGGGATGCAAAACTTGTTTTGGTATTTTGTGTAGATGAGGGCTGTATGTAATAGTACTGAATGTGCTTTCTTGATAGGAAGACCACAAAGACATTGCGTATGCTGGTTTGAAAGCATTTTACATGAGTAAATTACCCTATCTGGCATATAATACCTAGTGTATGATGTTTTGGGCTAAGGACATCAGGTTTGTGAGTTGGTTGGTTGGAACTTTCCAAAAGCAATGTCTGTTGTTAACCCTTTGTGTGCTGTAAATGGCATGTCCTGGTTAGGCTGGAATCACATGACTGATATCATTGTTGAAAAAGCAGTTTATGTAAGAGTCAGGCTCCATCTGAACTTGATACAGCCAATTAAACCTTGACAATTCTGAACTGTGATTGCCTGAATAAAATATTTCCAGCTGGTTTTTAGTCAAAGCATAGAGCTAGTGTTCCCAAAAATGGAATTCTACATAAATATACAGTGGCATCTGGAAGACACAGAAATAAAGGAGGCAAAGTATTATTTCTAAGAAAAAAGGGAGATTATAGTATCCAAGGAAAATGAACAGAAGTTAAAATATATAAACTGTGAAGGAAGAGAATGAGCAAAAAAGAAGTTAGGTCTTTAACTAGAAAATCCAAAGAAGAGTGATAATGGACTTGAAATGTTAACTCTGTTTCTCGCTCCAGGGATGCTGCCAAACCTTCTCAAATGGTCTTTTTTTGATTACATTCCATTTAGGAATATGGGGACTGCGGAATTAGAAAGTGCAAGATCCACCTATTTTTCCTTCTACTGTCCTAGTTTCTCATGACGCAATGGTAATGGAGTCATTGACAAACAATGGTAACCAATCTCTAAAAATGAGTTCGCCACAGGCCCAGTCACTACACTCTGAACCTTTGGTGTTAAATCTTTGGGAACTTTAGGTCCAAAGTCACCACAATCTCCCATTGATACTCACCATATCATGTTTCAAAGAACTCACATTCTGCATCCCAAAATAAGCATTTTGAATTTCATTTGAATAAATTAGTACTATATCTTTCCATTAGCTCCCAGGAAGCCTGCTCCATAGATTTTATACTTGTGCATTGTGTAAGCATTTCCACAGAATAGTCCTGAATCTATTCCTCTTCAGGCACATTTCCCAGTTCTATATCTTGGAACAAAGTAAAACAATCTGTCATGGTCCACACTATCTCATCTCTTTGCAGTCCTCAAAGCTGGAACTTTATCATCAGAACTAACTTGCTACAAGTTCTCCACACTCATTTTGGATGTTTTCCTGCTTAATTTAGTTTCATAAAAAATGTAGTAATAAAACCACGTCTCACTTTTCCTAATGCTTACTATTGTTTACATGTTTTCCAATGCCAGTAAGTGAGCTATAAATGGATGGCTTAGACACATTGGAATCCACTACTTACAGTTTCATGCAAAAGAAAAGAATAAAGGAATTGTGTCATTTAATGAATCATTTGCTGGGCACTTAGAGTTATAGAGTCATAGAGATCTACCACACAGCGTCAATTGCCGGACTTGCAATGATCATTTCGGGTTTGGACGGAGGTGAGGGTGGGGTGTGGGGTGGCCCATCCCAGATCCAACCCTTTGACTTGTCTCTGCCCTCTTGACCTGATCGACCTGTCCATCTTCTTTCTCACCTATCTGCTCCACACTTCCCACCAACCCATCACAACCACCTCCTACTTTTGCCCACTTGTTGCCATCCCAACTACTTTTCCCCCAGCCCCACCCCCTCATTTATTTCTCAGCATCCTTCCCCCTCCCCAGTCCTGTTGAAGGGTTAAATCCAAAACATTGACTGTCTTCTTCCTCAGATGCTGCCTGACCTGCTGTGTCTTTTCCAGTGCCACACTTTATCAACTCTGACTTCTCTGGCATCTGCAGACCTCGCTATCTCCTATCTATAGCACAAAAAAAATCCTTTAGCCCATTGTCAGTGCCAGTCAAAAACAATAACCTAATTATTCTAATGCCATTTTCCAGCAGTTGGCCCATAGCCTTGGGATGGCAAGTGTGCATCTAATTAAATAGTATGATGATTCTGCCTTTACTACTCTTACAGACTGTGAGTTCCAGATTCCTACGACCCTGTAAGTGAAAAAGATTTTTCTCACATCTCCTCTAAACCTTCTCCTTCTTAACTTAAATCTGTGCTCACTGGTCAGTGATCTCTCCATTAAAGGATCCTGTCTACCCTATCCATAGCCCTCATATATATCTCATGTTCCCTCTCAACCCAGTCTGTCCAATCTCTCTGCATAACTGAAACTTTCCAGCACAGGCAACATCCTGGTAAATCTCCTCTGTACTGTCTCCAGTGCAATCTTATCCTTCCTGTTTTGTGGATTCCAGAAATAGAGTACAATGTGTCATGGAAGGTATTGAAGTGATCCTGATTGCAACTTATTGGCACAAATAAAAATGCCCCAAAACAAACACTTTGGTACTTTGTGTCCAAAGTGTCGAGTCACAAGGGGCTCCTTTCTGTGTGGGCAATTGATTCATTCCAGTTGAATTCAGATAGCTGCAGCTGATGCAGCAAAATCATAGTGGGCGGCACATGGCACAGTGGTTACTGCTGCTTCACTGCACCAGAGACCTGCGTTCAATTCCTACCTCAGGCGACTGTCTGTGTGGAGTTTGCACATTCTCCCCGTGTCTGTGTTGGGTTTCCTCCGGATGCTCCAGTTTCCTCCCACAGCCCAAAAAATGTGCAGGTTAGGTGAATTGGCCATGCTAAGGGGTAAATGTAAGGGAATGGGTCTGGGTGGGTTGCTCTTTGGCGGGTCGACGTGGACTTGTTGGGCCGAAGGGCCTGTTTCCACACTGTAAGTAATCTAATCTCTTCTTCAAATAATCTTCATATGGACAGCATACTTCCTGTCCTCTTCCATCCTTTGAAATCCCTACTTGGAAGTCTAATCCATCCTTACTATCTCTCATTCTGTGGTGAGAGAGAAAGACTTAATAAAATAGAAGGAGAAGATAGAGTTGTGAAGAGGAAAGAAAAAGCAAAGGACAATATTCAAAATTTGCCTTTGACACTAAGCTTTAAATGCAACATGGCTTCATGGAATGAACATATCTTCTGTCTACTGGCAATAAAGGTTCCATGTGAAATGTGTTTGTGAAGCTTCAGTCCTGGTCAATGTCAATGTGGATCCACAACACAAAACTGTCCTTAATTTCGTACTACAATTGCACTAAGACAGACCAAAGGATGACTGGTGTAGCAAATGTGATGACATCACATTTGTGAGTACTCACTAAAAACAGGACAAAATAGGAGGAACTCTACTTCTGCACATATTTCTGTAGGCATGGGAGTTGCAGGGGGAAATATTCTGTTTCCCCTCACTCACCATCCTCATTCAGATAAGCATGTTTTTAAAGAAAAATCAGATATTGTTTTAGCAGTTAGACCACCAACAAAGCTCAAATAATTATGTTGACATTTGAACATGGGGTAAGCTGGCAATTGAGAACAGTTGCTAAACCAGCTCTCCATCACTTGTGTTCTTGGTTAATAATGTATGTTTGAAGAATCCAAATGAGAAATTGAGAGAATTATTTCAGTGTAATCTTGTGGCTGATCTACACTATCCCACTCTAACTGATCTGATGAATAATATATGTAGTAGAGTCATAGAGTCAAAGAGATGTACAGCATGTAAATAGACCCTTCGGTCCAAATCGTCCATGCCGACCATATATCCCAACCCAATCTAGTCCCACCTGCCAGCACCTGGCCCATATCCCTCCAAATACTTCCTATTCATATAACAATCCAAATGCCTTTTAAATGTTGCAATTGTACCAGCCTCCACCACATCCTCTGACAGCTCATTCCATACACGCACCACCCTCTGTGTGAAAAGACCCCTTAAGACCCTTTTATATCTTTCCCCTCTCACCCTAATCCTCTGCCCTCTAGTTCTGGATTCCCCCACCCCAGGGAAAAGACTTTGTCCATTTATCCTATCCATGTCCCTCATAATTTTGTAAACCTCTATAAGAAACTGCCACAGCCTGCTCAAATCCTCCAACCCTGGTAACATTCTTGTAAATGTTTTCTGAATCCTTTCAAGTTTCACAACATCTTTCCGATAAGAAGGAGACCAGAATTGCACACAATATTCCAAAAGTGGCCTAACCAATGTCCTGTACAGCCGCAACATGACCTCCCAACTCCTGTACTCAATACTCTGACCAATAAAAGAAAGCATCACAAAAGCCTTCTTCACTATCCTATCTACCTGCGACTCCACTTTCAAGGAACTATGAACCTGCACTCCAAGGTCTCTTTGTTCAGCAACACTCCCTAGGACCTTACCATTAAGTGTATAAGTCCTGCTAAGAT
>NC_057742.1:29731791-29771862 GCF_004010195.1 Chiloscyllium plagiosum | reverse complement strand
GGTGCCTACCTCTCTTACCCTTCCTGGAGTTAACTCATCTATGTGACTGTATCTGAGACTTTCCCTCCTTCCTATAACTGCCATCCATCACATACTGTTGCTGTTGCAAATTCCTCATCGCTTCTAACTGTCTCTCCAACCGATCCATTCGATCTGATAAGATTCGCAACCATTAGCATTTATTACAGATTTAATCCGCAGTAACCCTTAAACTCTCTTTAAACTCCCACATCTGACAAGAAGTACATATCACTGCAAAGGCCATTTTTGCTCCTTCACAATCTACAGACCCAGAAAATAACACCATCTTATTCCTCTACAAAACACTGCCCCACGTTAAATTAATAGTTATGGCTGATATTTTAAGTTTAATCAAGAGACAAATCTCAAAAAGATATAATCAAGAAAGATCCAACTCTACCCACTACTGCAGAATTTCTACTTAAAGACAATTCACTTATCTGATTCTGTGCTGTGAACTTCGCCCAAACAGTTCCTCCAAGATTAGTTGTGAATTTCACTGTTCGTTAATTTTCCCAGACGCACTCCGAAATCCAGCGATGCATGAAATACTTCATAATGAGTTTAATAAATATTCAATCATTCTTGCCAATTCTGTCTTTTTCGACAGTATAACGCACTTAAAATTGTGATTACTTTCAAGGACCTCATTGTTTTTCTAAGTGAAGCCATTCCACTGATGATCAACAAAAGCAAAGAAAGAAATGGAATGTGATGTTGAAAGTTTTATTTGTGGTTTACTGACAAGATCTGCAATGTGTCATCCATATGGTTGGCAAATGGACACACTAGTCAATGCCACATTCTTGCAAGTGACGGCAGCCATTACATTTACAAGCTTCCATTTACTGCAAGATATTTTTATAATCAAGTGTAAGCCTTGGCTTTGTGATAGCATTTGTGCCTCTGCGTCATTGTGTTGTGTGTTCGAATCTTCGCCAGAGAGTGTCGCAAAGCCTGACATTCCTGTCAAGTACTGAGGGTGCATTGTATTGACATATATGCCATCTCTGGATGAGCATTGAACTGAATTCCCATCTGTACTTTTAAATGTAAAAGATCCTTTGACATTATTTCATCAAGGAAACATGGATCTCCTGGTGACCCGGCCAACATTCATCCCTCACCCAACACAAATAAACAAATTATTTAGTTATTTCCTTTCATCTTTTGTGCACAACATAGCTATTCTATTCCTAACATTATACCAGAGTTGATGTTTCAAAGTGCTCCATTAACTGTGAAGTACTTTGAGATGATCTAAAATCATGAAAGGTGCTATGTTATTTATTTTCTTTCCTTTCCATCCATCTAAAATTGTCCTGTAACTGGATAAAATGTATAAGTTAGTGGCAATCAGTAACATACATATTGTTACATCTTAAATGTCAGTGATGGTGACTGGGCATCCACTTTCTAACCACTTTGATGCACTTTATTCATCTAGCTTGACTGTAAGACCAACAACGTCTTTCTAAAGCCATCCTAATTGCTCAGGAAGAGATTTTACAAAAGTGACATTTGTCAATGTAAGTGCAATCACAAGAGAGACAACGAGACACAATTTATTTTTCTTGCATTACACAGTTCCTGTGGTTTGACAGACACGGATACAATTGTGCACACACTGGGAGTATCCATGTTTACTCACTACTTAAAATGAACTGAGATTGCAACATGGAAAGCCCTGCTGTCTGTTTATTAACAGGACACATGCTTGTGCAGTTGCTGCCAGCAGTAGTGATCTTCATTTTTTATTCCTAAGAGTAGGCCATTTACTTTCCTTTAATTTACATTCAGATAATCTTCTGACTCACTCATTCCTTTTCAAGGAAATCCTTTTGCTTCCTCTTTGCTTCTGTGGCCAGAACAGCAAGTCTGTGAGGGGGTAGATTGCATGTCTGTGAGAGATCTTGGCAGGTCAGTGACAATAATGCAGTATCTATGCCATCCAAATTTAATTTTCACTTTATTTGTTGCTTTCTTAATGGAACAGAAATGGAAATGACTAAGATCCAGTCTACAGAAACTTTACTTTAGGATATCTGGCCGGCATGGACAGAAGGGTCTGTTTCCATGCTGTTCAACTCTATGACTCTATGATTGTATGAAGCTTATTGTATACAATATTGATCTCCTTACTTGATGAGGGATGTAGTTACATTGGAGAAAGTTCAGAATAAGTTCGCTCGATTGATTCCAGAGATGAGGGGTTTGTCTTATGAAGAGAGATTGCGAATGGGAAGAACGCGAGGAGATCTAATTGAGATGTTCAAAACGCTAGAATGGATTGACAAAGCTGGTGCAGAGTAAAAGTTTCCTCATGTGGTGCAATATAGAAAGAGAGGTCATGGTTCGAGGATAAGGGATAAAACAGAGATAAGGAGAAATTACTTCTCTCAAAGGGTCACGAATCTGTGGAGTTCATTACTTCAGTGTGCGATAGGTATTGGGCCATTGAGTAAATTTAAGGGGGAGATAGGCAGATTTATAATCAGTAATGAGAGCAGGCAGGAAAGTGAAGTTGAGGCCATCTATCGTATCAAATGGCGGAGCAGCTTCTAGTGGCTGAATTGCCTACTCCCATAGCTAGTTCTTGCATTCTTACATTCTAATGTTTAAGTGAGGGTCAATGCACTGCAGCCTTGGCTCAGTGATAGAATGCTTGCCATTGAGCCAAAAGGTTGTTGCATTTGGTCCTCCTTTGGGGAGTTGAACATATAACCTAGGTTGGAAGAAAGTGAGGACTGCAGATGCCGGAGATTAGAGTCAAAACTGTGGTGCTGGAAAAGTACAGCCAGTCAGGCAGCATTCAAGGAGCAGGAGAGTTGACATATCAAGCATAAGCTCTTCATTAGGAATGAGATGTAATTGAGATGTACAAGATGCTAAAGTATCTAATGTTCCTGATGAAGAGCTTATGCTTGAGACGTCAGCTCTCCCGCTCCTTGGATGCTGCCTGACCAGCTGTACTTTTCCAGCACCACACTTTCTGACTCTTATAGCCTAGATTGGAAAACTAATGCTGTACTAATGGAGTGTGGTGCACAGTCACCTTGCAGATAAAAGCGACCCCATCTGCTGTGTCAAATGGGGCATATGAGGTTATGCAACACATTTCAAAGAAAATCTGGGACTTATCCTGGGGTGTGTGCACCAATATTTATTCTTCAACCAAGGGTACAAAAGATTTATCTGACCTTTGCTCTCAGTGCCATGTGTGAGATCCTGCTGTACAAAATTTGGCTGACGTATTTCACATATTGCATGTGGTTCCAGTTCAATTTCATGTTATTGTTGCACAGTGCTTTGGGGTGACATAAGGTAGTGAAGATGGTACAGAAATGCATCTTCTTCTGTTATTTCAGAGAACCCTGGCTGACTTTCCTCCTTCCCTGTGGCCTAGGGGCACTGAGACCTTTTCTGTTCTCTGTTTTGACGGAAGGTCACCAGACTAGACACGCTAACTCTGATTTCCTCTCCATAGATGCTGCCAGATTTGCTGAGTTTCGCCAGCAATTTCAGTTTTTGTTTCTTTCAAATCTCTAATTCCCACAATTCTTTGTTTTATGTTAATGGCCTCCCTGTCTCTGCCCTGGCTAAGGTTAGATCAGCACGATAGGCCAGTGATTAAAATTAGAATCTTCCAGTAGTTCATGCTGTAGTATCACACTGGATAATATGGTTAGGCCACCAGGAATTCACCGTCTTTAATTTTCCATGTAACAGTTGTGTCTAAGTAGTTAAAAGAAGGATCATTACATCAGGCTGCACTGTTCAGATCTCTTTAAGGGATGGATCCTTTGATGTGTTCACTTTTTTTGATGTGTTCAGCTGTTTTTATTTTCCTGCTTTCTTTCAATCATGAATGGATCCTTCCAGCAAAACGGAACTTGTGTGCTTCATGATATTTCAGCCTTCCATGAAGCCCTCCTATAAAGAAATTGAAAAAAAAACGGATGGCAGCAAAAATATGAAAGGGCTGGAATCAATCAGGATAGCTGGTGCGTCTCGGGTTGGTTTCCCTTCAAATAATAACAATGTACTGAGGCCAAAGATAGGCCACGCAAAATAATGAGCTGTTGTTCATAGTGCAACTGAAGTTATAAATAGTATTCTTCATGTTTTGTAATCTTCTGGTGCTAGGTTGAGACATAGGGGTGGCAACAGTAGATCAGTAGTCAGCACTGCTGCCTCACCGAGCCAGGGACCTGAATTCAGTCCCACCCTGAGGTGATTATCTGTGTGGACTTTGTACATTCTCCCTGTGTCTCCTATTTTCTCCCCAGTCCGAAGATGTGCAGGCGAGGTGGATTAGCCATTGGAAGTCGCAGGGTCACAGGGACAGGGTAGGGGATGGCTCTGGGTGGGGTGCTCTTCTGAGGGTTCATGTGGACTTGATGGGTGGAAAGGACTGTTTCCACACTATCGGGATTCTATGATAGGGCTGAATTTTCCTAACCTGGATAATAATTAGCCAGGTTGGCGGGGGTTATGGGGGTATGGGGTGGGGGGGGGGGGGGAAATATGAAGATAATTTTGGGTTCCAATTTCACTCAATGCTGCAGTGCACCCACTCACACTTTGGCCTAAATTTACAGGATGAAGGTTGCTGGGTGTGTTCCAGTGACAGGAAGTGAATGCAACGAGACGTTGACAATGCCCTCACTGTGTGACCAAGAGGCAAGCAGCAGGGAGAATACTGAAAGCCCCCATCAATGTGAAGTGAGTAACTGGTTGGACAATAGTCCCACTCCAACTGGAGATATTCGCTCAGTCAGTGTCAAGGCTGTGACATGGGAAATGTTATGACATAGAAGGAGGCCATTCGGCCCATTGAGCCTTTGTCAATTCTATCACCTAGTACCAACCTCCTGCCTTTGTCCCATTCCACTACACACCAAACATTTATCCAATGCCCCCTTGAATGCCACACTTGAACTTGCCTCCAGCACACTTCCATATTCTTAACTACCTGCTGTAAAAGTTTTCCTGGCATCACATTGACTCCATTAGAAAGCACTTTTAATCTGTGCCCTTTAGTTTTTGATCCTTTTATGAGAGGGGATAGTCCCCACCTACTCTATCAAACCTTCTCATGATTTTGAAAATGTCTATCAAATCTCCTCTTGGCCTACTTCTGTCCTAGGAGAACAGTCTCAACTGCTTCAATCTATCCCTATCACTGAAGTTTCTTATCCCTAAAAACATTCTTGTAAAATTAAGACTCTCCAGTGCATTCAAATCTCTCCTATACTGTGGTACCCAGGACTGTACACAATTCTCCAGCTGAGGTCTAACAAGTACCTGAAAGGAAGAGCACAGCCTGACCATGATCTTCTGGTAACCATGGCAACTCCTTCAGGTCTCTCGCAGCTGTGAATGCCCACCCAGAAATCACCACTTTTTTTTTAGATTACTTACAGTGTGGAAACAGGCCCTTCGGCCCAACAAGTCCACACCGACCCGCCGAAGCGTAACCCACCCATACCCCTACATTTACCCCTTACCTAACAATACGGGCAATTTAGCATAGCCAATTCACCTGACCTGCACATCTTTTGGAGTGTGGGAGGAAACCGGAGCACCCGGAGGAAACCCACGCAGACACGGGGAGAACGTGCAAACTCCACACAGTCAGTCGCCTGAGGCAGGAATTGAACCCGGGTCTCTGGCGCTGTGAGGCAGCAGTGCTAACCACTGTGCCACCATGCCGCCCACTTCTTTCATCGCCAGGTGTGGTGACACAGCCAAGGCCCTAAGGGTTACTGGGGAATACACCTTGTGCTGTGAAAGTTGCCCGTAGTTACTCACTAAAGACCAAAACTGGCTTCATAAGATGCCAGCATTAGACCAACATACCCTGGGAAAAGTGGTCAGAAATCTAAACACACCAGCAAGGAGACCTGACACATTTTGCTTTTCAGAATTTAACTGGTTACGTTTTGTTTTGATTTGATATATTATTGTCACATGTACCTCAGTACAGTGAAATGTTTTGTTTTGTTTGCCATACAGACAGATCACACAATACAAAGTACCTAAGGGTAATAGGATATAGAACATAGAACAATACAGCACAGTACACACCCTTTGGCCCTTGATGTTGTGCCAACCCTTTATCCTAACCTACATACCCTTCATTGTACTATCTTCCATGTGCCTATCCAAGTGTCGCTTAAATGCCCCTAATGTATCTGACTCTACTATCACTGCTGGCAGTGCATTCCACGCACCCACCACACTCTGTCTAAAGAACCGACCTCAGACATCTCCCCTAAACGTTCCTCCAATCACCTTAAAATTATGCCTCCTTATGATAGCCATTTCTGCCCTGAGGAAATTCACTCTATCTATGCCTGTAATCACCTTGTATTCCTCTATAAAGTTGCCTCTCACCCTTCTTTGCTCCAATGAGAATAGCCTTAGCTCCCTCAACCTTTCTTCATAAGACATGCATTCCAGTCCAGGTAGCAACCTGGTAAATCTCCTCTGCACCCTCTCTAATAGCATAGGGCAAGGAATACAATGTTACGGCTGCAGAAAAGGTGCGCAAAGAACAAGATCAACTTTAGATTTAAAATTTGAGAGATCAGTTCGGGAATCTAATAACAGCGGGGAAGAAGCTGTTCTTGAATCTGTGGCTGCTTTCTTGAGATAGCGAGAAGTGTATATGGAGTCAATGGATAGAAGATTGCATTGTGTGATGGACTGGGCTATATTCACAACTCTGTTGTTTCTTACGGTCCTGGGCAGAGCAGTTGCCATACCAAACAGTGATGCATCTGGATGGAATGCTTTCTCAGGTGCATCTATAAAAATTGGTAAGCGTCTTTATGGGCATTTTACCCTACTGAAACCACTACTTCCTCTCCAACCCCAACCTCAAGCATCATCTCTGCCTTCAAGAGTGTCAAAAAATTCAACTCGTGGAATTACACCAAATTTGTTACATCATACTGGTGAAAGAGCTATTGACTTAATGTTGTCCTCCCCTGCTCTTTCCCCATGGCCCTCCATGATCGAGGTGGGGGGTGCAAGGATGTGATGGTTAACAAATTTAACCCAATGGATGGTGAGTAGCAAATTCTAATCTCTGGAATTCATATGCATAAACAGAAATTATTGGAGAACATCAGCAGGTCTGACAGCATCTCTGGAGAGAAAACAGAGATAACTTTTCAGGTCCAGTGACCCTTCTTCAGAATTTTAATGAGAACTCGAAATGTTAACCTTGTATTCTCTCCCGGCAGATGCTGTCAGACCTGCTGAATTTCACTAGCAATTTCTGTTTTTGTTTCAGATTTCCAGCATCTACAGGTCTTTGCTTCTGCCTGGAATTCTTATGTCTGCTCTCACTGGTAGAGTTGGTTTGAAGAAGCCAAGTGAATGATGAGATTCTGTGCACATGAGTTGTTTTTGAACTTTTACAAACACCAGCCTTAGACAGCAGCATAGTTTTGGAGAAGAGGATTATCACTAGAATAGAGCAATAGGTAACGCAGTAGTAGATCCTAACTGAGTTCAGTTCATAAGAGATGGGAATGATCATTGTTAATTTTAGCAAGCAAACTAATCACCAAAATCCATCTTGCAGAATTCCACTGTCTATGATTTGAAGTTCCATTATAGCCGATTTGAAACAGGCATGTTAACAACTCCAAGAAAATAGCAAAGCAAGGACTATCCTCGAAGTGCATTGACGTTTATCAGCTCTTATTGGTGAGAGAAATTGAGGCTACCCCGAAAGCACAATTTGCTTTCTACATATTCGTGCCAATTTGTTTTGCTGAAGTTATCACCAAAAGAAATGTTGACCCTCATGTGATTAATGTACATCATAACAGTCTGATCTGCCCAGATCTTGAGTGCAGATCCCATTCAATGTGGAGCTGAATAGGCTGTTTATTGTTGAAGGAAGCAGCTGCTTTGCACAGATAAGGCCAGATGATGTAGATTCATGTCTTCATTGAACAAACTTAAAGCTTTGTGTTTTTGATCAGTTGATAAAGCTGAATATTCCATTATTGCCCATCTCAGTGCAGCTATGACATTTCTGAGCTCTTGCACTGCTCTCATCTCACAAGGACGTTCTGTCATTTTGTTGGGTTTCTTACAAGCTTTTGTCCCCTCACTAATGAGTGATCAAATCAACTGCTCCTGTTTTGTATTCATTCTCCTTCCCTACATTCAAGTTAATTCTCCCCACTTCTCAACACTGTCTCTTTATGCTACACCCCTCAGTGCCAGCGAATAATGTCACAAATCCAGCTCAGTTCTGAGACAGTGCTATAGCTCGGAGCAAACCTTAAATTGAGGACCCATCAAAAGGACAGAAAATACCCTGTGCCCCTGTTTTGAAGAAGCAGAAAATGTTTAATCGAGTCATGGTGGTCACTCCGCCATAGCCCAAAACAATTTTTCTCATGTTGTCTTGAACAAAGAATAAAAACAAAGAAACTTACAGCACAGGAACAGGCCCTTTGGCCTCCAAGCCTGTGCCAATCCAGATCCTCTATCTAAAACTGTCACTTATTTTCTAAGGATCTGTATCCCTCTGCTCCCTGCCCATTCATGTATCTGTCGAGATACATTTTAAATGATGCTATCATGCCCGTCTCTACCACCTCCACTGACAATGTTTTCCAAGCATCCGCCACCCTCTGCATAAAGAATTTTCCACACACTTCTCCCTTAAACCTTTTGCTTCTCCACTTCTCATGAATTTTTTAGACTCATGGAATCATGTGGAGGTGCTTGCCATTTTCATGCCATTGGCACCATAGATATACCCCAGCTGTGTACAACTTCAGGCACTGCAAACCAGGAAGTGCCCTTCACCCTGCACGATTCAACAGGCATCGCCACGTTGGCACCCAGCTGGCTACATGCTTCACTGGCAGGGATCTGGAGGAGATGGCAGACAGGGTGGTGGAAAGGAGGGCACTGCTTTCTCTTGCCGATCAGCAAAGAAGGCAACACCACCGGATTCTGCCAGTCTGTGTGGGTTGGGTCAGTGCTGTGTCCCAGGTTAAAAGAAAACCATGGCAGTGCGGGGAAGGAAAATAATCACCCGCACTCTGCATGGGTAAGTGCCACGATTTCACTTTGCTACTTCACATTTATAGAGCTACCAGTCACTTTTTTTCTGCTACAGCACTGACATCTCACAAACAAGACTCCCTCGAACTTTTATTCTGGTGCACTGACTTCCAAAGCCTTTGCATGGCAATAACATCTGAAACCAAAAGTCAATGTTTGGCAATCATGGAACCTCCAAGGGTATCCTGCTTACCAGGCTCCTTATCATAGAGTCATAGAATCCCTGCATTGTTGTAGGTGAAACACCCTAGGCCTCTTGCACTCAGAACACCAGGCTCCTGTTCAGATTCAGGCAGAGGAAGATCCCATGATTTTAGCCATTCATAACCTTGTGGAAAGACCACAGATGGACACAGCAATGGCATGCCGGTCTGTGAGGGACAGTAAGTAAGATGGGTTGAAGGCTGGAGAAGTTCACCAATGGTATCAGTACTGTGCTAGGTACGGAACAGGCTGATAACCACCTTGGCAACCCGGGTCTGATGCACTCGAGTTGGATACCTGCACTGACCTGCACTCCATCACTCCATGTTCAACATCAATAATAAAGTGAGAAAGGTGGTGAGGGTCCTTGACCTTTCTCCAGGGTGACAGGGTATTGTCAATAAGTACTCAGAGGTTCTAATGTTTGAGGCAAATGTGCAGGGTATCTCTGGATTGTCAGTGCTTGGCCAGGTATTGGAGCCAATGATCTGGAGTATCCCAGAATATCCCAGCAGCTATGGCCAATACCAAGTGAGACATTAACATTAGCAATTATTAGATCTGTTTATCTGACATAACAAAGAGGTAATTTGTGCAAATCCCTGACGCTACAGTCATGATTGCTTGAGGCCCTAATTTTTAATGTTCATTCTTTGAGAAAAAGAACGTTCTGCCAATGAATTGTGATTTGATGCAGGATGGGTAGCTTTTCTGTTACAGTGGATGCAGAATTCATTCAATTTCTCCTGGAGGGTCTCTCACTTGCAAAGAATTGTACTCCCACCCAAACAAGAGAACCAGTAACTTACTCTGCTTTCTTTGCATTCGGTGGTAGCCTTTTAATATCACTATTTTGCAACTGGCTTTCAGTTGAAGATGTCAAAGTTACAACTTCATGTCCTTGTGAGAGACCAGCAAGCTCCAGCTGAGATACAGCATGACTCCCCCGTCTTTTCTGTTCCGAGCAGGAGAGTTGACATTTTGGGCATAAGCCTTTCATCAGGAATGTGATGAAGGGCTAATGCCTGAAACATTGACTCCCCTGCTCCTTGGGATGCTGCTTGACCTGCTGTGCTTTTCCAGCACCACACTTTTCGATTCTGATAAGACACTGACTGTTAATCCCAAACACTTAAAGCAGACTGTGGGTAAACCTTTGGGTTGACCTGTGAGGACAGCCCAGACTGAGAAAGGCCCAATCCCTGGCCTGGTATCTCCACGTCACCCTGACTGACCTACCTGCAATTCCTGGACTGGTGACATTTGTCCTGCGCGTCCCTTCACTCTAAAGGTATGGATCCCTAGACCCAAGCACTTGACTGACCATGGCTAAACTTCTGGTCTGGAATCAGACAACCTCTGATTGATTGTGGGAACATTCCCCTTTGTAATCTCCCACTAAGGGTCATTTTGCTTTGATCTTCAGATATGGCCATTTGGCTAAAGCACATGCTGTTAATGTGACTTTGCCATTGCCTGGTCCTTGATAACAATATGTCCATCTCTTTGACTATTAAGGTTCTGAACTGTGATCATCTGCCTGTCTTGTCCAGGTGCTCCAGCTTGCTCCTACAATCCAAAGATGTGCCTGTTAGATGAATTGGCAATGTTAAATTGCCAACAGCGTTCACGAATGTGTTGGTTACGTGCCTTAGTCAGGGGTAAATGAAGGGTAGGGGAATCCTCAGATGCTGCCTGACCTGCTGTGCTTTTCCAGCACCACACTCTTCGATTTTGACCTCCAGCATCTGCTGTGCTAACCTTCTCCTCGGGGAATGGGTATGGATGGGTTACACTTTGGAGGGCCAGTGTGAACTTGTTGAGTTGAAGGGCCTGTTTCCACACTGTAGGGATTCTAGGTAAGAATCCCCAAGATAGCTGACAGAAAAATGGAAGATTCTGATGGGCAATACACCATTCCCCGAAACCTTCCAAACATATCCAATTGAATTTGGAGTGTTCTGCTGCAGTGAATTCAAAGCCTAGTCTATATTTTGGGTGGTGATTAGATTGGCCAACTCACTGTCCTTAATTACAGCTACCCCAAAATCCCTTCCACAGGCTCTGACTCAACACACTCCTCCCACCCAAGACTGAACATACATGACTTGTACCGCAACCAGCACACCTTCCTAACAGGGCCCAATGACAACCCCCACCCTGGCACCCAAAACCCCTCTCTCTGTGATCTGATGTCCCTCTCCTACCCAGGACTGGACATGCACCCATACCATGGGACTCAACAACCACCTCGTATTCTAGTGCTGTTGTACCAGTCTGTGTTATAATACTACTTGGAAGGTGTGTGCTGTGAAGATTGCAGTTGAGAACATCCACTGGACACTTCTGTGCTCTCTGGTAAAAAGGACAAGAATGGAAAGTCCGTCTTTCTCTTTCTGATTATTGGAAGTAAGTCACCATTCAGAAGCCACAGGCAAATAGGAAACAATTCAACTCCTGTCGGCCAATATGCAAAACACAGATTCTCCAAACCAAGCACGAACTGTCAGATTCAACATTACCAGAATTAGCCAACATCATGGTCACAATGTTTCACTATCTACTCTACATGGACAGACCAAAAGTTGATGCATATATCATTTTTAGCTTTTTTTTAATCTGTTTCCCATTTTTGTTCTGTGGGTATACATGTTGTGCTTTACTTTTCCTTATATTTTAGGAGTTAGTTATCTCTTCTTTCTTTAACTCGTGACAGCCTGGTTAAATTGGTTCCTTTTAAAGCATCTGTTTCAAATTCAATCTGTTTGGAACAGTACTAAGGAAGAGATTGAAAATAAAGAAAGAGCAGCCAGTTCCTCCCTTCTCCCCAAGGATCATACTGAATCAGGAAGCCTCACCCAAGCTCTGGTCATCACACACAATGCACCCAAAGCAACCTGACAGACCCGTGCAACTCCTGAGTGTCTCTGAGCTCCAAAGTGTGAAGGGTTGATGTGGTGCATGAGTTGATGATGTGGTTTGGTGATGCACAGCCGTATTGACAAAGAGTGGAAGATTTTAGTCTTCATGGGACATGCAGGGACATTGTGGTGAAGGTAAAATCGTCTTAAAGCCTGGGGAAAGCAAACAGCGAGCTGCTGCCTCCAGGGAACGGCTCTGGCTTTCATTTTGGGAAATGGCATCAGCTAGTTTCTTGGCATTGGAAAGGAGAATTGGGAACAGCTCAGAAATGAGTGCAGGCTAGCTAATAATCAGACACAAAATCATGGCAATAACATAGTTGCTGAACTTTCGTGAGATTTTGAATTTGGCAGTTGAACTGTAAGGAGAAAATCAGGATTTTTTTCTTGATGTTGAGAATCTGATCTCTTCATTACTGCCGTAAATTTGCAATTTTCTCACCATTGCCTATCCTGTTCAAGAGAACCAAAAGATTCCTTTCTTTCTTTCTTTCTTTCCTTCCTTCTGTCTTTCCTTCTTTCTTTCCTTCTTTCTTTCCTTCTTTCTTTCTCTCTTTCTTTCTTCTAGTCCTGCTGTCTAACAGATGGTTGGCAGTGTGTAAGGCTGAAACCATGTACCCCTCCAATTCCTGGGAAACTGACTCTCTCACTGCATCGAACATTTCCAAAAAACATTATTGTACATTGTGGGTGGGTGCTGAAGGCAGCTACTCAGTATTTCTTCCCCTGATCTGCTCCTTTTTATAAAGCATTCATCAAAGAATTTTCACTTGATTGCTAAACCACTCTGGGCACAGAAATCAATCTCATCTTTGTTGTTATTAAAGATTTTTCTAAATTTATAACGAAAATGTAATGAGTTTCATAATTGAATTTTGCACTCAATAAATTAAACATAATTGAAATTCCAGTGGAACCCAACAGCAAACTATTCCTAATGAGAGTTGCCATGGTAATGCAATACTTGATGGCGGGAGAAGTATATTGAGAGTACCATTCAGAATGCAGGAGAATGACATGATTGTGAGAGATCAGAAAATGGTGAAGTCATAGAGTCATAGAGATGTTCAGTATGGAAACAGACTCTTCGGTCCAACTTGTCCATGCCGACCAGATATCCCAACTCAATCTAGGCCCACCTGCCAGCACCCGGCCCATATCCCTCTAAACCTTTCCGATTCATATACCCATCCAGATGCCTTTTAAATGTTGCAATTGTACCAGCCACCACCACTTCCTCTGGCAGCTCATCCCATACACGTACCACCCTCTGTGTGAAAAAAGTTGCCCGTTATGTCTCTTTTACATCTTTCCCCTCTCACCCTAAACTTATGCCCTCTAGATCTGGACTCCCCCACCCCAGGGAAAAGACTTTGTCTATGTATCCTATCCATGCCCCTCATGATTTTATAAACCTCTGTAAGGTCATCCGTCAGTCTCCAACGCTCCAGAGAAAATAGACACAGCCTATTCAACCTCTCCCTATAGCTCAAATCCTCCAACCCTGGCAAAATCCTTGTAAATGTTTTCTGAGTGCATTCAGGTTTCACAACATCCTTTTGAAAGGAAGGAGACCAGAATTGCATGCGATATTCCAAAAGTGGCCTAGCCAATGTCCTGTACAGCCACAACATGACCTCCCAATTCATGTACTCAATACTCTGACCAACAAAGGAAAGCATACCAAATGCTTTCTTCACTATCCTATCTACCTACGACTCTACTTTCAAGGAGCTATGAACCTGCACTCCAAGGTCTCTTTGTTCAGCAATACTTCCTAGAACCTTACCATTAAGTATGTAAGTCCTGCTAAGGTTTCCTTTCCCAAATGTATCACCTCCCATTTATCTAAATTAAACTCTATCTGACACCTCTCAGCCCATTGGCCCATCTGGTCAAGATCCCCTTGTAATCTGAGGTAGCCTCCTTTGCTGTCCACCTCACCTCCAATTTTGGTGTCATCTGTAAACTTTCTAACTATACCTCTTATACTCACATCCAAATCATTTATGTAAATGATGAAAAATAGTTGACCAAGCACCGATCCTTGTGGCACTCCACTGGTCACAGGCCTCCAGTCTGAAAAACAGCTCTCCATCACCACCCTCTGTCTTCTACGTTTGAGCCAGTTCTGTATCCAAATTGCTAGTTCTCCCTGAGATGAGATGAGATTATGCCATGAGATTTAACCTTGCTCACCAGTCTCTCATGGGGAACCTTGTCGAGCGCCTTATTGAAGTCCATAAAGATAATGTCCACTTCTTTGCCCTCATCAATCCTCTTTGTTACTTTATTCAAAAAACTCAATCAAACTCGTGAGACATGATTTCCCATGCACAAAGTCATCTTAACTATCCCTAATCAGTCCTTGCCTTTCCAAATACATGTACATCCTATCCCTCAGGATTCCCTCCAACAACTTGCCCACCACCGACATCAAGCTTACCGGTCTATAGTTCCCTGGCTTGTTCTTACCACCCTTCTTAAACAGTGGCACCACGTTTGCCAACCTCCAGTCTTCCAGCACCTCACCTGCGACTATCGATGATACAAATATCTCAGCAAGGGAGCCAGCAATCACTTTCCTAGTTTTCCACAGAGTTCTAGGATACACCTGATCAGGTCCTGGGGATTTATCCAGTTTTATGCATTTCAAGACATCCAACACTTCCTCCTCTGTAAAATGGACATTTTGCAAGATGTCACCATTTATCTCCCTACATTCTACATCTTCCATCTCCTTTTCCACAGTATACACTGTTGCAAAATACTCATTTAGTATTACCCCCACTTCCAGCTGCTCCACATAAAGGCAGCCTTGCTGATCTTTGAGGGGCCCTATTCTCCCCGTTGTTACCCTTTTGTCCTTAATATATTTGTAAAAACCATTTGAATTCTCCTTAACTCTAATTGTCATAGCTATCTCATGTCCCTGTTTTGCCCTCCTGATTTCCCTCTTCAGTGTACTGCTACTGTCTTTATACTCTTCTAAGGATTCACTCGATCTATCCTGTCTATACCTGACATATGCTTCCTTCTTTTTCTTCACCAGACCCTCAATTTCTTTAGTCATCCAGCATTCCCTATACCTACCAGCCTTTCCTTTCATCCTAACAGGGAATATACTGTCTCTGGACTCGCATTATCTCATTACTGAAGGCTTCCCATTTTCCAACCATCCCTTTACCTGCCCCCAATCAGCTTTTGAAAGTTCTTCCCTAATGTCATCAAAATTAGCCTTCCTCCAATTTCAAACTGTGACTTTTAGACCTGATCTATCCGTTTCCATTACTATTCTAAATCTAATAGAATCTTCTTACAAGTTTGTTTCTCAATTTCCCTCTGACTATTAGGGGGTCTGAAATAAAATCCCAATAAGGTGATCATCCTTTTCTTATTTCTCAGTTCAACCCAAATAACTTCCCTGGATGTATTTTCTCAATTTCCCTCTGACTATTAGGGGGTCTGTAATACAATCCCAATAAGGTGATCATCCTTTTCTTATTTCTCAGTTAAACCCAAATAACTTCCCTGGATGTATTTCTGGGAATATTCTCCCTCAGCACAGCTGTAATGCTATCCCTTATCAAAAATGCCACTCCCNNNCCACCCCCCAACCTTACTAGTTTAAATCCTCCCGAGCAGCTCTAGCAAATTTCCCTGCCAGTCCCCTTCCAATTTAGGTACAATGCATCCTTCTTGTACAGGTCACTTCTACCCTAGAAGAGATTCCAATGATTCAAAAATGTTAATCCTTCCCCCATACACCCACTCCTCAGCCATGCATTCATCTGCTCTATCCTCCTATTCCTACCCTCACTAGCTCACAGCACCAGGAGTAATCCAGATATTACTACTCTTGAGGACCTCCTTTTTAAATTCCTGCCTAACTCTCTGTAAACTCCCTTTTCCCTTCCTATGTCGTTGGTTCCAATGTGTACAAAGAAATCCTGCTGGCCCCTTTCCCCTTGAGAAAATTCTGCACCCTCTCTGAGACATCCTTGATCCTGACACCAGGGAAGCAATACACCATTCTGATTTTTCACTGCTGGCCACAGAAACATCTGTCTGTACCTCGGACGAGAGCATCTCCTAACACAATCGATCTCACGGAACCCAATGTACCCCTCATTGCATTAGATCCAGTCTCAAAACCAGAAACCAGGCTGTTCATGCTACATTCCCCTGAGAATCCATCACCCCCTACATTTTTCAAAACAGCATACCTGTTTGAAATGGATATATCTACAAAAGACTCCTGCACTATTTGCCTACTGCTTTTACCTTTCCTGGAGTTAACCCATCTATGTGACTATATCTGCAACTTTTCTCCCTTCCTATAACTGCTATTCATCACATCCCCTTGCTCTTGTAAATTCCTTATTGCCTCTTACTATCTCTCCAACTGTTCCATTCGATCTGATAGGATTCACAACCGATGGCATTTATTACAGACATGTAACATGTAAACTCTCCCTAAATGTCCACATTGGACAAGAAGAGCATATCACTCTACTAAAGGCCATTTTTGCTTCTTTCAGTCTACAGACCTAGAAAATAGCACTGTCTTATTCCCTACAAAACACTACTAACTTAATACTTATATTTTTAAGTTTAATCAGATTAGATTCCCTACAGTATGGAAACAGGCCCTTCGACCCAACAAGTCCGCATTGACCTTCTGAAGAGTAACCCACCCAGTCCCATTCCCCTACCCTATACTTATCCCTGACTAATGCACCTTACACTACTAGAAATTTAGCATGGCCAATTCACCTGATCTGCACATCTTTTGGACTGTGGGAGGAAACTGGCGCACCTGAAGGAAATCCACGCAGACACAGGGAGAATGTGCAAACTCCACACAGACAGTCACCTGAGGCTGGAATCAAAGCCAGGTCCCTGGCATTGTGAGGCAGCAGTGCTAACCACTGAGCCACCATGAGACATACCTCAATAAAATATATAATCAAGAAAGAACCCACTCTACTCACTACTGCAGACTTGCAACAAGGCCACACTTAAAGCTATTCACTTATCTGTTTCTGTTCAGTGACCTCTCCCAAACAGGTTCCTCCAAGATCAGTCCTGGATTTCACTGTTTGTTCAGTTTTCCTGGATGCACGCCAATGTCCAGCGATACATGAATTCAAACAGCAAAGGCAGTAAATGTGCAGGTCACTGCTCTGTCAGTTAGCAGTGTGGGATTCTTTCTCTCTCTCTCTCTCTCTCTCCTGCACTGACCTCACCATGTGCTGCCTTTGTCTGTTTCTCTACTTTTTAAAAGTGCTGTTATTTTGACTTTTGTTTTCTCCAAAGTTCCATAACAATGCAACAGCATATAAAACAGTAATTGCTGCTTCTGGAATTCAAGGAAATCGCCTCCAACACCTAAAATACCACAAAAAAAGGAGCAGCCTGTTACAGCCAGAAATTCTTCCAGTTCTCCATCTTGGATTCCCCAGAATTCCCTGTAAACCTGACTGATTTTGCTTTTGGCCCAGAGACCTAGGACAGATATAGAGATGGCAAAGCTTGATTGGCACCCAATAAAAGTGATCGCCCTTTGAATCCAAGATAGTATTCCATCAAGTGTGGCTTCCAGAAGCCCAAGCAGAACTGGAGTCAATGGGAATAAGGGGGAGTCTCTTGGTTTGATTCACACCTAGTTCAAAGATGATAGAAGGTCAAGAGCTTCTCAGGCTAGTGTCCTGAGTCCAGCCATTTTCACCACTTCATCCATGAACTTCTCTCCATCACAAAGGCTGGAAGTGGGGATGTTTACTGATGATTGCACAATGTTCAGCACCGTTCGCAACTCCTCAGATACTGAACCAATTTGTGTCGATATACAGCAAGATCTGGATAATATTCAGACTTGGGCCAATAAGTGCTAAGTAATATTCGCACCACACAAATACTAGGCAATGACTATCTCCAGCAACAGAGAACTGAAACATCCTGTCTTGACATTCAATAGCTTTAAGTGTGGCCTTGTTGCAAGTCTGCAGTGGTGAGTAGAGTGGGTTCTTTCTTGATTATATATTTTCTTGATCTAACCTTTGCATAATTCCCCACCATCAAGTGTAATCTACAACAAGACCCTCTCCAACACCCCCCCCACCCCTGCCCCCAGATGGAACTGTACTCCAAGCTCAGTCAAGAACAAAGAAAGAATAAGAAAGATTCTTTGGGGGATTGAGGCAAAGAAACCATCTTTAAGAGTGAATGTAAGTGTCATCATCAGACTAGCCACAGAAGGAGGCCATGTCTTCGGACAAATAAACAACAAGTTGCTGCAAGCTATCTTTAAAAGAAAAGGGTTGAATGTTCTCAGCCCCTAAACAATGTAAGCAATGGTGAGTCAGTTGGGAAAATATTGGTGAGATTGGAAAATTGTGATTCCTGACATCAAGGCAAGAACTCAGATACTACTCCCAAGTTTTGAACGGCGAGATGACAATCTAGTTAGTGAGTAGTGAGGCGCCTACAGGCATCTCATCAGTACCTAATCTCACCTCTCTTCTGTGCATTGGAGACAAAAGATGGCAACAAACCTGATACTTCCCCATTGTCTTGGATGGACAGCCTGAATGATGAGGGCCTGGTCCCCTGACTGACCACTGTGTAGCTCCCCAAGGGATGTACTTCAAATCCACCATGATGTACAGTGAGATTTTGTTTCCATAAAAATCAAAGATGAAAAGCTGTTGACAATTCTATAACCACTATCACTCGTTGTAAAATAGATTCTGGTGGAATACGACTCCTGAGCCAGAGCTCATCTAATCTCTCCGTTTCTCTTTTTTTTTCCAAACCTTTTCACTGTTTTCTTTCTTTTTCTTTTTAAGTCCTGTCCTTGGGTGACATCGTTGAATATCAAACAGCACCAGGTTATAGACCAATATTCCTGAAGAAGGGCTTATGCCCGAAACGTCGATTCTCCTGTTCCCTGGATGCTGCCTGACCTGCTGCGCTTTTCCAGCAACACATTTTCAGTATAGACCAATAGGTTTACTCGGAAGCACTAGCTTTCATAGCGCTGCTCCTTCATCAGGTGGTTGATCAGTGATGTCTGGCGTGAAAGTCAGTGTGGACTCGAACTCCCAGCCTCAGTGTGGACTCGGACTCACAGCCTCAGTGTGGACTCGGACTCCCAGCCTCAGTGTGGACTCGGACTCACAGCCTCAGTGTGGACTCGAACTCCCAGCCTCAGTGTGGACTCGAACTCCCAGCCTCTGTGTGGACTTGAACCATTGGTTTCAGTGTGGACTCGGACTCACAGCCTCAGTGTGGACTCGAACTCCCAGCCTCACCGTGCACTCGAACTCCCAGACAGAGCATGGACTTGAACTCCTGGCCTCAGCGTGGACTCGAACTCCCGACCTCAGCGTGGACTCGAACTCCCGACCTCAGTGTGGACTCGAACCCCCGGCCCCAGTGTGGACTTGAACCCCGACCTCAGTGTGGATTCGAAGCCCCGGCCTCAGTGTGGACCCGAACTCCCGGCCTCAGCGTGGATTCGAACTCCCAACATCAGTGTGGACTCGAACCCCCGGCCCCAGTGTGGACTTGAACCCCCGGCCTCAGTGTGGATTCGAAGCCCCGGCCCCAGTGTGGACTTGAACCCCCGGCCTCAGTGTGGATTCGAAGCCCCGGCCCCAGTGTGGACTTGAACCCCCGGCCTCAGTGTGGATTCGAAGCCCCGGCCTCAGTGTGGATTCGAAGCCCCGGCCCCAGTGTGGACTTGAACCCCCGGCCTCAGTGTGGATTCGAAGCCCCAGCCTCAGTGTGGACTTGAACCCCCGGCCCCAGTGTGGATTCGAACCCCCAGCCTCAGTGTGGACTTGAACTCCTAATCTCAGCGCAGACTTGGACACACGGCCGTAGCTTGAACTCAGACTCCCAGCCTCAGTGTGGACTCAACCCTTGGCACTCCCAACCTGGAGTTAAAGTCTGACATGATCTGGGTTGGAAGGACTGTTATTCTGAACTGTTATTTCCCTATTTTTCTAGTTTATTGCTAGACTTTTTAATTTCTTTGTTTTTCTAACTTTTTGCATAAGAATTTGTACTTAAGAATCTGTTCCTAGGTATCTTGTACCTAAGATGACAGCATAAGTGGCGACTTGTAAACCTTTCACTGTACACATGTGAGTACATGTGACAATAAAGTGAATGCTGATTCTAATTCTAATTCTAATATACTTGAAGGAAGGAAAACTGCCATCCTTACCTGGTCTGGCCTACATGCAACTCTAGACCTACGATAATGTTGCTGACTTTTAACAGTCCTTTATGATAGACAATAAATGCAGGCCCAGAAAGTGATGCCAATATCCCATGAACGGATTGAAAACAAAGCATTGTCCTCCCCACATGAAACTTGGAAGATTTTAACAAGGAAGCCAGGGAGTGCCTTTACATAGACATTTGACAGAGGACATCTTTCTTCCCATTCATGTAGCACAAACCATTAGTGAAGAATGGCAGCATTGTAGAAGAGCATGTGGGTGAACACTTCCAGTTCAAGGTAGGAGGATATCAGCTCCTTGTACTTGTGCATCCTGTGAAATCTTGGGCTGTCTTTGTGAGTTGTGACTGCAGTATAGACTTTGAAGGTTGCCTTCAGAGACATGATAAGATCAATGTGTAATGGTCAATGACATGGTGGAGATTGTTGTGACCAGAATTTGTAACCCATACTGTTGGACACCGCTTTATTTCACTTTAAGGATTCTATGACTGTAGTTGTCTTCAGTCCATATTGTGTAAGTGCCCGATTACTGCAATTGCCCCTTGAAGGGGATCACATCATTCACACGTAGACCCCATGTTACCAGATCGAGAAAAAAACACCTACACCATCCAGTCTGCATGTGGTGGCTGCCAATTTACATTTTCATTGCGTCTCTGTGATTCCGATGAGGAAGAAAGGCAACACAGGATGTTTATAATCAACTAGGAGAAAGTGAGGGCTGCAGAAGCTGGAGGCCAGAGTCGAAAAGTGTGGTGCTGGAAAGCACAGCCAGTCAGGCAGCATCTGAAGAGCAAGAGAGTCAATGTTTCAAGCATAAGCTCTTCATCAGCAATTCCTGATGAAGGGCTTATGCTCAAAACATCGGCTCTCCTGCTCCTCGGATGCTGCCTGATCAGCTGTGCTTTTCCATCACCACACTTTTTCACAGGATATTTATGTTGGGTTGCTGCTTTTCACCATGCTCAACCCGTCATTTTCATGTAATGTGAACACTGACTGCTCACATTACTGAGGAGATTTTCTGTTTCCAATATTCCCCACGCAAGAGTTCACTGGAACAATGATCCAGCCAAAGCAGGGGTTGAGGAAGGTGCAGAGAAATGGAAGACGGCCAAATGCACCAGAAAGCCCAGGTCCAGCAGCAACTTCCTGGGGATACCAAACAGCATCCATGTGATGAAGTCTCAGAGGTAGCCCCTCCCCCCCCCCCCCCCAGTATGTGGACGCGGTTCAGTAGGCCCAAATTCTATTGTCTTTCACTTCATTTACTCCAGATGAGCGAGATGTGATGCTGCCATGGACTGAGGATGACATGGGACATTGACACAGTATCAGGCCAACTACTGGAGGGGTCATGTGATTTGAAGGGATGGGTGACCATCCTATCCTCACGGTTGTCTAGGTGTCAGCTGTGTTAATGTTTTAGGCTGCTTCCAAGGATCTACTGAGAACCTATGTGGGATCTCTCAATCCTCAACCTACAAAAGTATGTCCCCAATTTAATCTGTGCCAGATCACACACTTCTCCTCATTGTCCTGTAACAAGGTCAGAGCTGTACACTGGGCAGTTAGTTTTGCCAACAAGTGCAGGTTGCTACAGGCTGTACATGCATCATGTTGAGAGCATCACATCATCACCAATTGACTTCATCACATGGATGCTGTTTGGTTCCATTCTATCAAGGTACAAATCATCCGTGTTGATCAATACCACATTTTAGAGGCCTGAGCACAGCTGCCGTGATGCTAATTATGTGCATGAGAACTCTTATGTTCCTGCATTATTTCAAGGGCTAGATGCCTTACAAGGATGGACACAGAGAGAAAGAGGGCTATCCCTTGGTAATCATGGCTGATGAGTTCATTATACAACTCCTGACTGTTAATGCAATGCAGCCCATTCTTCCACTACGGCCACGCTGCAGCAGATGACATACCAGCCGAAGACATGTTTCTGATTCTTTGATCAGGCCAGACACTCCAAGACTGAGTGTGTTGTATCATCCTCACATTTGTGCTCTGTACAACTGGAGGTGGCAGAGAGAAGATGTGATGAACTGCAAGAGTGGCGGCAGTTTTCCAAGGAGGAGGTTAAGGTAATCAGGTAGAAGGAGCAACATCTTGTCAGCATGGTGTCTCGGTGGTTAGCACTGCTGCCTCACAGCACCAGGGTCCTGGGTTTGATTCCAACCTCGGACGACTGTGTGGAGTTTGCACATTCTCCCCGTGTCTGTGTGGGTCTCCTATGTGTGCTCTGCTTTCCTCCCACAGTCCAAAGATGTACAAATTAGGTGGATTGGCCCATGTTAAATTTCCCATAGTGTCCAGGGATATGCAGAATAGTTAGATTAGTCATGGGAAATGCAGGGTTAAAGTGATAGGATGGGGATCCTTCTGGGTGTGATGCTCTTCAGAGGGTTTGTGCAGATTCAGTGGGCTGAATGGTCTGCTTCCACACTGTAAGATTCTACAATGCAACAGGATAGAGTGTGTCAGCGTGATCATTCATTGACTGTAATTTTATTCATTCAGGGGATGAGGATGTCACTGGCTAGGCCAGCATTTATTACCCATCACAGAGGGGATGAGTCAACTGTATTGCCTTGGGTCTGGAGTCACATGTTGTCCAGCCCAGGTAAGGATGGTAGTTTCTTTCTTGAAGGACGTGAGTGAACCAGATGGGTTTTTCGGACAATCGACAATGGATTTATCGTCATCATTAGATTCTTATTTCCAGATTTTGTTTTGTTTTCGTTACTCAAAAGACAAGCAGACCCTGTTTGTACACAGAAACAAATGCTATTTTTCTCTTTTTGTTTGTTTTTCTTCGTTTTTGTTGTTGTTCGACAGATGTTAAAATTTTCAATGATTTGAAGGCTTTCCAGGAGGCGCTGCTCCCTTATTGAACAATGAGAAGGTGTTATGTTAGGCTGGATGCTCAGCAAAGAGTAGCATTCCCTTAGAACCCGTTCTAACGTGGGTTGGAACTCAGGATGGGTAGTTTGATTCTTTTAGCCAAAGTTATAATAAAGTGTCAATCAGGCGGGTGATGATGTTAAATGGCAATACATTTACACAGGTGAGCTGGTATTTGATTAGATTACTTTTTTTTTTAGATTAGATTACATTGCAGTGTGGAAACAGGCCCTTCGGCCCAACAAGTCCACACCGACCCGCCGAAGCGAACCCACCCATACCCCTACATTTACCCCTTACCTAACACTACGGGCAATTTAGCATGGCCAATTCACCTGACCCTGCACATCTTTGTGACTGTGGGAGGAAACCGGAGCACCCGGAGGAAACCCACGCAGACACGGGGAGAACGTGCAAACTCCACACAGTCAGTCGCCTGAGGCGGGAATTGAACCCGGGTCTCTGGCGCTGCGAGGCAACAGTGCTAACCACTGTGCCACCGTGCCGCCCACATTTGCTACCAAGTTTCACCGTGCCACCTCCCAATAACCGCTTGTCTTGTGAGGCAGTGGTTCATATGAAGCATGGCTGGCATTTAAATATAGCACCAGCTCTGGAAGTCCTACAAATTACATGTAGACAGGTTAGTGAAGTTAGTACGCTTGTCTTTATTGGTCAGTGTATTGAGTACAGGGGTTGGGAGGTCATGCTGCTGCTGTAAATAACTATGATTGGGCCACTTTTGGAATACTGTGTTCAATTCTGGTCTCCCTGGTATAGGAAAGATGTTATTTAATTTTGAAAGAGTCGCAAAAAGGATTTACAAAGATGTTGCCAGGCTTGAAGGCTTTGAGCTATAGGGAGACGCTGAATAGGCTGGGGCTGTTTTCCTTGGAGCGTCAGAGGCTGAGAGGTGACCTTATACAAGTTTAGAAAATCATGAGGGGCTTGGGTAGGATGAATACAGAAGGTCATTTTCCAAGGACAGGAGAGTCCAAAACTAGAAGGCATAGGTTTAATGTGGGAAGGGAAAGATTTAGAAGGGACCTAGGAGGCAACTTGTTCATTCAGAGGCTGGTGCGTGTATGGAATGAGCTGCCAAAGGAAGTAGTGGAAGCTAGTACAATTACAACATTTAAAAGGCATCTGGATGGGTATGTGAATAGGAAGGGTTTAAAGGGATTTGGATCAAATGCTGGCAAATGGGACGAGATTAATTTAGGATATCTAGCTGGCATGGATGAATTGGACTGAACAATCTGTTTCCATGGTGTACAGCTCCATGACTCTGCGATTCTACTAGATGTAGTGAGTCCCTACACCACTAGTGAACAAGATCCAATAAATATGGTGCCACAGAGATGTAGTGCACACATTCGTGAGGTGAGAAATGTAAATATACATGAGATCAATCACTGAGAACTCACAGAGGGAACCCTCCATGAAACTCCCGAAAACTGCTACCTGACAATTTTTTGTTAAGGTTCAAACTATAGTTTCCAGCCACTGTTGGGAATATTTAAAGAGAGCAGATTTATGCAAGGCAGCTTTATCTCTGTCCTGTCCTTTGGTGTTACATTGGAACCACTGAAAATTGTGTGTTAGGCATGGAGTGGAACAGAGAGGGGTTTGGAAGTAATTGAGATTGAGAAGCTGGGAATTTAGTGAAATGAGCAAAGCCGAAGATAGATTGTGAGGCATGAGTGTGACTGCCTTTGTTCTTGAGGGGGGAAAGGAAGTTCTGATTCACAAACTGTTAAAATCCACAATCCATGTTTTGTTTGCTTCTGCAACGAAATTCTGCTTGCTGTCAGGCAGAGAGAAGCACTCTGTCAGAAATCTCTTCAGTTGAAAGAGATAAGATTAGTTTGATCCACCCAAAATTTGAACAACATTTCACCCAAAGCACTGTTTTTTTGGAAAGCAATACATACAGCATCCTGTTACTTGTATGTAATGGAGGATTTTTTTTTAATACATATATTTTGCCCAGTAGAGAAGGGGGCCTCATTTCAGCTTCTGAAGTTTTGTTCACCATCATCTGGCAACCATTAGCGAGAGGCTGTGAATATCAGAGTTCAGCGCATGGGGAGCAGTAAAAGCCCGGGTTAGTCACTTGTTTTCCAGTCCCAAGACATGTCTGAACCTCGTGTGGAAGAAAGGAGCTGCTTGTGCAACCTTTCAGAATTCTCGCTCGACTGTGACCACTGAAGTTTTGCAACTTATTCCACAGAGCATCCTCCAACATGTACAGTCACCCCCATCTGGCTCCTCAAGACTCCAGGGTCCTTAGACCAGCTCGTTTATATCAAAGGAGGTCTAACATTCATTAATGGCTGCTGCAAGCCTAATCATCCAGATTCCGCGAGTGAGGGAGCTGGTGGGAGTGTTGGGATGGGGAGGAGGCAGGTTTGTAGGGTCGGTGGGCCTGTGCAGGGGTGGGAGGAGTTGTAAACAAAACTGCTCAGTAATGTGGAGGACTTGCATAAACGTCAATACCTCCTGAACAAAACACTGCAGAGCAGGGACTGAGCTGTGCCCCCTGTCGCATAATGAAAGAGCCAGGCAGGCAACACAATAAGGTTGATCATAATACTGTAACATGAGCTTCCTTGTCGGCCGATGAACATTTGTAGGAAGGCCCCACAATCACTGGGGAAAATAAACACCACTTTTTTAGAAAAGGTAAACTTTTGGGGCCTGATCAACAGTTTAAAAGTGTTCAGAATCTCCAAAACTTGAATGGAATATTTCTGGGAATCAAGGACAGAATTGCACACTGTAATCTAATTAAAGAGGCTCAATGTTTGCAAAAAGGATAACAGTTGGCTGGAGGTGTGCTACACACTGGAATGTAATTGAAGAGATCAGTTGACACTCAAAATGTGAGAACAAGACAACCTTACAGAACTCGAGTCAGTGTCTATCCCAGGATGCTTAGCTGCTCAGAATATTTCTGTGACTGGGTTTCAGCTTTACCACTTGACTGTAAAATAATCAAGCAGGCGCATAGCAAATTCACTGGATGGCTGTTTGATGCACATTGTGGAGACTAATATCTGCTCTGACACAATGGGATTTATTCTCTCTCCTGCGTGCTGAATTCTCCCATATTTTCCACCTCATGGGGCACTTTCTTCCCTTGTAAATTTCAGTAGATTAGGTGTGAGGTAGCCATTAGAGAGTGTGAGGCTTTTATTTCCAAGCTGTATGTGTCAGAGTTGTATGTGAAAACATTACCTGATTATAATAGTTGTCATACTCTGAGGTGTATAGTTGCATGCCCAGCACCATTTCTAAAAGATTCCACATGATTATAGGTTTCAGACTGTGCTACACAAAAAAGGCCCTGTTTCGCCTTTCCCCAGTGGAGTGTTGGATTAATGTAACATCTGTTGTGGTACAGTCCAGGAAAGCCTTGGGTTCAATCCCTAGTCTGGTTTGAGTTAGTTGATTTCTGCTGGGGCAGGATTTAGAGCCCAGCAATTGGCCTCAGTGCCCTTTGGGTTAGAAAGGAGCAAGGAAATCAGCTGGGGACCCCACCTTTAATCGCTACTCAGATTCGATTGCCAATCTGGATATTATTGAGATAAGTCGGGATCGGGTTTGATTGTGATCACACAACCAAATGGTGAGCTGTTGCTAACAGTTTGGAGTCACACATGAAGAATGGTGATTTGGACAAAGTACTGGAAATTATCACCAGCTGCTAAACTTTGTGAAGAGAACCACTTTCCAATTCATATTGTGTTGGAACACACATCACTCTCTGCAGTGTGCATTTCAAGTAGTCACCGTGTGTATTGAATTTGCCATTAGCCCAGTAGATCATTTTATAGTCAAGCTACAGGACACTAAACCTGCTCTCTCCACGTTTCAGCTTTGAATATCTGAACTTACTTTGGGTTTGTGGGAAATTTGCTGGGCTGCATTTAATTACATTTCGAATAACAGCTGGTTCGGAGTGTGTTACAAAGGGTGTAATGTGACAGAGGGATTCAGATGAAATCATGAACCACAGATTGTATTACAGGCCATAACTCATTGCATTGCAACTGTTAATCCATGTAATAGCATTCAGGTTAGGGATGTTCCTGTAAGAGGTCACATTGCTTGAAGTTTACCATTGTCCATTAAAAGTCCATCACAGCAGTTTGCAGAAGATGGGTGTGCTTTGTGCAACAAGAATTTTGTGCCTCAAAGTGATATACATTTACTTCATTTTTTTGATGCTGTTGTGTTTAGAAATTAACCAACTGTGCATTTTACTAGATCCAAACCAATCTGTACAATAACATACTATTTATTACTATTAATGGCATATTTCATACAGGAAG
The DNA here is from genome assembly GCF_004010195.1 of Chiloscyllium plagiosum. Taxonomy (NCBI): domain Eukaryota; kingdom Metazoa; phylum Chordata; class Chondrichthyes; order Orectolobiformes; family Hemiscylliidae; genus Chiloscyllium; species Chiloscyllium plagiosum. Next base: position 29,744,101 of record NC_057742.1, on the reverse strand, counting down.
GTAGAGATGGAGACATTATCTGGACTTTCTCACCTGTGCACACACAGCCAGTCATGTCACCTGGCTCTAACAGTCCACAGGAAGTGGGATGGTGGCACATTGGTCAGCACTGCAGCATCAGGGACCTGGGTTCAATTCCAGCCTTGGGTGACTGTGTGGAATTTGCATGTTCTCTCTGTGTCTGTTTCGGATTCCTCTGGGTTCACCAGCTTTCTCCCACAGTCCAAAGATGTGCACGTTAAGTGGATTGATCATGTTAAGTAACCCTGTGGTGTGTGGGTCAGCAATGGTAAATGGTTGCTGGTGAGATGCTCTTTGGAGAGCTGGAGACACAATGGGGCAAATTGCCTCGTTCTGCACTGTAGGGATTCTATAATTAAGCAACTGTGCAGACACTGCTGAATCCTCTGTAGTGGTGTCAGCACAAGTGCGCACATTGGCATGCTCTCCTGATGGTCAACACTTAATATTTCCAGCCCCCATTGTCAATTTACTGCCACTTTCTCAGTGAATGGCTGGAAGGCTATGCTGGATTTTATATGCCCCAATCCCAAAGATCAAACTCACTGGAGAGAGGCATCATAACCTTTCCTCCCCTTTGGCTTCAATCCACTTGCAATGCTAGGGCTGGAGACTGAATACATTTTAACAAAAGCAGGAGCGCTGGGGGTTCAGAGGGAGATGGTGGGACATTGTGTCAAACAGAGTTGTGCAGACATGGGAATTTCTGAAGCCGGATCTCAGGACAGACATGGAGTGCTGTAGATCTAATAATCATATGAGTAGGCAGGTGAAATATTTGCAGAGGTGGACACTATTGTGAAGTGACCTTGGTGAGCATTAGAATATGTCATTGACATGCAGGTTGGGGTCAGGCAGGCTGTTAATTTTGGGAATTTATCAGTTTTAAACAACCAGATCAAACAGAGAGGGGAGAGAAAGAAATTAAAAGAAGGAATATTCGAGGTTTTTACTGGGTGGTGGATAAAATGGTTTGGGTGTGTTAAACTGGAGTAAATTCCAGCTTATCTGTGATTTGAAGTCAGTTAAGAAAACTGATAGCACTGTAATAACCTTTTACTTATGGTTACAGAGGTAGGCGGCATCAGTATGTTTGTGAGACTTTACAGATGCACCATAGGGAAACACTCATTCCGACGTATCATGGCTTGGTATGGCAACTGCTCTGCCCAGGACTACAGAGAAACTACAGAGAGTTGTGAACACAGCACAGTCCATCACACAAGCCAACCTTCCATCCACTGACTCTATCTACACTTCTGGCTGCCTCAGGAAGGCAATCATCAGCGTCACAGACCCCGCCCACCCTGGTAAAAATCTCTTCCAACCTCTTCCGTCAGGCAGAAGATACAAAAAGTTTAAATCTGCATTCCAACTGATTCAAGAACAGCTCCTTCCCCACTGTTATCAGAGTTCTGAATGAACCTCTCAAATTTTAAATTTAATATTAATCTCACTCTTTGTACACCTTCTCTGCAGTAACATTGTATTCCTCATTCTGTTCTACTACTCTAATGCATTTTGTTTGGTATGATCAGTCTGTACTGGACACAAAACAAAAGTTTTCACAATACTTAGGTACATGTGACAACAATAAATGAAACTTAGAAAAGATTAATCCAATATGTACAGGGAAGGGACACATTTAACTCACAAGAAATAAAGGACATAGAGTCATAGAGTCATAGAGTCATAGAGATGAATAGCATGGAAACAGACCCCTTGGTCCAACCCGTCCATGCCGACCAGATATCCCAACCCAATCTAGTCCCACCTGCCAGCACCCGGGCCATATCCCTCCAAACCCTTTCTATTCATATACCCATTCAAATGCCTCTTAAATATTACAATTGTACCAGCCTCCTCCACATCCTCTGGCAGCTCATTCCATATGTGTACCACCCTCTGCATGGAAAAGAGTCCCCTGAAGTCTCTTTCATATCCTTCCTCACCCTAAACCTATGCCCTCTAGTTCTGGACTCCCTGACCCCAGGGAAAAGACTTTGTCTATTTATCCTATCCATGCCCCTCATAATTTTGTAAACCTCCGAGGCTCCAGGGAAAACAGCCCCAGCCTGTTCAGCCTCTCCCTGTAGCTCAAATCCTCCAACCCTGGTAACATCCTTGTAAATCTTTTCTGAACCCTTTCAAGTTTTACAACATCTTTCTGATAGGAAGGAGACCAGAATTGCACGCAATATTCCAACAGTGGCCTAACCAACGTCCTGTACAGCCGCAACATGACCTCCCAACTCCTGTACTCAATACTCTGACCAATAAAGGAAAGCATACCAAACGCCTTCTTCACTATCCTATCTACCTGCAACTCCACGTTCAAGGAGCTATGAACCTGCACTCCAAGGTTCAGCAACACTGCCTAGGACCTTACCATTTAGTGTATAAGTCCTGCTAAGACCTGCTTTCCCAAAATGCAGCACCTCGCATTTATCTGAATTAAACTCCATTTGCCACTTCTCAGCCCATTGGCCCATCTGGTCAAGATCCTGTTGTAATCTGAGGTAACCCTCTTCGCTGTCCACTACACCTCCAATTCTGGTGTCATCTGCAAACTTACTGACTGTACCTCTTATGCTTGTATCCAAATCATTTATGTAAATGACAAAAAGTAGAGGACCCAGCACCAATCTTGTGGCACTCCACTGGTCACAGGCCTCCAGTCTGAAAAACAACCCTCCACCATCACCCTCTGTCTTCTGCCTTTGAGCCAGTTCTGTATCCGAATGGCTAGTTCTCCCTGTATCTATGTAGGACTCATTATTGGGTAAATTTGTTTCTATTTACTGATGTTAATGTACAGGAGAAACTGCATCATGGTCAATTGGCATCTGTGTGTTTGAACATATCATACGAAATAGGCCTTGAACCTCTGGACCAGCAAGAGGAGAGAATTTAGGTATTGTTTCCTTCCTGATACCTGTCCAATGATAACATCACCTTTTTGGTGGATATTGGGTTAGAATTTTCCACTGAAAGTGATGGAGTCCATTGTCTATATCTGGATATGGTTTGGCATATTTAAATGCTCTCTGATCATAATTCCATTACCATACAGCAGTGCAGGATGCAAGAAAAGCCTTCCTAATGTCAAATATTGTTAGGGTATGCAAGAGGGAGAGTTACTTTTTTTTTAATAAAGATCTGTTAAAGGAGTACAATCAACTTCACAAGATGGAATATTTTCTTCACAGAATTCCTGTAGTGGGAAGCAGACCATTCGGCCCATCACTGCCCCTCATGTCACAATATTTGACTTCTTCTTAACAACTGATGTCTTCTCCTGAGCTGTCCCATGGGGAGTCAGTCTAACCTTGGTCCACCTGTGAATTTCCTCTGTATTCTCAAGGCATGCCAGTCTATACAAGTAATTTGGCATTAGTTGAATATTCCTGTGTAGACTTGCTGAGCAACCAGTGAACAAACATAATCTCCCCTTCCCAGATTCAGTTGAGCTCAGTGATCAATGGGGCGGTTACCTCATGCCGAAATCCAGCCTCCTCAGCACCAGAGAGGCTAATCTGCTGTAATATCCGCAATGATATGGAGCAGCTGCATGAGGACTGCAGGATCTGGTGCCAAATCTTCCACTATTTATGGAAGGAACATGGAGTCTGCACCTAAACCCTCTTTTCATTGAAATGTTTCCATAGAATATGAGCAGCAATGTTTCTTTTCTTGGTAGGTACACTTTGCATTCACCCAATGCTATTTGATGCATCTGTTCCTTGTCTGTCACATGTCAAATTCAGAATTAAGCATTGCTGACCCTAAGATTGTGAGAACAAAATTAATTATTTCTGGGAATATGAAATGAAAACAAAACATGATGGAAATATGCAACTGACATGTCAGAATACACAATATTGCAGGGGTAGTCCCCTGTCTGATTGGGGTGTAAATGTTTGGTTCAGTTCTGTTATAAAGCTTGATTATTTTGTTGAAATGGTCTTGACACTTTGGGAATGTTTATCATACTTTACTACCCAGCATGATGTTAATTTGGTCAAAATTATCTAATTGATTTCAATCTCAATGCCTATTGTTTGGTATCACTAAAATAATACTTATAGAAGATTTTAATACACTTTGATCAATATGATCCACTGGGCATGGTACGATCACATGAGGAGTTCAGAGAGGAATTTTCTATTTTCTTTAAATTTAAAATTAAATACAGCAGACACAGGAAATCTGAAAATTCTGGAGAAACTCAATGGGTTTAGTGGCATCTGTGGAGGGTGAAATAGAGTTAACATTTCAAGTCAAGGTATATTCAGTTCTAATGAAGAGTAAGACTTGAAACTTTACCTCTGTTTTTCTCACTCCACAGATGCTGCCAAACCTGCAGAGGTTCTCCAGCATTCCCTGTGAACTTATTTTTATGTCTTTCCCTCATTTGGCTGGTTTCCCTTCTTGATTTTTTTTTCTCTGATTCTAACAGGATGTGACATGATTACAGGATATGACATGGTTACAAGTACTACTGGAATTGTGAAGTGAAGGGGCAAGAGACATTGTAGGAAGTGTCTGTTCCTTGCACCAGGAATATAGAATCCCACGGTGTGGAAGCAGACCATTCAGCCCATCAAGTCCACACTGCCCCCTCTGAGCATTCCACCTTCATTTCCTATGCGAATTCCACCAAGCCTGCAAATTGTTGGATTGTGGGAGGAAATCAGAGCGCTCGGAGGAAACCCACACACTTACAGGGAGAATGTGCAAGCTCCACACAGCTTGTCGCCCGAGGCGAGAATTGAACCCAGGTCCCTGGCGCTGTGAGGCAGCAGTGCTAACCACTGAGCCACCGTGCCATCCACATATAATACAAAGCTTGATAGAATATCTACTCTGCTTCTGCCTGTAACTTTCCTGTGTTTGTCTTAAGTCTATCAGTCATATTAGTTTACCACAAATTACCTTCACTGTAAAAGCTCAATATAAAGAAACTACTAAAATAAAATTATCTGCTGATATAAAATGTGGCTGAATTTAGAGCTGGCATCAGGAACCCTCCATGAACTTTGATAGTTATGTGTAGCCAAGTTCAATGCTGCTGATGTTTGCCCCATTGACAGCCTGTCATTGCAATCCTCCCCATCACTCTGATATTGTGAGTGGTTGTGCCCTGAAATATACTGAGAGACAAAAAAACTTCAGATGCTGGAATCCAAAGTAGACGGGCAGGAGGTTGGAAGAACACAGTGGGCCAGGCAGCATTAGGAGGTGGAGAAGTCAACACTTCTTCAAGACTTCTTCAGTCCTGAAGAAGGGTTACATTTGAAACGTTGACTTTCCCACCTCATGATGTTGCTTCGCTTGCTGTGTCCTTCCAGCCTCCTGCCTGAAACATGATGAGCCAAGGCTTCATCACTGTTATATTTAGACTGAGGGGTAATGTGAAGCTGTTCAGGATACAGGTGACATTTAGTAAATACTCACAAAAGTAACCATCAAGGGTAAACTGGCAGGTTCAACTCTTGAGTTGCATTATTTTTGTGTTCAATGTGAATCGCAACCGTGACTGAGACTAACACCTTTGTCTTTGAGATAGAAGCTTACAGAATCTGCCCACTCGGGAGATTTGAGTACATTAATATGATGCTTCAGTGAGATGTTGAGGATGAGTTACAAGGTCCAAAATGGCATCCTTTGTCTTCAATGTGAAATCAAACCCATCTGATCTGCTGGTGGATGTAAAAAATATTAAGGCTTATTTTTCAAAAGTTGTTCCTGGTGTCTTGACCAATAGTTATCTCTCAACAAGATCTCACTAATATTTGGTCATTATTAAGTTACTGGGATCTTGCTGTGTGCAAAATGGCTGTCGTGTTTCCTAAATGTCAACTTGGCTATGATGTGTTTTGGGGGTTCTGAGGTTGTGAAAGGTGGTGTGTAAATGCAAATCCTGCAGTTTTGTAACTTGAGACAAAATATATCAAACTCACCAATATTCTGATACTACACCTGAAAACTGTAGCATTTCCTTAAAAATACTGGGTACAGTCTCAAACAGCTGTAATTTCATAAGGGGTTGAAACCAATGTTGCATTCAAGCTAAATAAAAACTGGAAGAACTGCAGATGCTGTAAAGGATTCCTCTTTCTCTAATGAGAGAGCAAGTGCCAACTGCTTCAATGCAACAAAAACAGAAATTGCTGGAAAAGCTCAGCAGGTCTGGCAGCATCTGTGAAGAGAAATCAGAGTTCAAGACCCTTCAAGGGACACCTGACCTGAAGCATTAACTCTGATTTCTCTTCACAGATGCTGCCAGACCTGCTGAGTTTTTCCAGCAATTTCTGTTTTTGTTGCATTGAAGCAGTTGGCACTTGCTCTCTCATTAGAGAAAGAGGAATCCTGGCCATGAATGTTAGAATAACATTGGTGGACAGCTGACACAAATGGGAAACAAAAAGGATTGAAAATTGCTTTGTGAGACGCAATTAGAGGAAAAGAAAAAGCATTACACATTCCAATCTTTCACACCATCCATCTTTTTCTCGGGAAGGTTGACCAGTTAGTACATATCATGTTACACAGTTAGGAGTTAGGCAATTCAGATTAATAATGCCTACACTATGTTCAATTGGGACTATTAAAGTTACCTCTCACACACCTTGTTAAAATGTCAATCACATACGACTGGTAACTTCACATTCCAGTGTCATGCCACATGTTATCATGTATTGGAATAAAGCTAAAACTGTTCCTCATCTGTGTAAAACCTGTAGTGACACTGGAAACTAAACAGAAAATGTTGTGAGTCTCACCAAGTCAGACAGCAACCGGGAAGAGAGGAAGGGAGTTAATGGGCAGAATTTAATTGTGTGTGTGTGTATGTATATTGGTGGGGGAAGTGGAGGGGTGATAGGGGTAGTGTACATGTCCAGCTCAGGGGTTTTAGTTGGTCACAAGATAACTCTCTGAGGAGAAAGTGAGGTCTGCAGATGATGTAGATCAGAGCTGAAAATGTGTTGCTGGAAACGCGCAGCAAGTCAGGCAGCATCCAGGGAACAGGAGAATCGACGTTTCGGGCATAAGCCCTTCTTCAGGAATGAGGAAAGTTTGTCCAGCAGGCTAAGATAAAAGGTAGGGAGGAGCCTGACCTGCTGCGCTTTTCCAGCAACACATTTTCAGCACAAGATAACTCTCTCCCATCTCCCAGAACCTCCAAGTTTCTTTTTACCTTGCACCACACTGAGAGTTCATTTCTACTCATTCTTCACCCTGAATTGAAGACCCACCATAATGAACTTACTCTCAAACATCCTCCGTGCAACCTGAATCCTGACAATACATTTTAACAGTGTTCACCCTGCTCCTCTACCCTCACCCAGTGGAGACACAGTGATAGTCATCACCAAACCTCTCCTGCAAGCCCACCATCTTGCCACTTCACTTCAGCTCTGATGAAGAGTCATCTCAACTCGAAACATTAACTTTCTCTGTCTCCATGGATGCTGTCTGACCCACTGTGATCTCCAGCATTTGGTGTTTTCAGTACAGATTCCAGCATCTGCAGTAACTTGTTCCTGTATCTCTTGTGCAGCTCTGCATGCTCCCTTATGCATTGAATTTCCCCCAATCAATGTCCCTACTCCCCAGCCAATCTCTGACATTGCTGTTTGCTTGATCATTCAGGTGTATGGATATGCTGTATCGGTTACATTGATATCTCAGTCTATCGTAAACCAAGCTGTCAACTCCTCATCCTAGAGCCCTAATGACAAATATGACCAGTGGGATTTATGTGTTTGCATTAATGTGCACCTTTACATGATAGCACTGAAAAAGCTTGGCTCTGGCTGAGGTACCAACACACTAACAGGCACGGCAAGGAATGCAAGCAAGACAAAACATGGAAGCTACGAACGTACAGGAAAATGCGAAGAGAGTGATCACTAAGAGAGTAAGCATAAAGCCCTGAGATAAACAAAGAATGGTGAAAGCTGAAGATCTGTTTAAAAAAAACAGAAAAAACTGGAGAAACTACAGATTCTGGTAATATCTGTGGGGTGAGAAACAATCTTAACATTTCAAGTCCAGTGACTAGCATCTAGGAAAAGGTGGTACTGGTGCTGAGGTTGGGGGTGGGTGGTTAGTGAATGGGTCAAGATAGAGTGCAGAGGGAGAGAAAGGAAATCAGGCAGACCAAGGACTCTGTCTGTGAAAGTGACCCCGAGTTTCCAGATGCCTGCCACTTCAACACACTGCCATGTTCCCTGGCCAACATTACTGTCTCAGGCCTACTGTAGTGCACCACCAAAGCCCAGCATAAGCTGGAAGAACAGCATCTCATTTTTCACGTGGACACCATGCAGCCTTAAGTTTTTAATCATTTTAGAGCCTGAACACTTCCTTCCATATCCTTTACACACCATGTCATGACATGGGCTGCTTTCAGCACAGCCAACCGACTCTTTACATATCCATTGCCCCCATTTTCAGCTTTTCTCATTCTCTGGCATCCCTTTGTTTGCTTCACTTCTTTACTTCTTATCCAGGCTCTGTCTCCACCTATTCACTCATTCCTTCCATCCCACTTCTCACCATTAGCATTTGTACCACCTTGTCTTAGTTCTGTAGGAAGGTCACTGGACTTGAAACATTAACTCTGCTTTCTCTGTCCAGAGATGCTGCCAGATCTCCTGAGTTTCTCCAGCAGTATTGAGATACAGCCTGGTCCAATTCCTTTGCCTGTTTCTGTATGGGAAGTGGCCTTGCAGTTGCCTTTCGATAATAGTTTCCTTCTATGATGCAAGTCTGTGCTTCCTGAGCATCTGCAGGTAGATCGGAGAGGTGCCATGATGATCACCAGGGGTTGGCAAATGCCAATGTGTGTGGATGAGGGCCGTGTGTGCTTAGTGCCCAGGAATCGTGCCCCTGAGATTGTGTTTGGTGCTGACCAACATGGAAGCTGATAGAGGCCAGTGGCAAAGCTGATGTCACCAGGTCCCTACTCTGAATTTCACATCAAGAATTCTCGATGTCTAGCTTCTTACATTGGATCAGAAGCTGAATATTAATGAGCTGAGTTAATAAGGTGGTTAACAATCTACAATTCCCCTGAATTGGCAACTCACCCCTTGGCACAAATATGAAAGATGCAATGGGTTGCTCCCAACTTTGTGATAGACTTCATCGGTCACCTCATCCCGTTCTGCCACAAATCTCACTGTAACCCTCATCATTCAGACCCCTCAAAGATTCTGCCCTGGATCATCTTTAAACCCAATGTAGCTGGTGGCAATAAAAAAGGTGTGTCCTGTCTTTTCTGAATATTGTTCCACTCTGACAGAGTTCCCCAGGGGCCACTGCATGCCTTTGATGGCCAGTGTTTGATGATCCCGGAAGACACACACACTGGTGTTGCTTTAGGCAAACTGTTGCAGGCGTGGCAATCCATTTAATCACTGCTCGGACAATTCGGTCTGATGAGTTCAGTTGTATCAGCCTCTTGCACAAATACTTGTGACACTCATATCCCACATTCCATTTGAATTGTTTTAACAGACGTCCCACAAGTACACAGTATTGGCAACTCAGAAACAAGGTAAAAACAATGACTGCAGATGCTGGAAACCAGATTCTGGATTAGTGGTGCTGGAAGAGCACAGCAATTCAGGCAGCATCCGAGGACAGGCAAAATCGACGTTTCGGGCAAAAGCCCTTCATCAGGAATAAAGGCAGAGAGCCTGAAGCATGGAGAGATAAGCTAGAGGAGGGTGGGGATGGGGAGAGAGTGGCATAGAGTCTGAGGAGTCGTCACTGATGGAGATGGAGAGGTCCAGGAAGGGGAGGAAGGTGTCAGAGATGGTCCAGGTAAATTTAAGGTCAGGGTGGAATGTGTTGGTGAAGTTGAGTCGTCACTGATGGAGATGGAGAGGTCCAGGAAGGTCGTCACTGATGGAGATGGAGAGGTCCAGGAAGGTCGTCACTGATCAGAAACAGACTATTCAGCCTGGCTGGTACATCTGATGGATTTCTGCTCCACACAAGGTCAGAAGTCACACGTCACCAGGTTACGGTGAAATCACAAGCTTTGGGAGCACTGCTCCTTCTTCAGGGGAAGTGTTCATTTCCCTTATCAGCTGATGCAGTTTCCTTTTAAGTGGATCTTAACTTTTCAATTTTGTTTTGACCTTTGTATTCATCTCCATTACTCGTGCTGGCTCATTCCATTTTGTAAGTACTACTTGGATAAAGGGAATTCCCTATTGGATTGATTAGTGATGATCTTATATTTATGACCCTTAGTTCTGGTATCACCTGCTTGTATTCCTGCCTTTTTAACATGAAGTGGCCCCCAGCACCACTCTATTAGCCTTCATGATTACTTTCCCACCTGTACACTAGTATTTAATGATTTATGTACATGGTAACCAATAACTCATTACACCTCCACAGTTCCTGGTTTCTCACCATAGAAAAAGAATCCACTTTGTCTGCCTTGGATCCAGAACAAATTACCTCACGCTTCCTTACATTAAACTCCTTTATCTCTGTATTGTTCACTCAAATAATTTATCTGCATCATTTTCTGGTCCTGACGACCCAACTCACTGTCCCTCTTAACATATTCTCATACAATTCTCCATTCCTTCATCCAGTTCATTGATTGTAGTGTGGTAAAAATCTGAGGTCCAGTACAAATTCCTAGAGAATGCTAATCTTCAGATCTGGCCTCTCAGAGATCCCTTTATTTTGCTTGTGTGAGAGGGTGTATATTAGTTTGTGAAGGTGTTTACAATAAGGTGCTTGATTGTGTGTGTGTGTATGTGTGTGTGTGTATGTGTCTGTGTGTGTGTGTGAGAGAGAGAGAGATATGGAATGGGAGTATGTGTGTAAGTGGCTATGTCCTTCCATCAGTATGTCTTTGAGAGTGTGTAAGAACACAAATGATTGTGTGTACAAGAACAAGTAACAAAGAAGTAATGAGCACAAATGGGTTAAAATCTAGAACTCTACTCCCAAAGAAGCGGTTGAACTTCATTTCATTCGAAAGGCAAAAATTAGGTGATAAGGGTATTAACTGAGATGGAAGCAAGGGGGACAGAAGGAAATGAGGTACAGATTAATGATGTACTTGAATGGCTGAATATCCTGAAGGGGTCCACGATCTCCACGATAGCCAGGAGAGTGATTTGGCTTCAGAGCAGTAGGTGTTTACACAAGAACAGCACTGGATATAGTTTCGAACCTGTAGTAAAATATAAGTGCCTTTTTTTTAACTGGTGTTTGTCATAAAGCGAGTTCAGTGGAGGTTCACTGATACCAGAGATGGCAGGATTGTCATATGAGGAGAGATTGGTTCAACTGGGCCTGTGTTCACTAGAGCTTAGAAAGGTGAGGATAGGGTAAATAGACAAAGTATTTCTCTGGGATGGGGGAGTCCAAAACAAGAGCGCATAAGTTTAAGGTGAAGGGGAAAGATTCAAAAGGGCTAACGTTTTCATGCAGAGGGTGGTGTGTGCATGGAATGAGCTGCCAGAGAAAATGGTGGAGGCTGGTACAATTACAACATTTAAAAGGCAACATGAATAGGAAGGGTTTAGAGGGATATGGGCCAGATGCTGGCAAATGGGACTAGATTAATGAAGGAAATGTGGTCGGCATGGATGAGTTGGACCAAAGGATTGTTTCCATGCTGCACATCTTTCTGACTGTATGACTCTATGAGAAGGGATCTGATTGAAACATATAAACTTCTAATGTGCCGAGACAGAGTGGATACAGGGAAGACGTTTCCCCTGGTTGGGGAGGCTAGAGCCAGGGGACACAGTCTCAGGATATGGAGCTGGCCATTTTGGACTGAGGTAAGGAAACATTTCTTTACTCAGAGGATGGTCAGGCTGTGGAATTCACTATGCAGCCTAGGTCTCTGGGAAGCAAGGGAGGAGATTGAAGAGCCATTGGCCTTGATTTTTATGTCCTCGTTGTCTACAGGAGTAGTGCCAGAAGATTGGAGGCTAGCAAATGTGGTTCCCTTGTTCAAGAAGGGGAGTAGGGATAACCCTAGTAACTATAGGCTGGTGAGTCTCACTTCTGTTGTGGGCAAAATCTTAGAGAGAATTGTAAGGGATAGGATTTATGAACATCTGGATAGGAATAATGTGATCAAGGATAGTCAGCATGGTTTTGTGAAGGGCAGGTCATGCCTCACAAACCTTATTGAATTCTTTGAGAAGGTGACTAAGGAGGTAGACGAGGGTAAAGCGGTAGATGTGGTGTATATGGATTTTAGTAAGGCGTTTGATAAGGTTCCCCATGATAG
>NC_057742.1:29716646-29731214 GCF_004010195.1 Chiloscyllium plagiosum | reverse complement strand
GCTTTAAATTAAGGGGGGTAGGTATAGGACAGATGTTAGGGGTAGGTTCTTTACTCAGCGAGTCGTGAGTTCATGGAATGCCCTGCCAGTAGCAGTGGTGGACTCTCCCTCATTATGGGCATTTAAGCGGGCATTGGATAGGCATATGGAGGATAGTGGGCTAGTGTAGGTTAGGTGGGCTTGGATCGGCGCAACATCGAGGGCCAAAGGGCCTGTACTGCGCTGTATTCTTCTATGTTCTATGTTCTATGTCACTGCATATATTCAATAAAACAGATTTGCAATACTTTAGATCTTAAAGTCCTCAAGGTGTATGCAGACAAAGTGTCAATATGGCATTTAGATAGAGGACCAACCATGATCATATGGAGTGGTGGAGTAGACTGAGTGCACTATTACTGCTTGTAGTTTTTATGTCGACCGGCAATTGCTTTGGGTCTTCCCTTCAGACTTGTGTCATAATTTTTTCCTGAAGAAGGGCTTATGCCCGAAACGTCGATTCTCCTGTTCCTTGGATGCTGCCTGACCTGCTGCGCTTTTCCAGCAACACATTTTCAGCTCTGATCTCCAGCATCTGCAGCCCTCACTTTCGCCTCATAATTTTTTCTCCCTAACACTGACAGTTAGACCACATCCATTCATTCATGCCATTTGGCATTGATGTTTGAGACTGCCTCAGCTCATTTTTGCCTTTGACGTCCTTTCGCCTCATTACTTGTGTACAATTCTTTTGCTGTCTTGGTCAGCTGATTTTGACCAAGTTTTCAGAGGACTTGGGAGTCTGCCTTTTAAATGCGGCACAGAGATTTCATCAGAAAACCCTAGAAAAGGGATTAAATTTTACCCTGATGCATCTGCACTGATTCTTCATGAACTACTGCACAAAATTAGTGAGGCAGCTTTACCTTTTGCCAAACTTCCAGGATTGTTCTGGAATCTCCAGGAATTGTAGAGCAATCTCCGAGAAACTGCTGTGAGCAACCCTGCAGTAAAACAAAACGTTGGGGCATTAAAAGAAAAATGTTTTCATTTTCTTTGAACAGTTTTGTTTATTAGTTTGAAAACTACTTGACATGGGGAGAAGAAGCAGCTTAATGAGACTGGACTGTTGGAGACGGGAGACCATGCGATAAAATCTCCAGGAAAATGTCCAACCAAAGTTGGCAACTTCATTTTAGTATGGCTTCAATCTGTGTTTGAGTAAAAGTGCTCCATTTTGAAAAGAAACTAAAGAGGAAATAGTTTAAAATTTTGTTGCCAGTTCGTATAAATTTATGTTCAAAACATTTGTTTCCATTGTTCCCAATTTTGCCAGAATACCAATGGAATTGGATTTCATATTGACCTCCTGTGGACCCATAACTTCCCATTAATGACAACTCGGAGCCAAGTGTCTTCCTGAAATGCTTGTGGTGCCTCTCACAAAGTGAGAATTTGCATCTCCAACGGCTGTAATTGAAAAAAGGCATTTCAAGGAGTGTGAGGAGGCGGCGTCAGGAAAGGAGGAGGAGTGGACCAGAGTGTCCCTGAGAAAAGCTGACAAGGGTAGGGAGAGGAATCTGTGTCTGGGGCGGTGGCATCTGGCTGGACACGGTGGAAGGAGCCTCTTCTGCTTCTTTGGGTGCAGATGCTGGTGAGGTGGAAAATGAGGACATATCCCCACGGCTCCTTCCCCTACAGTTATAACACCTGCCTGTTTACCTGCTTCCTCCTCACTATCTGGAGCTCCAGACCCACTTTCCGGATGAAGCAGCACTTCACTCAATCTAAGCCACTCTATTCGCTGCTCGCAATGTTCACACTCTGCTACATTGGGGAGATGAAGCCCAGACCCGGTGACTGCTTTGCAGAAACATTTATGTTCTGTCCATAAAAATAATCCCGAGGTTTCAGACGCCTGCCACGTCAATGCATCACCGTGTTCTCTGGCCATCGTTTCGGCCTTGGGCCTACTTCAGTGCTCCAGCGAAGGTCAGTGCACGCACCTCACTTTGCGCTTGGGGACCCTGCAGTTCTCAGGACTCAATATTGAGTTCAATAATTTTAGAATCCGAATACCTTCTTCCATGTCCTTTACCCACCTCCTCACACCAGGCCCAATCATGACATGATTCAGCCCAGCCAACTCATGTACTTATAGACACTGCTATCAGATTGTTTCCTTCCCTGTCTTGCCATCATCAATTCATTTGTCTGCCTATTTGCCATTCTCTCTTTGGTTTCCAGCTATCCACGCACTCCTTCACTCTTCCCCACCAATCCTGCTGTTCTCAGCATATATACCTCTTTTTAACCAGGCTACTATCAGTTCTAAAGAAGGGTCATTGGATCATGAAACAATAGCTCTGCCAGCTCTGCCAGCCCTGCCGAGTTTCTCCACCAATTTCTGTTTTTCTCTCTCGATTACTAGTCCAGTGACATTGTCACAGTCTCCCCCCATAATGCTATATTGTGCAATTCACTTTTGCCTCAACTGGTCTTCCCTTTCAAATTTTATGGCAGGAAAATAAATAAACCCAATAATATTAAAAATACAGTGCTTTTACCTTGCCAATTTATTTCATTTCTGTTCCTGCACATGTGAAAAAAAATCCTTAATTTATTTTCACTTGCTTATGAATATGTTTTCTCTTGTTATTGCTGTTGGAATCATAGAATCCTACAGTGTGGAAGCAGGCCATTCAGCCCATCAAATCCACACCACCACTCGGAAAAGCATCCCACCCCCTTACACCATCCCTGTATTTCCAATGGTTAATCCACCCAGCCTGCGCATTACATTTAGCACGGCCAAACCACCTAACTTGCACATCTTTGGACAGTGGGAGAAAACCAGAGCACCCACACAGCCATGGATAGAACATGCAAACTCCACCCAGAGCAGTTG
This sequence comes from Chiloscyllium plagiosum, assembly GCF_004010195.1. Lineage (NCBI taxonomy): Eukaryota > Metazoa > Chordata > Chondrichthyes > Orectolobiformes > Hemiscylliidae > Chiloscyllium > Chiloscyllium plagiosum. The sequence continues at coordinate 29,728,327 of NC_057742.1, read as the reverse complement.
CCTGAGGCTGGAATTGAACCCAGCTCCCTTGGCACTGTGAGGCAGCAGTACTGACCACTGAGCCACTCTAGAGCTGACCCTGATACTACAGTAGAAAAAAGGGCACAGGTAGAATTGGACTGGTCAGGATCACAGCACTTGTAATAATTTACACAATTTTACTCAAAAGATTAAGGCTTCATTTTGATTCAAAATTTAACAGTTGGAAAAGTTCCAAAGCGAAAAGGATTGAATGCCACTGTTGCTGCCCCACAAATGCTAATCGCGGGTGGGTTTTGTTTGTTGTCTCTGGGCTTGTTAACAAGGACCCCAGAAACGGGGCTTTGCTTTTTTAAAAAATTCTGATCCCCTCTCTTGCTACCTGGCAAGCGTTCTGTGAAACCGGAGTTTGTCTCTTAGTGATCTTCTATCCCTATAAAACAAAGTCATTTTGGAGATAAATATCAGCTGGAGCCAAGAAAGTGCACACACACCATAAAATTTGAAAAATGAACTATCCCTGAAGAAATCTAGCTGGCCCCCCTTCCCAGACTACAGGCAGGAAAGAAATATATTGATGGGTTTCAGACTGCAAGGAGGGGGATTTTTCTCAACTGGATCAAATAAATAAATCTCAATAAATGCCTGAGCTGTATGCATGCCAAGGTCCATCTCTCAAATACGTGTGGCAAACATGCCACTTTGGATATGCCACCCACCCCTTCGAATGAGATGACTCAAAATGAGGGCAGGAACTGTTTTGCTGTTGTTTTGCTTTTACTGTAATCCAATTTCTGTTAGTGTTTTGCTTAAAATAATCTGTGAAGCTCCCAAGCCGCTTGTGAAAGGCCCAGCATGCTGCAAGAGATTGGAAGATCTTCTTAAGACTGTACGCTAACCCCTTGTGAAATGTGAACAACAGCAACACATCTTTGAAACCCCAAAAGAGGGCTCCGTTACTGACCACATGCCTCATTGTGTTAAGTTACATTGGTCTTGGCTTGGAAAGTTGCAGATTTAGCACTGGTAACAAGCCAAGACTTGTAACTGGAAAAAGTTGAGGAGTATAAAAAGGGCAAAATTAAATTCAGAAAGTTAAAAAGAGAAAAAGCCAGAAGCACAGGTTGTGTTTTTATCCAAAAAATGAGCAGAGTAGACCCCATTTCCAAAGAATTGATTGAGTCTTGGACTAGTTCCAGCACAGGCCATTCAACCCATCATGGCTGTGACAGCTCTCCACAAGAGCAAAAAGCCATTACCCTGCCTGCAAATCTCTTCTGTTTAGGTGCTTGTCAATGCTCTCTTGAAAGCTCTGAGTGAGTCTGTTTGCATCACACGTTTCTAATCCTCCCCACCCACCACTTAAAAATGTTGCCTTTGGTTCTTTTGCGAGTCAATCAATACTCTCTCATTCCTCACTGTTTCGACAGTTTCCCTCAATCTATCCAGGACAGTCTACTTATGGTTTTGAAAACCTCTGTCAAGAATGTTTTCCAGAAGGAATTAGACACCGTCTTCAGACGAAATGGATCAAAGGGCAGAGGGACAGGTCAGGAAAAGGGTAATGAGTTAGATGATCAGCCGTTATTCATGTTGAATTGGGGCAGCACGGTGGCTCAGTGGTTAGTACTGTTGCCTCACCGCCCCAGGGACTCAGGTTCAATTTTAACCTCAGGCGACTGCCTGTGTGGAGTTTGCACATTCTCCCTATGTCTGCGTGAGTTTCCTCCAAGTATTCCAGTTTCTTCCCACAATCCAAAGATGTGCAGTTTAGGTGGATTAGTCATGCTAAATTGCCTCATAGTGTCCAGGGATGTGCTGGCTATGTGGATTAGCCATGGGAAATGCAGAGATAGGGTGGGGGTTGGGTCTGAGTGGGATGACTTTTGGAAGCGTGGCATAGACATGATGGGCTGAATAGCCTGTTCCCACACTGTAGGGGTTCTAGGAATAGCCTACTCAACTCTATGTTTCTATCAAATCTCCTTTGAACCTTCTCTTCCCTGAGGAGGACACAGCTTCATCAATCTGTTCATCTCACTCCAGTCTCTCATCACTGGAACTCTGCAAGTACAAATTCACCCCACAAATGTGTGTGTGTCTGTCTGTGGTGGGGCGTTGTGAGTGTCTGTGAGAACTATCACTGGAACTATTGATGTAAACCTTTTCTATAACCTTTCTAAAGCCTTCATATCCTTTTAAAGTGTGGTGGTTAAGTTAGGTTAGAGTTTTGTAAAAGTTGATCAGAGCTCCATTATCTCAGCATAACTCTTGTTAGAAAAAATAGAAACTCTGTGGCTTATTTGGGAGTTACATTGGTGAGATAGTTCAGTTGTAAATCTAACCCACACAGTATCTGACCAAAGACTGTGTGGTTATTGGAGCAAATCTGTAAAGATTGAATGCAAGAAAGGTCGAAGATGTTCTAAGCCTCTCCCCAAGCACCCTTCATTCTGATAAACCCAAAGTTAATGTTATTTTCTTTAAATCTCAGTTTTTCACAATGCATCAACCAGGATAAGCATACAGAGAGGGAGTCTCTGCTAATCATGTTTTGTAACTGGTAACTATGTGTTAGACCGTAGTAGGCTATTAGAAGGAAGATGATAAGAGATCAATACTTCTTCCTGAAGGCAATTATCTCATATCTCTTCGGTGCCTTCTCCAGGCGGTCGAGTTAAGATTGTGGAGAATTTAGCAGATGCTTTGAAGGGTCGTGAATTTATTTTCTGGAGATAGTACATATTTAGTATTACAAATGATTAACAGTTAAGGACCTGTTGGACTGAATGGCCTGTTTCTGTGCTATAAAGTTCTGTGTAATTCTATTGCAGGTCTATTTCTCAGATGCTTGTAAGAATTCTGGCCTCCATGTCAGTCTGCAGAAGACGGAAGTTATATACCAGCCTTTTTCCAAAATATGCAGACAGCTTCAGGCCAGGCTGAAACCCAAACAATGAGAGTCAGTCAGTCATGCCTTTTTTTCTCTGCTATGGCCTGTGGCACTAGGAAAAGACAGGATAATCAGAAATGCCATATTTTAAAAGGCTGTAACTGATAGAAAGGGAAAGTGACGGAAGGATCAATAAGTAGGAGGGAGAAGTCATTGAGGGAGTTAAAGAGGAGGGAAAGGAAACTGAGCTGTGGAGGGGAGACAAATGTGAGATATAGTGGGCAGACAAGACTGAGGTTGCTGAGCTGAACAGTTTGAGAGCGAAACATTCAGGAGAGATGGCCTCACGATGGGCTAGCAATCCACAGGCTCTGAATAATACCCTGGGGATCTGAGTTTAAATCCTTCCCCAGCAACTGGTGGGGTTTAAATTCAATGAATAAATTTAGATTAACAAGTTCAACAATGCTGATCATGACAACTATCTTCAACTGTTGTAAGATGTCATCTGGTTTTCTAATGTCCTTTAGAGAAGGACAGCTGCTGCCCTATCCAGCCTGACCTGTAAGATATTGACTCTGAAATAGCCAACACTCAGTTGATGGGCAATTAGGTTTGAGCAACAAATGCTGGCCTTTGCCACCCAGGAAGAAAAGTTAAGCTGAAGAGAGTTAAGCAAGAGGGGACAGACTCAGGAGTCTTTGTGGTCTGGAGTACGAAAACTCAGAATAGAAAACTTCATATTTTACACAGAAAACAGTTTAAATCTCAGTTTTTAGGCCATGCTAAATTGCCCGTAATGTCCAAGGGCATGGGATTAACTCATCACTTTTATTCAATACAACACAGTCCTGACAAAATACAAACTATTTTGGTAAGGGTTCATCCTTGGTACAAGGAAACCAATGAAGTTCAGAAAGGGTTAAAAGGCAGCCTTGACTGCCCTACAATAGAAATACTGTCTGCTTGAATTGTGAAGTCTTGCATTCAGCACTGTAAGCTGTGGCTGGAGCTGCAGAATGAAAGCACGTTGTTAGGGCCACCTAGCAATGGGGAAGCAGGAAGAATATGGTTTCCTGTTGCCATCATCACCTGTGATTATTTCCTCTGGTAGGAATGTACAAGGCTTCCAATGAAACAGCTCGCTTTTAATTGGTGCACAATGGACTGTGATCTGGGTTATTAAACTCTCTCTGATGGACCGTATCCAGTCCCAGGGAATGGAGGTTTTCCATCCTGCTGTGCCTGTGCTGAACATTAGCAAAAAATAAACTAGTCGTTGGGGAAATCATTCCCTGAATAGACAGCTGAGAGGGTCTTTCATTGAGATTGACCAATTCAGTTTTTCCCCTTTTATTATCGGCAATGTGCAGAATTACATTGGCAAACCAAAGCAGCTCGGAATCAATTTCCCCACAGGTATCTGAAAGAATGAGTGTCCACATGAAAGAGTAAAAGCTCCAATGAACATTAACAATGGAGCTCAAAGCCCCTCACTTCTGGCATCCTGTCATTTATCAAACTCAACTGTGTTCCCACAGGTATCCGAGTGAATAAAAAAGGAGACATCAGGAGCTGATTAACGGAAATTTCCACCGACTCTCAGAAATCCAGAGGGGATTTTTCTGGCAAATGGTGAGAAGGTAAATATGAACTCAAAGGCAAAGATTGAATTTGAAAGCTGCAGTCAGCATTTGGTTCTCAAAAGGTGAACAGGGAACTCACCAGAGATCCCAAGGCACAAAGAAATAGATCCATGCACATGTTGTATTTGTGTGCTTTACTTATTTAAATAAGTGAAATGCTTATTTAGAGAATCATAGAATTGTAGAGTCCCAACAGTGTGGAAGTAGGCCATTTTGCCCATCGAGTCCACACTGACCCCCTGATGAGCATCTCATCCATATCCACCCCCACCCTATTCCTATAACCCTGCATTTCCCATCACTAACCCACTAGCCAACACAACCTTGGACAATATGGGCAATTTAGCATGGCCAACCCACCATGGCACATCTTCAGACATGATGGCTGAATGACCTCCTTCTATACTTTAATGGATCGGTGATTCTATGTATATGTGAGAGTCAGGGAAAGAGCTCAATCAGATGTAACTGCAGTTGTGCCATCAATGTTAACACACTATTGTTAAATGTTATGAACTACTTTCCTTTCTTCAATGTTGTTCCCCTTACCACCCTCCCTCTGTTTCATGCTGGGACATGGTCCTGCAGTGTTATCAGCTCTCTGTTTTGGTGCTGCGCGAAAGTTGATATTCTTCATGTGTGAGCAGAATAATGAGTGCCTACAGGCAAGGTGACTGTGGGGAATACAGCACTCAAGCCCACTCAGTCTTCATCTGAAGTCACAAACAATGTTCCCATTAAGTGTCTGTTGTGGTACACAACCAGATTTCGCAATGCATAGTAACTATAACTTGCTTCAAGCGTCCACAGAGATGATGTACTTAATACGGACCAAAGCATCCCCACTATCTCCCAGCTGCTGTGCAAAACCATGCACTTGCTTCACTTGAAGGGTGACACTGGGCTTGGGGTTTTAGTCCACAAATTGTGTGGATCACCATCCTCACATGTAAACATAAACTAGGGTGTGCTAATTTCTGGAACTGGCAATTGGGAACAAACATGGCCATTGTCAGCCTGTTTTGAAATTACTGATTAGTGACCCAGTCATCTGAAACCTTTTTGTAACTCGCTGCATTCTTTGGCATCAGATGTGAAAGTGTTTGGGAGTCTTTGAATGACAGCTATGTGACACAAAGAGCAGAGGGAAAGGCTTGGGTATTGCAACCATGGCTGAAGAGAATCCCACTGGTGGAAGTGGCAACAATCCTATTTTCTTTTCAAACTGCTTTTTAAACTTTCTTGAGACTTAATTTTAATCAAAAGAAAGACCCTCTGAAATTAGAGGAGACCTTTAAACTCATAGATGTGACTGATTTCCTGTCCATGGTAAAACCCCTTTGCACAATACATGCCAATCTAAAGCTGATTGACATGAAGCTCCGTCTTTCACACCTTTACACCACTGAAACCTGCAACCATTTCCTCCTCGCAGGAGAAGGGCAGGAGATATATGTAGGAACCATCACCATCTTGTCTTGGAAATACATTGCTGTTCCTTCACTGTCACTGGGTCAAAATCCTGGCGGTCATTCTGTAAGGGCATTGTGGGTCAACCTATAGCACATGGACTGCAATGGTTCAAGAAGACAGCTCACCACCACATTCGTAAGGACAACTAGGAATGAGCATAAAATGCTGGCCAGCCAGAGATGTCCATGTCCCATGAATGAATTTTTAAAAAATGTTTTTAATTGGTCCCCCTGGAGAACCACTAAGCAGTCACCCAACACCTGATTGGATGACTTGAAGATAGTAAGGACTGCAGACGCTGGAAGCCATAATCAATAAAATGTGGATCTGGAAAGACACAGTAGGTCAGACAGCATCAGAAGAACAGGAAAGTCAACATTTTGGATCGGGACCTCCAATTGAATGAGTTATGTGGTTTTACCCAATTGGAAATATATTTAGATTAGTGGGATAAGGAAAATGTATCATTGAGAGGGTTCCATCAAATTCTAACTTTTAACAACATCCCTCAAATATCATCTTTTGTGCCTCCCCTCTGTAAATAACATGCAAAGCCACATGAATACTCAACATTGTCACATGTGGGCCCTTTTTAACCAAGATATATAATGCTGCAGCATATAATACACAATATGTTTCATAGTCATAGAGATGTACAGCAAGGAAACAGACCCTTCAGTCCAACTTGTCCATGCCGACCAGATATTCTGAATTAATCTAATCCCATTTGTCAGCACTTGGCCCATATCTCACTAACCCCCTTTCTATTCATGTACCCATCCAGGTGCCTTTTAAATGTTGTTATTGAACCAGCCTCCACCAATTCCTCTGGCACCTCATTCCATGCACAAAACCACCCTCTGCTTGAAAAAGTTGCCCCTGACATTCCTTTTATATCTTTCCCTTCTCACCCTAAACCTATGCCCTCTAAGTCTATACTCCTCCACTCCAAGAAAAAGACCTTTTCTATTTACCCTATCCATGCCTCCCATGATCTTGGAAATCTCTATCAGTTCACCCCTCAGCCTCCGACGTTCCAGGTAAAACAGCCCCAGCCTATTCAGTCTAATCGCAGGCAAGTTTCTCCAATTTGTTTCATTTTCAGATAAGCTGTGATCACTCTTCCTTTGCATACACAATCCTGGAAACTCTAAGGGAGATATTTAACCTCATCTGCACTTTAAGGAGTGCCTTTCCAGAGATTCACAGCTGGCAGTTGGAGATGTAGCCTGATATGGTGACCTCTCTGACTGACTCCCATTTTCTGCAGGGGGTGTAAGTGTTTGATCAATGCCTTTGGTTTTTGGTATAGCTTCCAGTGGTTGTCCTGTGCCAGCCCTTCCTTTTGGAAGTTCAAACACACAGGTTTCTTGGCTTCGCCTTTCTTCATTTTTTTCATTCTGAGCAATGGTCCCCAGTGTTTCCTTAACTCCAGTGAGTGCTCAATTTCCTTTCATTCTTCCCACTTCTATTCAGTTGGTTTGGTGGTGAGCACCAGTCAGTCTGGCTGCCTGGAACCAGTCACTCTCTGTTCATCAAGGTGCATTCTAATTGGGAAATGGATGGATCTTTTCAAATCCTCAATAAGAATTATTTCATGGAGGTTTTCATCATTGTCTTTTCATTTAAGTGCTTACATCCACTGGCCAGAAGCCAGCTGTCTAACCTTTTCAAATTCCACGTACGTCAGTCTCATTTCCGCAGGGTACAGAATTTATTATAGTGCGCCTCTGGCATTATTCAGTATGCACTTTAGGTGGAATATTTTATTGCCTTGTAATGAATAGAACTTCCCTCAGACAACACAGAGTACGTTTAGTGAGCTTTCCCTGAAAGCTTACCCTGCCATAATAAAGATCATTGTTGGACTGGCTATGCTTACTTGAAAGAGGTAAAATGGTTTCGACACCAGCCTTATCAAGCGTAAGAATTAAATGATCTAACTGAGCTGCTTTTGAGTCTGAACTGCTGGTGCCTGCATGGGACACTGTAGACTTCTTGCTCCTCAGCTCAAGCCTTCATAATTCAAGCTTCCTCTCCTGCCAGTTTTGTTAAACTTTGCTCTCTCTTCTGTCTTTGCTCCTTCCTCTCTGTTTAATTTTGCTGCCTCATTCTCAATTCTCCCTCTCTCTTTTGCATTCTTTCTCTTTTTCTTAGAATTCTGATTTCCACTGCTCTAATTTTAATCTCTCCATTGTCCTTCTGTAAACAATTAACCACTTCTTTTAAAACTTTACCTTTCCTGACTTTTTGAAAAATTCTAGTCCTAAGTGCTTGACTAAATCTTTTAACTGTTCAAGAGAGAGAACTTCAAATCCTCAAAATTACCTTCTACTAATCGTGTTAGGAATGCACTGGCATCAAACATGAATGTTTCTACATATGTTTCACCAAGAAAGCTATTTGCAGTTTTTTTGCGAAGGACAGCGAATGTGACAATTTAGCCACACTAATTTCTGCACTTTCAGTGTGGGTTCAAATTGTGGATAAGAGCCTCATATTGTTATAACCTGACTCTTGGCAAGTTTCCCCCAGTTGTAATTGTCCCAGTTGGGACACCTCCTTCTGTTAAGTTTCAGGGTGAGGGGCTCCCTGGAGGGAGCTGGTTCCATTTAGTTATTCACCTGCCCCCTCAGTTGTTTGCAACAATCTTAATGTTAAACAGATCCCTCCCCTTGTAGATACCTTTCTTTCAGATCCACGTTAACATATTTTCAGTTTTAAAAGGAGACAGTTAACAGAATGAGTTTATTAATTGCTAAGGTGATAAACATGAGAAGAAACATGGGCGGCACGGTGGCACAGTGGTTAGCACTGCTGCCTCGCAGCGCCAGAGACCCGGGTAAATAGTATTACAACACACATACACAGATTAGAATGTATGTGTGGGTCCAAAAAGACACAAGTTTTACAAAATGATCTTTTGCTTGCATGACATTGGCAGTTAAACAGTCAAGTTTGAGATTCTTGGCATTGTATGTTTATTGAAGCTCTTTAGTCTTGGTCCCTCTCACCAGTGCTCGCTGGCCTGCTGATCTCTAATACTCAAAGTGACAGTTTCCTTCAGTTGTCCTGCATTCTTTTGTCTAGTTACGGGTTCATTGGCTTCCAGCACTCAGAGTGAGGTGGAATTTTTTCCATTTTCTTTACCTGCATTGCAGGGGTGTTTAACAGTGGTTCTCAAAACTTTGATCTTAACAGCACACTAACTCATACACCAGGACAGGCAGCGTGTCAGCCAGTTTAATACCCCTTGTGTATTCCTGGAAGGAAAATTCTGAAAAAGGTGGCTTTTTGCTGAGAAGAGTTTGTATATGTCATCCCCCATGTTGTCTCTTACTATTAGATTTCTCTTTCTGTTTGAAAATTTCCTGACACCCTCAAGGACCAACATTCCATGACTCCCACAGAAGGCTTTGCCAGACAGTGACTCAATTTATCTCAGCAGTCATTTTTTGGCTGTAGCAGACTTCTTTTACAAAAACACATTTTGGACTTAAAATTTAACAATATCTGTAGCACTTTGGGGCTCTGATCTGTTGTTGTGATGCTAATGACAAACATAACTGGACCTGAAGAGAAATAGATGCAATTGGCAACAAGTGCATGTAACGCGAAATATAAAAATAGAAAATGTTTGGGACGCACAGCAGGACAGAAAGCAGTGTGGGGGTGAAAAACATAATTATCATTTTAGTCAATAGCTTTTCATTTATAGATTCAAAAGAAAACTTCTCAGGATCTGTAAACTGATTTCAATAAGCTGCTGGGAATCATTTTTATTCCACCAAAACTTGTTGGCTTTTTCAACATAATATCTTTGCTTTGGGACTCCTTTACTTTCGCCTTAATTCAATCATCAAAAAAGACAATGTAACAACTTAAAAGAAGGAGAAGGTGATGAAGAGTGGGAGCACAGTGAGATCTGGTTAGTCAGGAAGCACAGAAGAAATGGGAACCTACATGCATCTCTGCAAGAGGGTCCCATCTCGATTTTGGAATAGCTGTCTAAAGTGACATTGAACCAAGGTCCCATCAGCCTCTCAGATGGAGGTACAAAATCCCATGCCTCTATTCCAAGAAGAATTGTGGTGTTTGTTCCAGTGTTCTGGTGACTACTTCTCCCTCAACCAACTTCACTGAAAACATTTTGTCTGGTCATTATCACATTGCTGTTTGTGGGACCTTGCTGTTTACAAATTGGCTGCCGCATTTACTCTATTAAAACAGTGGCTGCACTTCAAAAAATATTTCATTGACTGTAAAACACCTTGGGTCATACTGAGCACATGAAAGGCTCTCTGTCAATGTAAGTGGTATTTCCACAAAGTTAGTGCTTGCCCCAGACCTGGAACCCACGTATAGTCTAGTTTCTGTCTTGCCAATGACTTAAATTTTATTGCCCTCAATGTCTACGCTGTTGGCTCAGTTTAGACTACAGGTTTTCCCCCCCCCATACCCGCAGGGGATACATTCCAAGACCTACCGAGGAAACCCGAAACTGCGGATAGGAGCAAACCCATTCATTTAAATGGGAACTTTACCTTCCCGGCAGTCCCCGTTCCCTGGTTCTGGAATGTTCCCAGTAATACATTCAGGCCACAGCAGTAACAGGACCCAGGGATATGGGGGTCACCCTGCATATTCATACATAAGCGAATCAATTATACACCAATACATTGAACAGGTTACTATTTGTTTGCTTGCTAGATGTGACCAGTGCAGAATCTTCCCAATGAATACTTGCAAACATCTCACTGCACAGCTAGATACTCCAAACTTGCAGAAGGGTCTCGGAGCATCAAATCCAGGAGAATGACCATCTGAAACTGAATAGGCGCAGGCATGTTGAAACTTGCTCCAATGATAGTGTGACTACATTTCTCACCCATTGTGTGAAGATTTCCTGTCTCCCTTCAACCGAAAGAAAACTTGCAGGAGATAAAAATAAAACTTTGCATCTCTCTCTTATATGGCTACACCAACTAGCCACGAAACGACACGACCAGCTATCCTTAGTAGCCACACAGATGACAAGCAACATGAATTCGACTGGGACAACACTACTATTATAGGACAAGCCAAACAGAGAACAGCCAGGGAATTCCTAGAGGCACGGCACTCATCCACAGATTCAATCAACAAACGCATCGACCTGGACCCAATATACCGACCACTGCAACGGACAGCAGGAACTGACAACCGGAAGCGGCAGATTCAAACCACTACAAATGCCAGAGGAAACTTCACAGAAGCGCGTCACAAGAGGCTCCCAAGCACTGAGGATGTCACCTAGACAGGGGACGAAACGTCTGCAACACAAATTCCCAGCTCGGTGAACAGAACCACAACAACGAGCGCCCGAGCTACAAATCTTCTCACAGACTTTGAATCTCTTAAATGGTATCTAACATTATAATGGAAAGGTAGTTTAATAATGGAAATTAATTTATTGTATTACGTCCAAGGTAAGAATCTATAGGGTCTGTGTGGAAAAGGGAAACTACTTGACAACCTGATGAAAAGAGGATTTTGACCTAAATGCAGTTATTGTATGATAACAAGTATGTACAAGTTACATTGATATGCAGCAGACATTATCACAGAGCATATCACAGAGACTTACCCTTTTGAGATCCTAAGCTGTTCTCCAACCAAACCATAAATCATCACAGTGAGTTATACTTAAG
>NC_057742.1:29704976-29716146 GCF_004010195.1 Chiloscyllium plagiosum | reverse complement strand
TGTGTGTGAGAGTGTGTGTGTATGTGTGTGTGAGAGAGAGAGAGAGAGAGAACAGCCTCGACCTAAGACACCTTGAAGAGATTACCCACTCCCATTAACCATCTGGAGGCTAACTGAGCAGAAAACCAGCTTCATACGGCTCACGACTCCAAGTGGATCATTCAGAAGGTGGCGTAGCTCGGTTCTATAAGACTATAAGACGTAGGAGCAGAAATTAGGCCTTTCAGCCCATAGAGTCTGCTCCACCATTCAATCATGGCTGATATGTTTCTCAACCCCATTCTCCTGCTCTCTCCCCATAACCCTTGATCCCCTTGATACTGAAGAACCTATCTCTGTCTTAAATTGATCCAATGGCCTGGTGTCCACAGCCTTCAGTGGCAATGAATTTCATGGATTCACCACTCTCTGGCTGAAGAAGTTCCTCCATATCTCCATTATAAAAGGTCTTCCTTTTACTCTAAGGCTATGCCCTCGGGTCCCAATCTCTCGTACCAATGGAAATATCTTCCCAACATCTACTCTGTTCAGGCCATTCAATATTCTGTAAGTTTCGATTAGATCATCTCCTCATCCTTCGATGAATAGAGTGTTGAGAAGGTGTGTGTGATCACAGGAGGAAGGCCTGGTTTCCACAGTAGTGAATTGGGCCTCAAGAAAGGCCTGCTATTTCTCCTGACCCACCAGCAACACTGTAAAGGCAATCAACACAAATTTAGTCAATTATGTCTCCGTTAAGCTGCCAAGTTCCAGCTTTTCTGGAAATCTAAATGTCAGAGGTTAAAAGTTGAATGAGTTTTAAAATAAAACCATACAAAGTCATTATTTCAATTCCTCACCAGAGTCACCTGCTCTCTCATCTCACCTCTGCTAAAACTAAAAGGGAGCAGATTCAAAGCAGGTTTGATTCCTATTCCAGACATCAAACATCTTAATCTCTGACACAGTCCCAATGCAGAGAGTGAAGGTTCATTCATGTATGTTGAAAAATGCCCAAAGATTAAAGGTATGATTGTGTAATTTAGGTTAACATTTTGAACTCTTTACTGCTGTATAGATTTATAGGTACCACAAACCGGAGCCAGAGAGCCAGAATGGATAATTCTAGTGTTTGGACTTCTATGAATAATTTCACACGCATTGCTATTATGAATGTCACAACAAACTCATCCCATGTATTCATGTCACACCAATAGGGGTTGACGTTTTTGGTTTTTGGACTGTTCAGAATTGTCTTCACTCCTGTTACAATGTAGACCCACTTTGGGGTGATATGGTTACTCATAGTTCTCTGTGGGTGTACCTCTAACACACAGAGGACATTTTAATAGGGACTGGAGGAGAGTGAGAAGCTCAAGGGGCTTGCTGACATGGCAGCCCGTTTATTGGCACCGGACTTGCAGCTGGAGACGATAAATGGAATTAGAGTTCAAGCCGTAGAAACGATGTCTCCTGGGGTCTCATTCAGGCAAGCCTTGATCCCTGTTGCATTCTGGGAGCTTGCTGTGAATCCAAAAGGAGCGAAGGGGCCTTGGGTAACATTCTTTATTGATGAAGTAGATATTTGTGAAGTTGGTGAGGGAGAACAGTACACACCTGCCTCTGAACAGCAGTTTTGAACTGTAAGTGTGGAAGCAAAGGACAACCTAGAATTGCCAATTAGTGTGCAGGTGTATCCCACCATAACATCTTGATTTGAACGATATATAGTTCCTTCTGACAAAAGGTTAAGTGGAAATGAGGACTGTCTTTACAGTGTGTATTACACAACACAAATAAAATATAGTTAAGATTTCTTTCGTAAAGGACAATTTTAATTCAGCCAATGCTACCACATTCTTTCAGGATCATTGTGAGGGGATGTCTATGTTAAGAGATTGACTCAGCTCAGTGGATCGGATTTGAAAGAAGCCAAGGGGAATATTCAATTGCAATTTTTCATAACAGCTGGAAGAAAACAGATCTCCAATTTTCTCCTCCTTGTCCCTCCTCTCTGAATCGGGAGATGCATGTTGCAAAACGATTTCTTCTGCAGGAGAGCAAAGCTAACATTTTTCCCAGTCAATGGCTGCTCCATGAGGGGGAGTGTGAGCAGACCATTTAGTTTCACAGCTAAATCTACTCATGTCCTCACCCAATCCCAGCATGTGAGCTCAATCCAGTGAATAGTAATCGGAATGCACACAGGCGCAGGACTGTAATAGGTGCTGCAGTGTCAACCAGAATCTGCTTGTTTCTGGGATAGTTCAATGTCACTATCCTCTTTCTTTGACCCAGTCAAAGAACGCACTTGGTTTACAGTGAGAGAAGAAAACTTCTCCTGACTCTGAGCAAGAATTGGCTCTGGTCTTGAACAAGATATAATTTATGGCAATAATAATGCACCAAGAAACATAGATGTTGTCATTAAGACTACTGAGAGACTTGTGGATATAGGTCTGCATCCTAAATTATCCTAAGATTTGCTTTTCCCCAAGTTCATATAGAGTCATAGAGTCATACAGATGTACAGCATAGAAACAGACCCTTCGGTCCAACTCGTCCATGCCAACCAGATATCCCAACCCAATCTAGTCCCACCTGTCAGCACCCGGCCCATATCCCTCCACACCCTTCCTATTCATATACCCATCCAAATGCCTCTTAAATGTTGCAATTGTACCAGCCTCCACCACTTCCTCTGGCAGCTCATTCCATACCTGTCCCACCCTCTGTGTGAAAAGGTTGCCTCGTCGGTCTCTTTTATATCTTTCCCCTCTCACCCCAAACCTACGCCGTCTAGTTCTGGACTCCCCGATCCCAGGGAAAAGACTTTGTCTATTTACCCTATCCATGCCCCTCATAATTTTGTAAACCTCTATGAGGTCACCCCTCAGCCTCCAATGCTCCAGGGAAAACAGCCCCAGCCTGGTCAGCCTCTCCCTGTAGCTCAAATCCTCCAACCCTGGCAACATCCTTGTAAATCTTTTCTGAACCCGTTCAAGTCCAGAATAGCACGCAATATTCCAACAGCGGCCTAACCAATGTCCTGTTGGATGGCGCTCAGTGCTGTCTCTAGCATTAACCATTTCTGAACCATCACTTTATACAATAGGAAATAAGAGTCATTCTTTCTTGTTATTCAAAGCTGAAGTAATTGTAAATCATGACTGCTACGTTAGCTGATTTAGGAGCGTATGCCTGAGTTCCACTGTTTGCACAGTAAACCCTGTTGGAATATCACGCTTATTTCCATGACACTGAGATCTTTAAGATGGTCAAAAGACATGTTTTCAAACCTTTGATATGACTTGACCTCATCAAAAGCCTCTTTTGAAGTTGACTGATGAATTCTGTGACTGCTGTCGGCAATATATTGATGTTCTTTTGTGAATGCAATCAGTCTGGAACTGTTCAGTTGATCCATCATCAAGCATGTTAGGTCCGCCTTTACAGTATTGTTTCTTTGAAAGAGGGAACAAAGAGTATGAAATCCAAGTTTTCAGTCAATGGCATTCCCATTTTGTTCAGACCGAACTTCCTGTTATAACTTAAAAGCTGTCTGCACCTTTCAAAATACAAGTGTTATTAATGCAAAAGGTTTATTCTTCAAATTGGAAATTGCTGCAGCAATGGAGATTGTGGAATGTTAGAGGGTTTATGCAATTGGAAGGCTTTGAGTTGCAGTCAAAGATGGTGGCAAAACAGCTGCCTGCACACAGACAAATGGGCCTGGTGACACCAGCTACTGGTGAGAGGTAACCGAAAGCTGGGATGAGTATGCGCAAGTATGATCGGTGCCACTGAGTTCTACGTATAATAACATTACCAGCCGCATGTGCAGATCACCTGACTACAGTTGAAGTTTAAGAAGGCCAGGAGTGGGGGCAAAGTTCACGAAGCAGCATCAGTAGTTCATGGTGGACAAGGGAAAGATGGTAGCTCTGAACTGAATTTGAACTTGTGCAAGAGAGCTCTGACAGTGCCAAAGACTTCTCTGTCTTCACTGAATGCCTAAGCTTTGGCTTCTTCAGTAGGCTATCCTTCCAGATGGAAAAACCTTGCAGCCATCACTTGACAATGATGTAGTACTGTCATGTGGCAATTCCATACTTGTGCATGGTTTGTGCCACCTAGAGGTAGTGTTCCCATAAGACACACCATTGTGAAATATGTTAGTAATTCTTCCACAAACTTTATAACTTTTCGTTATTTGTAACATTCATATAAAGAAAAAATAAAGTTTTTAATCTTTTATGACTCAGGATGTTCCAAAATGATTTTACCTGGGCCATTGCTGACACCTCCCTCCCTTTCCTGGACCTTGTCGTCTCCATCTCTGGAAATTGATTCACCACTGATACTCATTTCAAACCCACTGGCTCCTCCAGCTACTTCGACTACATCTCCCCTCACCCACCATCCTGCAAAAATGCTATCCCATACTCCCAATTCCTCTACCTATGCTGCATCTGCTCCGAGGATGAGGTGTTCTTCTCCAGGAAGTCCCAGATGTCCTCTTCTTTAGGGACCATAGTTTCCCCTCCTCGGTAATTAAAGATGCCCTCAACCGCATCGCCTCCATTTCCCTCACTTCTGCCCTCAAAATCCCTCCCCACAACAACAATAAGGAGAGAGTCCCCTTAGTCCTCCCATACCACCCCACCAACTTTCACATCCTCCAACATTTCCACCACCTACAATCAGACCCCACCACCAAAAAGATATTTCCTTCCCCATCCCTGTCTGCTTTCCACAGGGACTGTTCATTCTGCGATTCCCTCGTCGATTCTACAATCCCCATCCTCAACTTCTCCACCACACCCGGTACCTGTCCCTGCAGCCACAAGAGGTGCAGCACCTGCCCCACACCTCCCCTTTCCCTCCGTCCAAGGCCCCATACAATCCTTCCAGATCCAGCAGAGTTTCACTTGCACTTCAGCAAATCTCATCGATTGCATCCATTGCTCTCAATATGGTCTCCTATTTGTTAGGGTGACCAAACACAGACTCGGGGACCAGTTCATGGAACATTTGCATTGTGCACACATCAGCCAATCCGACTTTCCAGTTGCCCCGCCGTGTCCCCGGCAACATGTCCGGCCTTGGCGTCCTTCACTGTCAGAGTGAGGCCAAACGTAAACTGGAGGAGCAACATCTTATATTTTGCTTGGGGAGCTGACAGCCTAAAAGCCTCAATGTATCCTTCACCAGCTTCAAAATCACTCCCACCCCCTTCACCTCCCTGACCTGACCTAACCTGTCCATCTTCCTACTCATCTATCTGCTCCTCCCTTCCCACTGACTAATCACAATAACCCCCCCTACCTACATCCACCTATCACCAGCCCATCTACCCTTGCCCCAGCTCCATCCGCTTCTCTCGATTTACTTCTGGGCTTCCTTCCGCCTCCCCAATCCTAACGAAGGGTTTTGGCCCAAAACGTTGACTTTCCTGCTCCTCGGATGCTGTCTGAACTGCTATGCTCTTCCAGCTTCACACCTATTGAGCCCCACTACAACAATGAGGTAATTTTGAAGTGTAATCAATGTTGTGACGTAAGAAATATAACACACTTTGAGTCAAATTACTCAAAGCAAGATCACATGTACAGCCAGGTAATAATGACCAGGTAAATACTTTGGAAAGATTGTTTTAAGCCTCCTTAATATTATGATTCCCTGTAGGAAATCTAATCTAATCTAATTATAGAGTCATAGAATCATAGTTATAGAGATGTACAGCACCGAAACAGATCCTTTGGTCCAACTCCTCCATGCCAACCAGATATCCTAAATTAATCTAGTCCCATTAGCCAGCATTTAGGTCATATCCCTCGAAACCCAATATGGATTTGGAACTTGCCTGTTCTTCGACTAAACCAGGTCATGGCCTGTAGACAGACAGGAGGCTGGAAGAACACAGTAGGCCAAGCAGCATCAGGAGGTGGAGAAGTCAACGTTTCGGGTGTAACTGCAGTTTTTTTGTCTATATTGAAGAGTAACAAAAAGATGGGGTACTGGGCTAATGGTCGGATACTTGGTAGTGTGGATGAGCAGAGGGATCTTGGGGTCCATGTACACAGATCTTTGAAAGTTGCCACCCAGGTAAATAGTGCGGTGAAGAAGGCATATGGCGTACTGGCTTTTATTGGTAGGGGAATTGAGTTCCGGAGTACTGAGGTCATGTTGCAGTTGTATAAGACTCTGGTGCGGCCCCATCTGGAGTATTGTGTGTTTTTCCATGTATGGAGTCAGCTATTACAAGGGGTCATAGCTTTAAATTAAGGGGACAGATGTTAGGGGTAGGTTCTTTACTCAGCGAGTCGTGAGTTCATGGAATGCCCTGCCAGTAGCAGTGGTGGACTCTCCCTCTTTATGGGCATTTAAGCGGGCATTGGATAGGCATATGGAGGATAGTGGGCTAGTGTAGGTTAGGTGGGCTTGGATCGGTGCAACATCGAGGGCCAAAGGGCCTGTACTGTGCTGTATTCTTCTATGTTCTATGTTCTATGTTCTATGGCCTATGTTTTGTCCAGTGAGAGGACAAATAGGACCATACTATCGGGTCATCTGATAGATGGACACCTTTTGACAATTCACTTCATACACTTCACAGAATCAGAATCCCTACAGTGTGCAAGCAGGCCCTTTAGCCCTTTGGCCCATCGGCCCTCTGAAGAGCATCCCACCCAGGCCAACCTATCCCTGTAACCTTCCTTTGCCTTGAATAATCTACGTAGCCTGCACAGCCCTGAACACTATGGGCAATTCAGCATTGTCAATCCACCTGACCTCCATATCTTTGGACTGTGGGAGGAAACCAGAGCATCCGGGAGAAACTCACTTGGACATTGGGAGAACATGCAAAGACAGTTGTCCGAGGGTGGAATCAAATCTGGGTCCCTGACGCTGTGAGGAAACAGTAAAAGGCATATGTTTATTATTATTGTACAATAAGAGCACAAAGTATGACAATATTAGGTATTACTAAATATTCTATTCATCGTTCTGATATTGAGAAATATTGAAAAAAGATTAAAACAGCATTTTGATATTGAAGGTTTGAAACTTCCTACAGCAAAGTTAAAAGATGATACAATAGATGGAACCTGCGGCTCACATGGCTATCACTGCAAACTGATCCTTGTAGTTAATCACAGTGTATTAATGGGTGCCCCACCAAATTTATTGAACAGTGGAAATAAACAAAAAGATTGATTTGCATTTCTTTCTTTGCAGAGTTAACATTATTCTTTTCAAAGAACCAATGAGAGTTAATGTATTGGACAGGTACAACACCAAAGTGAATTACAATTGGCACATATTGCTGCTTTTTCCATTACAACAGTGACTACGAAATGTAAAAGCACATAACTTGCATTCAAATGCTTTGGATCATCTGGAGAATGTGAAAGGTACCATATAAATGTAGAAAGCTTATTGTTTACGTCTTTTGCAAGTTAAAGTTAAAAGGATTGGTGAGGTATTTTCAGTCCAAAGGACTTCTGGAATGAATGTATATCAACTATATTAATTTAGTTTGGATGTAGATGTGAATACTGAGACATGTGGCTAGAATTAGAGATCAAGAGCTATTTTGAGGTAACACCAAGGGTGGCAGTTCATTACTTTACCAGCTGAAGTTCCTTTGTTTCAGAACAAATCCGTGGTCTGATATTTGCACATGACTGCAGCAATGCACATTATTCTGTTTAGCAGATGAAAAAAATGCCTTTGAAATTAATTAATTCTTCAAATGAAAAGCCTTCCTCTTCAACTGAAGCTACCTGATCTAAGTCATTTCTTTGCATTCTCCCCATATCCTTCTGATTTTTTTCAAATATTAATTTATTTCTCTTTCAAATGCTCTTTTGGTGTCTTTCATAATAGCTCTGTGTAAAATAAACTGTGTTTTAATAAACCTCTTAATGAAAATTCTCTTCTCATATTATTTGTTCTTCAAGCGATAATCCAACCCACCCAAGGACAGCACGGTGGCTCAGCGGTTAGCACTGCTTTCTGAATGCACCAGGAACCTGGGTTCATATCAGGCAACTGTCTGTGTGGAGTTTGCACATTCTCCCCGTGTTTGTGTGGGTTTCCTCAGGGTCTTCTGGTTTTCTCCCACAGTCCAAAGATGTGTAGGGTAGGTGGACTGACCATACAATAATTGCCCTGTAGTGTTTAGGGATGTGTAGGCTAGGTGGGTTAGCCAGGAAAAATGGAGTGTGATAGGGTAGGGCGGTGGTTCTGGACGGAATGCTCTTTAGATTGTTGATGTGGACTTGATGGGCTGAATGGCCTGCTCAAAGACTGTGGGGATTCTATGATTTCTATAAATAACTTTGCATTTTTCTTTCACAATGTTGTTTAATTCTGAATGCATAAGAGCAATATTACTAGATATTTCCCTTCCACTACCTCCAAATTTCATAAGAAGCAATACTGATTTGAAAGACTCAGAATTACATTGGACACTATCCACTTCAAAAGGGAGGAAATAACCTGAAAATGTTGTTTTATTGGACCGTACTGCAATAGGTTGAGGAGTAGAATTTACTTTCATTATTCCTGTTTGTTTGTCTACTGCTCCCTGTGCCGATCTTTTTACTTTTCCCATTCAATTCAGCCTTTTATCTGTGGCAAAGTGCAAGTTTCCCAATCATTTTATATTACAGCTGAATGTTGGTTAGTCTTTGTGTGGCAAATAAGAAAAACAAGACCATTTCAATCAAGTTAGGAATTCATACAGGTCAAATAAGCTTGCTTAATCTATATTTATTTTGGAATTTAGTATATGAACACAAAGACATAGGATTGGTAGAAAGGATAGAAAGTTAATTAAAACTTGAGGTGACAACCAGGGTGGTAGTTTATTGCTTTACTAGCTTTAGCTCTTTGTTCTAGAACAGACTTATATTCCTAAATTACACTCATTAATAGGTTAGTAAACATGACTCAGTTAAGCACACATACAATGCTGCCTTAGAAAGGTAATTACATTCTTAGAGTGGAAAGCTCTGCTGAGGATTAATGTTCTCTTAACACCAGATCAGATTGTGCTGCTTTAACAAACTGTCGAGGTATATTCTGCTTGTGGATTAGTTTAAGAAAATATCAGATAAAAACTCAATTCAGAATCTTTAAGCTGAATTGACCATTGATTCAGCATGCTCAAAGGTAGAAGAGCATATAATAAGTCAATTAGAGCAAGCAGGTTGAGAATGCAAGGCACTCTTGACTTTGCATTGGTGCTAAATTCTGTCAAATTATTTTCTTGATGGAAATGCTTTTTCCACTTGGGGTTTCTGCCTGAAGGCAGGTCCGACCCAAAATGTCCTGCCCCTACCACAGTTAGAGCAAGGAGGCAGATCCCACTTCTACTCCAGCAGAAGGAAGGAACATTCTTTATGCTGTTGACATCAATCTCATCCTCATCAGCTGTCCAGGAAACTGCTCCCCCTGCAAACGAAATCCACGTTACTGTCGCAAAATATGGTTTCATATACATGCAACAGCATGGAGCTAAGGAAAGTGATGGTACTGAGTCTAATTTCTTTTCATCACATGGCTGACAAGGTACTTTTCCCACTCTTACCACCTGCCATTGGTATATGTTGGAAGGATTTGGAAATAGATACTCGAGTTGTTCGGTTTCAGATGTACTGTCCTTGCTTATAAGGCGATGGCCATTTAAACAGAACATAACATAACGAATAGAAGCGGGGGTTGGTTCATTCAATATGATCATGGTTGATCATCCAACTCAGTACCTTGTTCCCACTTTATCTCCCTACTCTTTCAGTCATTTAGACCTAAGAACTATTTATAGCTCCTTTTTGAAAACATTGGCCTCAACCACTTTCAGTGGCAGAGAATTCCACAGGGTCACCTCTCTCTGGGTGAAGAAATCCCTTCTTTCTCAGTCCTAACTGGCCTACCTTGTCTTCTTAGAATGAAATGCCTCATGTGGACTTCTTGGCCATTGGGAACATCCTTTCTGTCTTTACCTTGTCTAAACAATCGGCTTAGAGGGACGAATGCTATCACTGTTGTTATAATCTCAACCGACATGACTATTGGAAAAGTCAGATCCCAGAAAGAAATCGAGCTTGATAAATCATGTTTTTTTTTTCATTTAATTTGATGGGTCTTTCAATGAAACGTAAGCACGCAAAGTTGCAGATTTGGTTGTAACAATCAAACAGAAGTTTATAACACAAAGTAAGTTAACATAAAACAGAAGAAACCAAGCTATTTACATATGATACAATTAGAAAGACTTAGAAACACATGGTTAAACTAAATCCCATCTACTCCAATACCATCACTTTACAATACACGTAACCTTGAGAGAATTCCTTTCCTTCTCTATCACATCTGTAAGTTTGACTTAACTGTTTCTTCAATTTGGCAAAAGTGAGGACTGCAGATGCTGGAGATCAGAGTCAAGATTAGAGTGGTGCTGGAAAAGCACAGCATCCGAGGAGCAATTCCCAGACTTGAGAGCTCCAAAGTCTCTGCCTTGACTATTTATACACGAGTGTAGATTTTCTTAGCTTCAAATACCTCCTTCAGGGTATTAACCATGCACTTCTGTTCTGGAACTTTCAAATCAAAACTCTTACGCTGAGGTAACCTACTTCCTAACTGTTCTGAACCAACTTCTTTCTCCACTTCTTTCTCTTACATCTGACCTGAGCCAGATCTTCTGCAAACTCTGAAAATCTGTCTAATGTCTGGATTTTCCTGAGCTAACATCAATACTTCTTTCTTCTACACCACAAGCAAGCTGAATGATTTCAATAAAAGAAGATTGATGAGGGCAGAGCGGTAGATGTGATCTATGTGGACTTCAGTAAGGCATTCGACAAGGTTCCCCATGGGAGACTGATTAGCAAGGTTAGATCTCACGGAATACAGGGACAACTAGCCGTTTGGATACAGAACTGGCTCAAAGGTAGAAGACTGAGGGTGGTGATGGAGGGTTGTTTTTCAGACTGGAGGCCTGTGACCAGTGGAGTGCCACAAGGATTGGTGCTGGGTCCTCTACTTTTTGTCATTTACATAAATGATTTGGATGCGAGCATAAGAGGTACAGTTAATAAGTTTGCAGATGACACCAAAATTGGAGGTGTAGTAGACAGGAAGAGGGTTACCTCAGATTATAACAGGATCTTGACCAGAT
>NC_057742.1:29645923-29704942 GCF_004010195.1 Chiloscyllium plagiosum | reverse complement strand
GATTTACAAGGATGTTACCAGGGTTGGAGGATCTGAGCTACAGAGAGAGGCTGAACAGGCTGGGGCTGTTTTCCCTGGAGCGTCGGAGGCTGAGAGGTGACCTTATAGAGGGTTTACAAAATTATGAGGGGCATGGATAGGGTAAATTGGCAAAGTCTTTTCCCTGGGGTGAGGGAACTAGAGGGCATAGGTTTAGGGGTGAGAGGGGAAAGATATAAAAGAGACCTAAGGGGCAATGTTTTCACACAGAGGGTGGTACGTGTATGGAATGAGCTGCCAGAGGATGTGGTGGAGGCTGGTACAATTGTAACATTTAAGAGGCATTTGGTTGGGTATATGAATAGGAAGGGTTTGGAGGGATATGGGCTAGGTGCTGGCAGGTGGGACTAGATTGAGTTGGGATATCTGGTCAGCATGGACTGGTTGGACCGAAGGGTCTGTTTCCATACTGTACATCTCTATGACTGTATTTGCTCTCTACAATTGTAAAAATCTCAGAAGGCAAGCAAGGTATAATTACCCATTTTACGGATGACACAATAATTGGTGATGTTGCTGGTCGTAAGGAGGATGGCTCAGCCTACAGTTTGAGATTGTTCAGATGGTAGATTGGGCTGTACAATGGCAGATAGAATTTAATCCTGATAAGTGTGAGGGTCAGATATGAATGAGTAGATCCCTAGCACTTACTGAGGAACAAAGGAATCTCAGTGTACAAGTCTATAGATCCCTGAAGGTATCAGCAAAAGTAAATAGGATGGTGCAGAAGGTACACAGGATACATGTTTTCATTAGCTCGAGAACAGAATATAGGAACAGGGAAGTCTTGGTGCAAGTTTATAAAACATTGGCTTGGCTAGTGAAGGAAAACAGCATGTAGTTCTGGTCGCTACAGTATAGGAAAGATGTGATTGCACTGGAGGGGATGCAGAGGTCATTCTCCAGACGTTGCCTAAGATATGAGGAGAGAATGGATAGGCTGCTTTTATTTTCCCTGAAGCAGAGGAGACTGAGGCGGGAAGGGGGTGTGGGGGGATCTGAGGGGGTATTCAAAATTAAGAGAGGCATAGACTAAGTAGATTGTGAGACTATTTCCCCGTGACAGATGTGTCTGAGACCAAAGGGAGTAAGTTTAAGGTGAGGACTAAACGGTTTAAGCAATCTGAGGAAAATTGTTTTCACCCAGAAAGTGGTAATTATATGAAACAAGCTGCCTAAGAGTGTGGCAGAGGCTGATACTCTCACAACATTTAAGAAGCATCTGGACTAGCACTTAAAAAGCTCAGGCATAGGAGGCTATGGATTAAATACAGGCAAGTGATATTAGTATAGTTTGGTGTTGTTGGCCAACATAGACACGATAGACTGAAGGGCCTGTTTCTATGTTATATGACTCTCAATGACTCTAAATTCCCTTTATCATTCCCGGTGGGCCACGAGTCACCTGCTGACTGATACATACTGCTTTAAAAAAAAAATCATGGCTCCAGAAAGACTGACAAGCTAATTATTAAACACCCTTACATACATAGGCTAAAACCCACATACCACCAGTTCAAAATCCAGACTCTAAAGTAAATGATGTTTGTATCAAGCCTTACAACACACAGTGCTATAAGATGTCCATGTTAAAATTGCCTCAATAAAATTGTATCCTCTTTCCAATTGCAGTTGGACTGAAGTGAAATTCATTAAGAGCATCTGAAAATGAGATTTTAGTTTTTAGAATTTAACTAAAGCATTGACTGTTCTTGCTTTTCATTGCCTTAGAACAATGCAGCTTATCTTCGGTTTAAACCAATATCCTGTGCTGTAGCTAATGGTATTTTGACTAATGACTCAGTATTGGATAATGATTTGTGTTTTGATTGGACACTAAACATGTGGTGTAAGTCAGGTTTTGTAAGTACACTGACTACTTAGAAATGACCTTGCTTTCAAACTTCTATCTTGAAGTTGAAGCATGACCTGCAATTGGATTCAGAGATAAAAGATAGGAAATAGGAACAGGAGTCATAGTCTGTCAAAGCTGCCCCACTCTTCCGTGTAACCATAGTGATCTTCACGCTTGCCTACCCACTTGCCGTATCCCTTGTTTACTCCTGAGACAGTTAATCTGTCTAATGCATGCGATATTTGAATTCCAGTGAGGTAAGGCAGGATGGAACTGTGCTCAGAGGCTGGATTGCCCACATCTATTTCCTGGGTAACCTAATCATGACTGTCAGACCCTGAAGCCCTCACTGCCTTTACCACACACACACCCACCGCACCACCTCTGCTCAGACAGGATAGTAGCAATGTTACCACAATGGATATATAGGAGGGTTGGGGAACATCAGTGGGCATGGAGGATACATGGAGGATAGGAGGGTTCATGGAGGAGGCATGAAGACGGGTAGGGGCTGAGCAATGCGAGTTCAAGAATATTTAAACCATATTGGCACAAGATCCAAGTGAACTAAGGGTGAACTAACTTTTAAACAGACAGCTATAACATCTGCACTCATTCAACACCGCATCAGGAGTTCGAAAACCCAAACATTGCCTGTCCTTGACTCCAGGAAGTGGGGTTAGAATGGGCTGGGCTGATGGCCTCGGATTTCTGAACTTGGGAAATAGCCCGACTTACATTTCTTTAGCTCACCACGAGGATCCAGGCCCTAAATCATTCCTCCTTTTGATTTTGCACCTCTATAATCAATTTAGCATAAGGATCTGTAAAGACCCAAAAACTTTACACTAATTTTAATGTTTTATCACATTCCCTTGTTTTGCTTCTTTTTAGAATGCTCAAGACAAGCAGTCAGCCAATGAGTGTTGAGTATTTTCAAAACTATGAAGTATTAGGCATCAAAAGAGTTTTGAGAGTTTGGCACATGTTATAGGAACGGTGTGAATTTCCTCTTTATTGAAAACAGTATGAAGGAACGTTGAATATTTTATTAGCTCCTGACTTGCTAACCTTATCTTTCTTCAGTGAAACTTTGTCAATGGTCCCCTGTCATTCATTAACATAAAAATAACCTGTCATTCAATTCCCGCCTCAGGCGACTGACTGTGTTGAGTTTGCACGTTCTCCCCGTGACTGCGTGGGTTTCTTCCGGGTGCTCCGGTTTCCTCCCACAGTCCAAAGATGTGAGGTAAGGTGAATTGGCCATGCTAAATTGCCCGTAGTGTTAGTTAAGGGGTAAATGTAGGGGTATGGGTGGATTGCGCTTCGGCGGGTCGGTGTGGACTTGTTGGGCCGAAGGGCCTGTTTGCTCACAGTAATGTAATCTAAAAAAAAAACCCTGTTCCAGTTTTGTGTCTCCATCATGGTCTAATCTTTACCCAAAAGTTTAAATTGGCTTGCAGTCCAACTACTCTTGCATTCAATAATATTATGGACTGTGTGATTCATTTCTTGTATCGATACCTGTACTGAAAGCATTAGTTTTCAATAGTTTCCAATCATTAAGACTGTAACCTTTTCCAATGAGGAAGTGCTGGCTGACTGATTGAGTGGTTGAGGGCTCATTAGTATTTTGGCTTCACTGAAGTCAAAACCCAGAAAGTTTAATGCGTAGCTAAGTGAAGCAAAATCAATCCAGTGAATAGATGTCACACTAAGGACTGGACAAAAATCCTATCAAACACCCGTGCTTTGCATTTGTTCATGAACAGCAACAATCATCACTTCTTTCCTCTTTTTTTAAATAAACATTCTTTATTGGTTTGTCCTTCATTTCAGAGCAACTGCAAGCATTGGATTTGAAAACTGATCTCTGACTAAATACATAGAACTTCTGCTTTGTAAGGGTTAGATATAAGAGATGTGTCCACAAATATGAAAATTTTCCAACAAAAAAAAGGATATGGACATCAATTGTTCATGAAGTGTGGGTAGTTGGACAGTGCAACTGTTGCAATGGAGGTTATCAGTAATGTTGGCATTGGTAGTGAACAGTTGGTTTCATGATTCTTGATTTTGCAGATTGGTTGAGATTCTGTAGTTCTGATGTCTTTCAACCATCCTTTGATTCCAGTATTCAGGGTGAGAGATTAAATCCCTTGTGCTGTTTCTTATTTTTAACTGGTTTGTATCATGCAGAGTTAGAGACTGTCTTTATCTGTGACACAAGGGTGTTTAGGGGATAGTTAATCAACTGTGATCATCACAGCACACTGAACTTAAACGCATGTTGGTACTTATAAGATCATTCAATCCCACTAGTCCACTCCAGTAGAGTTGAAAATGGCTTTTTAAACCTGACCTCGTGCATTCCTGGACGATACAGAAGACATGTCTATAAGAGATTGGTCTTTGCTGAGATGGGAGAGATAGTTAACTCTTCTTGTCAAGTCTCTTCCTGTTTTATATTTTCCTGTTGCAGTGATTGCAATGAGGTTGGCCAGATGGATCTCATTGCATTTGAGTTACCTGATTTGGGGTTGTTACCTGGACTAATCGGGGAGTCCTGGCTGACAGATATATTCAGGAGTCTCAGGGATTGTCCTCACTTTAGGAACTCGATAAAAGCAAGGACGGCAGATGCTGGAAACCAGATTCTAGATTAGAGTGGTGCTGGAAAAGCACAGCAGTTCAGGCAGCAACGGAGGAGCAGGAAAATCGACGTTTTTTTGCCCGAAACATCGATTTTCCTGCTCCTCAGATGCTGCCTGAACTGCTGTGCTTTTCCAACACCACTCTAATCTAAAATCTCACTTTAGGAACTGGCTATGTGCTAGCTAGTCAGAGTCCATGTGTAAATAGAGGGTGAGTTGGCGATCGGCTACTGAGTTCCGAGGAGTCATTTCACTTAACAATTTACATGTCTGATATGCCATTAGCTTCACACAGGATTTTGCCAATTAGTCACTGTATTTAAATTTGCAGTTTTTATATAGCAGTCCTTCTTTTCAAACCAATACATTTTGGAAGTAAAAATAAAACAAATGTCTAGAAATACTTCATATTCTGATCCATCAGCATGACAGTTTATCTGTGTCTGTGCACATATAAATGCCGGTATATGTACTTCTATATATATGTCTGAGTGTGTTAACCATGGTGGGGATAGGGGTGAGGTTTGATCGTGCGTTGAGTGGAGTTAAGAGTAAAGGGGAGCTGTGGGTGATATTGTAAGGATCTGTAAAGACCCAAAAGCCTTATACTAATTTTCATGCTTTATCATATTCCCTTATTATACTACTTCTTAGAATGCTTAAGACAAACACTCAACCAATGAGAGTTGAGTATTTTTAAATCTATGATTTACTAAGCATCAAAAGGATTTTGAGAGTATGGTACCTGCTATAGGATCTGTGTGAATTTTCTCTTTGTTGAAACCAGTATGCTGGAAAATTGAACAGTTAATTAACTCCTGATTTTTCATCAGTAAAACTTTGCAAGTGGTCCTCTGCCATTCTAAAACATCAAAATAACCCCGTTCAGGTTTTCTTTCTCTATCATAGTCAAATATTTACCCAGAAACCAGAATGATCTATATACCATTAAAAAAGTAACTTGCTCATGATATTGTTTCTGCATCATAACATATGCCCTGAGGGTATAAAGGTCTCATACTCTCCCTTTCCAGGATCAGATGAAGCATAAAATGGTATGGGAAGCATGCTGGTTAATGTTTTACATTGTTATCTAATGTCTGTGTACAGTAGTTTACTGTAAGAAATATCTGTTGGATTCTTCAATACAATGGTATCCAAGCCTAGGTTCTTAAGTTATGGGGGATAACATAACTCTTGCTACATTTGCTTAAAAACTGTGCTGGAGGTAGAAATCACATCATGTTTAGCAGTGATCACAGAAGAAAGGCTGCACGATCTTGATTGTAGATATTTAGAAAAGTGATTAAAGGCTAACTGCTCAACAGTCTTGAATAACAGAAAATACATATAATCAATATCAGTGAGATAGCCATGCAAGCCTGTAAGTATAGCTTGACCAACAAGAAGACAGAGATAATTTGAAAATATGAAAAAATACTACATATTTTATATATATGTAAAAATATACACACTCACACGATTGAATAAGTTTTGAAGGGTACCTTATTTAAAAACAAAATGATTTACATTGCAAATACAATCAAAACTAAAGTTGTTCGATTTTTCCATACTAAGATATTGATGCCCGGTTTCTTACATTAAGGGAGATAACATAAGCATTGGCATACTAAATAAAACACTCTGCTTGGAGACAATACACACACCATGGTAGCAGCAGTGGCCATCACAAAGATCTCTTAATGGTCAATATTTGGAAAGCTAATTGAAGACCACTCTGGACAGCATTTTTGGATAGCAATGAGTTTGGACAAAAGTAGCTTCTTACACTTAAAAAAGCATCAGTTTCTATAAATACATACAGCTGTACAGAGTTGTAGATGGGGCATTAACCACAATGTAAACAGTTAGCTTAATTTTGATTGTATAATACTTTTTTTTGAGATGAAAGACATTTGTAAGATTGCCTCAATGTAAAATTTAAAAAGCTGTAGACCGCTTTTGAGCCAAGACTAGAGAGGATAGATTCAAGTCATTTTATTTTCCTTCTTGTTGGCTCCCTCACCACATGTCCACACATCTAGGTCAGGACTCAACCAGCTTGGTCAGTAGTGGTGCTATTGAAATGCCAATTAGAATGGACATTGAAGATCCCCCACTTAAAGTACATTCTGTGCTGTTGTTATCCTCATTGCTTCTTCAAATTGGTGTTCTTCTGTGGAGAGATACTGATTCAACAGCAAGTTGGGAGTAGCAGATTTTAATCAGCAGTAAGTTTCCCTGCCCATGTTTGACCTGATGCCAAGAGACTTCATGAGCTCTAAAGTCAATGATGGCGACACCAGTTAATTCTTCCTGATTTTTTATCATTATGCTGACACCTCTGGTAAGTCCGCCTTGCTGGTGTTACAGGAAATACTGAGATGTTGGTGTCTGGGGCATTGAAATGTATGATTCTGTGCATATAATTATGGCAGGTTTTTGCTTGACTATTTGATGGACAACTTGCCCAATCTTGGCACAAGACGGGTGATGTTAGTGAGGACAACCTTACAGAATCAACAGAGTTGGGTTTGCCAGTTTCATGTCCTATACCTAGGTACAATGCTGGGTCATCTGTCTGATTTCATTCTTTTTCTTAGATGCAGCAGTTTGATAAGACAGGACAGATTGTTCAGCTATTAAAGAGTCAATCACATTGCTGCATGTTTGTGCTCACATGTAGGCCAGTCCATAAGAGGATGGTAGATTGCTTTCCTCAAAGGGCATTAGTGACCCAGATAGGTTTTTACAAATTTCATCATCCAATGTGGTGAATTTCAAGCCTATGTCCCAGATCCCCAAAGTTTTATCTCTGCTCTTTCATTGTTAGTTCAGTGATATTACCTTTGGGTCACTGCCTCATTCCAAGAAGAAATTGATTCAGACAAATACATAACAGTCATTATTTTCCAACAGGTCACTAAAATGTAATTCCTTATAGCTTCTGTACAGGCCAAACGAGGCAAAATAAGTTACAACTCATGTCATGACTGACTCCAACTCAGCATCAAATCTTCTGATGGTGACATCGCTCGCTGATGTTCATGACAGCATCAAAAAAATCTGTGTATTTTTCAATAACTGTTTTCAACAAATTTAAACATTGATTATTATAGAATCTGACACAGACTTAATACTCACTGCTAAGTTTTGCATGTTGCAAATCAGCCCACAATTACAATTCTTCTGTCTTGAAAGCTTTTTGTGCATAGTTCCTATTGACAAAATTTAATTTGAGACAAAACATCAAATTAAAATAACTAGAACAGTGTGCACATTTCAAATTTAATATATGGAAACAGAAAGTACTGATTGTGATAATTAAGGCCCAAACAGGATGACATTCCTCCCATAATCCCATCAGAACACAATGACACCAACGCAGCAAAGCAAGGAAGTATGACTTCAGGTCATAATTTAAAACGGCTGAATCTTTGGAAAAGTTCTGTTTGCGTCAAACTGCATTGTTTTCGTATGATCCTCCTCCATGCCCTGAGGATACTGGCTGATGCTTGGATCAAATTCAATGGGAGCTCCCCATGAGTGCTAACAAACCATTCGTCATAGATAACATTACATGTTTAGGTCAGCTGTTGTACTGGTAGGAAAGCTGATTGGAAATCACAGCCAAGAGAATGCAGTGGTGTGATGGTTTAGCCTTGGCTGTGACTCTGAGAACATGGGCTCAGATCCCACCATGAGGTGGTTCAGTGTTTAGCACTGCTGCCTCACAGCACCAGGGACCCAGGTTCAATTCCACTTTCAGGCGACTTATTGTGTGGAATTTGCAAATGCCGCCGAATCTGCGTGGGTTTCCTCCAGGTGTTCTGGTTTCCTCCCACTCTCCAAAGATGTGCGGGTTAGATGGATGGGCCATGGTAAATTACCCATAGTGTCCAGGGACATGCAGATTAGATGGATTAGCCACAGGAAATTCAGGGTTACAGGGATAGGGTGGGCTACTCTTCAAAGGGTCAGGTGGACTTGATGGGACAATTGCCGAGTTTCCACACTGTAGGGTTTCTATGATTCTATGTCTAAAATTGGTAATAGTGATCATCAAACTATCAAGATTTGTCATAAAAACCAAACAAGTTCACTCATGTTCTTTGGGGATGGAGGTTTGCTGTCTGGCCTACATGTGATGCCAGAACTACAGCAATGTGATTGACTCTTCATTACTCTCAATAATCAAAGTCATTCGGTTCAAGGGCAATTAGGGATGGCCGGTCTTGAAGAAACAGTTGAGGTTAAGAGTGGGTCAGAGGTCATCTTGCTGAGCAAGACAGATATGCATTCGCATAGTGTTTTTCACAACCACAGGATATTTCAAAGTCTTTCACAGCCAAAACTTTGAAATATAGTCACTTTTGGAATACAGGAAACATAAGTAAAAGCTTCTCTGAGCTTACACATGAGGCAAGAGACAAAAATTACGAAGCTCTTTTCAATCTTTGCTGTGATTCCTCATTAAGAACAGGGAATACTAGGAGTGCAATTATTCAATACACAGTAAGTCTCTGCTTTATGTAACCACTGAAATTGAGATAGTTTGTTTGTACTGAGTCTGGTCTGTTTTCAATGCTGCTGTCGCCCAACCCTGAAGGAACTCTGTTTACTTTACCCCCAAAAGATACTATTCGTTCCAATCAATAGCTTGCATTGAAAGTACTCACTTATCAAATGATTACACTTACCTGTTCCTACTCTATGTGGAAAGCATGTATGGAAACTGATATTTAGGAAGTAGCACCTAAATTTCAGGAAAACACAAACCCTGCAAGCTCCAAAACTGTTATGTTTGGTGCTTTCTGCAGCAATATGTCACTTGTTAATGTAGGCATGATGTCAGTGTTCAGTTGACAAGTCGAACTCAGTAGAAGTTTAAAGTTTCATCTACAGTACTTCAAGAAATCCAAATGAAAGAGAAGTAAAGATCTTGGAACTGAACGATCTTTATCATGGCATTAATTTTATCTAAAATTGTAGTGAACCATTTTAAACCTTTAACTCATTTTTGATAGTTCTAGCTGTGAGACTATATCTGAAACATTAACTTGATATAAGTGGAACTGTAAGGCATGAAATGATTAATACTTGTTATGACTTGTTACTTCTAACTAGGAAGAGAATAGGTTCCCTCGAAGATCAGCAAGGCAGCCTACGTGTGGAGCCGCAAGAGATGGGGTAGATACTAAATGAGTATTTTGCATCAGTAGTTACTGTGAAGAAGGACATGGAAGATATAGAATGTGGGGAAATAGATGGTGACATCTTGAAAAATGTCCATATTACAGAGGAGGAGGTGCTAGATGTCTTGAAACACATAAAAATGGATACATCTCCAGGACCTAATCAGGTGTAGCCTAGAACTCTGTGGGAAGCTAGGGAAATGATTGCTGGGACCTTTGCTGAGATATTTGCATCTTCAATAGTCACAGGTGAGGTGCCAGAAGATTGGAGGTTGGCTAACGTTGTGTCACTATTTAAGAAGGGTGGTAATGACAAGCCAGGGTGAGCCTGACATTGGTGGTGGGCAAGGGACAGGATTTACATGTATTTGGAAAGACAAGGACTGATTAGCGATGGTCAGCATGGCTTTGTGTATAGGAAATCATGTTTCATGAACTTGATTGAATTTGTTGAAAAAGTAACAAAGAGGATTGATGAGGGCAGAGTGGTAGATGTGATCTATATGGACTTCAGTAAGGCGTTCGACAAGGTTCCCCCATGGGAGACTGGTTAGCTAGGTTATATCTCATGGAATACAGGGAGAACTTGCCATTTGGATACAGAACTGGCTCAAAGGTAGAAGACAGAGGGTGGTGGTGGAGGTTTGCTTTACAGACTGGAGGCCTGTGACCAGTGGAGTGCCACAAGGATCGGTGCTGGGTCCAGTGCTTTTCATCATTTATAAAGATGATTTGGATGTGAACATAGGAGGTTTAGTTAGTAAGTTTGCAGACAAAATCAAAATTGGAGGTGTAGTGGACAGTGAAGAAGGTTACCTCAGAGTACAACAAGATCTTGAACATATGGGCCAATGGGCTGAGGAGTGGCAAATGGAGTTTAATTTAGATAAATGCGAAATGCTGCATTTTGGAAAGGCAAAACAGGGCAGGACTGATACACTTTATGGTAAGGGTCCTCGGGAGTGTTGCTGAGCAAAGAGACCTTGGAGTGTAGGTTCCTAGTTCTTTGAAAGTAGAGTCACAGGTAGATAGGATAGTGAAGAAGGTGTATGGTGTGGTTTCCTTTATTGGTCAGAGCATTTAGTCGAGAAGTTGGGAGATTATGTTATGGCTGTACAGGAAATTAGTTAGGCACATTTGGAATATTGCATGCAATTCTGGTCTCCTTCCTTTTGGAAGGATGTTGTGAAACTTGAAAGGGTTCCGAAAAGATTTACAGGGATGTTGCCAGGGTTGGAAGATTTGAGCTATAGGGAGAGGCTGAATAGGCTGGGACTGTTTTCCCTGGAGAGTCAGAGGCTGAGGGATGACCTTATAGAGGTTTATAAAATCATGAGGGGCATGGATAGGATAAATAGACAAGGTCTTTTCCCTGGGATGGGGCAGTCCAGAACTAGAGGGCATAGGTTTAGAGTGAGAGGGGAAAGAGATAAAAGGGATCTAAGGGTCAACTTTTTCATGCAGAGAGTGGTGCATGTATGGAATGAGCTGCCAGAGGAAATGATGGAGGCTGGTACAGTTACAGCATTTAAAAAGCATCTGGTTGGGTATATGAATAGGAAGAGTTTAGAGGGATATGGGGTGGGTGCTGGCAAATGGGGCTAGATTAGGTTAGGATATCTGGTTGGCATGGATGAGTTGGACCAAAGGGTGTGTTTCTGCGCTGTACATCTCTGTGATTTTATGATTCTATGACCAGATCCCTAGAGAGTGTCCAAGTTATTGTAGGGATTGGTTGTTTGCAATGAATTTACTTTAAAGAGGATCCTGTTCCTTTTGGATAACTTTCACTCAACTGGTTGTATGTTTTTAAAAGAAGCTAATTTAACTAAGCTTTCTTGAGTTAACAAAAGAATGAGTTTTTTGACTACTGAATGTGATAAGAAATAACAACACAACACAAATCCACACAGATTAGAGTTAAGGAGTGCAGCTAATAAAAATCATGATTTGGAGGTGCCGGTGCTGGACTGGGGTGTACAAAGTTAAAAATCACACAACACCAAGTTATAGTCCAACAGGTTTAATTGGGAGCACTAGCTTTCAGAGCGACGCTTCTTCATCAGATGATTGACAATCACCTGATGAAGGAGCGGCGCTCCGAAAGCTAGTGTGCTTCCAATTAAACCCGTTGGACTATAACCTGGTGTTGTGTGATTTTTAACAAAAATCATGTTAGTTAAAAGATATACAAGCCAGTCCTGGATCATTTGTGAAGGATAGATAATGAAATATTGATGGTTGACAGTCGATTTTTGAATTCTTGGCTTTAGTAGGACCGTTGAAATGCTTTTGTTCCGTTTTCCATTCACCTGGCTCACTGGCCAGCTGGCTGCTGGCACTCAGAATGAAAGAGTCCTTTACCTGCAGCTAATTTATTACTCATTGCTACTTATTTGACTGTAACATTTGCAGCACATTCATGTTTGAACCCAAATTAGGACGCGCAAGTACCTCAACTCATCTTTTCCTATGAGCAACAGAGAGACCAATTAATGGTTGAATTAATGGTTAACCCCTGTTCTTCTACATTCTTGAAAGAGGAAGATACCGAAGCATATCTATTGCCCAGAATTCTGTGTTTTCTCCCATTATTTTGACAGGGAGTGGTAATTTCCAAAAGGTTATAGTTTAGCTTGTAATACAGTTCTCCCTTTTAAGCTTGTCCCTTTAACGCTTCCTTGAAACCTCATCAGGTGTGACGTTCCAATGTCTCTCTCTTCAGACAGCCAATGAATTTACATCTGCAGGGAAATGCCCATTATTTTAAAAAAATGCAGTTAAAACTTCAACATGTCCTCATTAGAATCATGGAGTCATATAGCACGGAAACAGATCCTTCGATCCAACCAGTCCATGCCGAACATAATCCCAAACTAAACCAGCCCCACCTGCCAGCTCCTGACCCATTTCCCTCCAAACCTTTCCTATTCATGTATTTATCTAAGTGGCTTTGAAACATTGTCACTGTGCTCACATCCACCACTTCCTCACAAACATCATTCCACACATGAACCATTCTCTGTCAAAACATTTGCCCCTCATGTTTTTTTTTATATCTCTCTCCTCTCACCTTATAACTATGCCCCCTAGTCTTCAAATCCCCCATCCTCGGGAAAAGGAACCAACCAATCCATTCCGTTCATGATTTTATAAACTTCTATAAAGTCACCTCTCTAACTCCCATGCTCCAGTGAAAAACCGTCCCAGCCTTTCTTTATAACTCAGCATCATCCTGGTAAATCTCTTCTGACCCCTTTCTAGCTTAATGATATCCTTTCTATAACTGGGCGACCAGAACTGGACACAGTATTCCAGACAAGACCTTGCCAAAGCCCTGTGCAATCTCATCATGAATTCCCAACTCTAATTCTGAAAGGGCTGAGCAACAAAGGCAAGTCTGCTGAATGCCTTTTTAACTTGCTCAAGGTTCCTCCATTCTCATGGTATACACGATTGAGTGAAGTAAGCTCAAACCACTGTGATGGTGTTGTGACTTGGTTAGGAGGTAAAATAGGGGCTCATTGGAGTTAAACTTAAGGCTAGGTATTCATGACAGCCTTATTATAGCCTTTTCTTCTAATTTATAAATAGTTTCAAAGGAGCAATAAATGACATTTGTTTACTTTATCACAGGAGATAGCTATCCAGCATACACAGGGGTCTGCATAAACCAGACCACATAAACCCTTAAAAAACCCACACACTTCAAATATTTAGATGGCAAATGCTGTCTTCATAGATACAGCTAAATCTGCTGAGAGTTTCCAATAGCATCTGTTTTCTGTTTATTTTTCTCTCCTTCTGATCAATGTATTCAGGTCAGTTTGATAGAAACTGATCTTTTTTTAATTGGGAAATAGATAAATACAATTAAGCAACAGGATGCCATGCAGGTAGAAATAACCAGGAGAGAAAAATGGACAAGGGAGGAGATGATGGTATGTTTTGTGTTTTAAAAGCATCAATGTTGTAGCTATGAAGTAGAAACTCTTGTAAATGAAAAAATTAAAACAGACAATCATGTATTGATTTTTTTTTCTCAACATAGTGGCTCAGTGGTTAGCGCTGCTATCTCACAGCACCATGGACCCGGGTTCGATTCCAGCCTCGGGCGATGGTCTGTGTGAGGTTTGCGTGGGTTTCGGCTAGGTGCTCTGGTTTCCTCCCACAGTTCAAAGATGTGCAGTTTAGGTGGGTTATATTCCCTACATTATGGAAAGAGGCCCTTCAGTCCACAAGCCCACATCCACCCTCCGAAGAGTAACCCAATCAGACCCATTCCCCTCCCTAATGCACCCATCACTATCAGCAATTTAGCATTGCCCATTCACCTGATCTGCACATCTTTGGATTGTGGGAGGAAGCCCACGCAGCCACGGGGAGAATGTGCAAACTCCACACAGACAGTCACCTGAGGCAGGAATCGAACCCGGGTCCCTGGCACTGTGAGACAGCAGTGCTAACCACTGAGCCACCGTGCCAGGCCAGGCTAAATTGCCCATACTGTTCAAGGATGTGTAGGTTAAGTGCTTTAGCCATGGGAAATGCAGGGTTTCGGGGATAGGGTCGGGAGATGGGTCTCATTGGGACGCTCTTCAGAGGGTTGGTATAGACTTATTGGGCTGAATGGCCTGTTTCCACACTGTAGGGATTCTATTAAAGAAAATCAGTTTTGTGAGAGATTTGATGATTGGAAATACAGAGGCTTGAGACAAGAAAGAATACTTTGGCAGAGGTAGCTGTGATTGTCTCAGTTGAGTCTCCTGATTGAGCTTTGCCTGACTAGCTACTTCTGTGTCAGTTTTCACATAATTTTGCCTGTCACAGTATTGACTGGGCGGCACGGTGGCCCAGTGGTTAGCACTGCTGCCTCGCAGCGCCAGAGACCCGGGTTCAATTCCCGACTCAGGCGACTGACTGTGTGGAGTTTGCACATTCTCCCCGTGTCTGCGTGGGTTTCCTCCCACAGTCCAAAGATGTGCAGGTCAGGTGAATTGGCCATACTAAATTGCCCGTAGTGTTAGGTAAGGGGTAAATGTAGGGGTATGGGTGGGTTGCGCTTCGGCGGGTCGGTGTGGACTTGTTGGGCCGAAGGGCCTGCTTCCACACTGTAATGTAATCTAATCTATTGGTTGTGGCTCCACCAGTAACAACAATAGTGCTGCTATTAGCTATGATTGTAGCAGTGCTGTTGGCTGGCTAAATGACCCAGAGAAAAACTATGAGATGGCTGTCGATCGACAAGGATCAAAGTTGTTAGTGTAGCTTAGTATCCACCCATCAAACAGAGAAGAGGCCAGTTGGGAGTATCCTGGATAAACAACCTCCCCACAGAAGTGTCAATGGTAGCACCCTGTGGTAAGTGCAGATGCCACATAAGATCCAGTTGTCCATTGGAAGAGACCCACTTGAGTGTAATACTGTTCCTATGTGGAACTGGGTTTGGAGTCAGCCTCATTGGACTGGGGGATCCGGTAGTTGAAGACTAGCTTATTATTGAAAAGATCATCTGGACAGTCCACCCAATGGGTTGTAAAATTCATATCTTCTGTAATAGAAGAACCACATGAGGAGAACAGAATAAACATTTAAGTCGTGTTAAAACCTGTCAGCTTAATGCCATGAGTGACAAACATGTTCCACTTGGTGCCAAGGTATAGTGTATGTATACAAGAATTGATGATGTGCTCAATTTTGGCACTTGCACATGGTATTATTTGATTGAGGGTTAAAGTGTGATGTTGGTTGTTATTGTTACTTGGTGTTTAAAGAGGCTGTAATGGTGTTGGTATTACTCAAGAAAGCAGCAAAGGGCACATCAAATGATGTTTTCGGTAAACTAACTAGATCAGCTTCTAGCTCTATGTCCCAAAGGATGGTAATAGTTAGTGCTTGGTAATCTGCTTGTCTCAGCCCTCTAGGTAACATCTAATCCAGTTCTTCTGTAACATCAGTGGTTAGCCACTAGATGTATCAAAATGTCAGCAGGCAATGGAACAACCTGGACAAAGACTTTCATCAGCATCTCTCAAAATAACCAGATTATTTACCTATTTTTGAAAGAGAGAACTGAAGGTTCAGTTTGAGAGAAGAAGCATTACCCTCTGAGGAGTGATGGGGTAAACCAGGTTTGAACTCTCTGGAACTCAGAATGACACATGATCTCATTGAAACATATAAACCTCCGAGGGAAGATGAAGGGCTAGATACTGAAAGGAAATTTCCTCTGACAGGAAGATCTAGAAATACGGGTCACACTTTCAGAAAAAGAGGGCATAGAAACCTAAAAAAACAAGAACATTGAGCAGATCATTCAACCCTTGAAACCTACTTCACTGTTTAACATGATTATGAATAAAATCCAAATCGTTACCCTCTTTCCATTTGGCCATTTAGGACTGAGGCAATATTTCTTTACTTAAAACTGTGGAAAAATCTCAGATATTTGTGTCCTTAATAACATTCAAGACAGAATTGATACAAAGAGAACTGAGGAATATGGAGACAGTGCAGCAAAGTGAATTTCAGATAGATCAGCTATTATTCTATTGAAAGATTGAAATAAAGGTTGGAAGGGCTGAATAGCCTATTCCTGCTCCATTTTTTAATATCCTTATGTTTGAGGTATTCAGATAATCAGCTTTTTGCCAGATATATTTTACATTATTGTATCAAAACATCACAAAGGCCACAGCCTTAGAACGGAGACCTCTGCTTGTGATCTGTGATATCCATAAAAGATATCTGAACACTTTTCCCTGGTATTGTGGCCAACCAATAGCAATTAGTCTGGTCATTGTCTCATTGCTGCGTTTTGGACCTTGCTTTGCTGAAATGGGTTGCTATGTTTCCAAAGTTACAGCAGTTCAAAATGCTGGCTGCAAAGCATTTTGGGTCATTTGGAAGTCATGGAAGGCAATACATAAAATGTAAGTGCTTTCTTTCTCATGTTGCAACAAAGACAAGGACAATGTTTTTCTATCTTTAAGAGTACTCTCTAAACTACGACACAAAGGATTACTGCAATCATGAGTGCATCCTTAGCTGATTGTGTCAGTAACGAGAAACCAATCCAGGTAAGTGCTGGAATGTAAAAACCCTCAGCATATATTTGTACAGCAAAGAACATATTTTCCTTGAAGTGTTTTTGCCTTTTAAGTCTTGAAAGATGATACAAAGCTCCTCACTGATGACTGATTGACACTTTGTTTGACACACCACAAAGCCTTTAAAACCATCTGACACTTTACAAGTTAATAAGAAAGTGAAAGTGAGAACCTTATTGTACTGACAGAGTGAGTGTAGCACCACACAAGCAGCTTCTTGCAGCTGAATTAATATTAATGGAATTCCAAATCAATAAACAGCAGTCGGCAGGAATGCAAGTGAACAAAATCTGGCTGGGTGAACACAACTGCCCTTGAAGGACAGATCAGATAGTCAGCCATGATCTCCATGCATGTGATAGGTAAATCAGGCAAAGGGTTTTTTTTTCGCTCTGCAAGCATACTTGTCAAGGTAGCACGCAGAAGAACAAAAGTCTTTCTGCTTTGCACCCAGTGATGCCTCAGTAACTCTTGGTCAAAAATAGGACAATTCAGTTAAAATGCAGACACTTTCTGACCTCTGTCAGGCCAACAAGGAACTTTAAAAATCGGTTTTAAGGTTATTTTTTGAATAACAGTGATGTAACAATACAACTGTGTGTACATTTAAAACAGTCAACTCTGACTGATTAGATCAGATTAGATAGAATTTGAACCAACAGTAGGGATAAGCATATATCTGCATGTGACTGATGATGTACGTGAGTGACATATACTGGGCAAAATAACTATCTCTGAAGAAATTATGTAATGGGAGAACAAAGCATTTGATTGTACTGTGGCAGAAATGAGGATGTTAAAACATGTCCTTGCCATTTTAAATTTAGATTTTGATAAATGATGTATCATTCTGTCACTAAACATGACGAGTAATAGAATTCCTATCATTGTACCTTAATCATTGCTGTACCACTTGTATTCATAAACTGGATTAATGCTTTGGCATTTTGCACAAAGAGGTTCTATGATGGCTTAGTGCTCCTTTCTCAAGCTCACTTTGACCCAAGGGCACATTTGCACTGTTTGCCAATGTTAGTAGAAATAACTTAAAAATGTGACATGTCCTGATGATCCTTACGAAAGCTGAGGATTTGCTCTGTGGTGAATGAGGAGACGGGTTTATAACTGGTAATGGCCTAAAAAAGCCAATTGAATCAACCACCTGCTTTAAATGTAGGCTTTTATTCCCATTTGCCTTAGTCCATCAGTTTTACTCTGGATGTCTGTAACCCAAGGCAGTTCTAACAATAGAACATACACAACGTTTTTTTGTTAAAGCTAAATACATTACTTAAAAACCTGCAAAAATCCTACCCATACTTTTACATGAACTTGTCCAAAAATCAGATCAGATTAGGTGATCAGCTTGCTCTGTATTAACATCTAGTCATTGATCAGTCAATCTCCCTGAGCTAGCTATTTTTATTTTCTCTGCAGCAGCTTGTATTATATGTATCTTTATCAAGAAGCCATGCATTTATACTCTTGACACTGTCCATTCTCCAGCAAATGATCAGCTTGACAACTTGTAAACATCACAAACATATTATGTTTCCCACGTCGGTTTGATCAATTAACTCATTGAGGTTGCTTAGCTAGAGGCTTTTTTTAATCTC
The DNA here is from genome assembly GCF_004010195.1 of Chiloscyllium plagiosum. NCBI lineage: Eukaryota > Metazoa > Chordata > Chondrichthyes > Orectolobiformes > Hemiscylliidae > Chiloscyllium > Chiloscyllium plagiosum. The sequence continues at coordinate 29,686,474 of NC_057742.1, read as the reverse complement.
TCATGGGCTGTGGCCCACTGTCTTGCCAGTGTTTATTACCCAGCACTAGTAGCCCTTGAGAATGTGGCAGTGAGTTGCATTCTTGAACTGCTATGGTCTGTTTGGTGTGGATATACGCATGATGCCATTAGGAAGGGAATTCCAGGATTTTGACTCAGCAGCGAAAAAAAAATATTTCCAAGTCAGGATGCTTAAGCGGCTCGAAGTGGAAATTGCATGTGATGTTGTTCCCTTGTATTTGCCACCATTACCTGTCCAGATGGAAGTGGTCATGGATTAGGAAGGTGCTGTCGAAGGACCTTTGGTGAATTTCTGCAGTGTATCTGGTAGATAATGCACACTGCTGCTACTGAGCAGTAGTGATGGATGATTTGTTAAATTTTGGACGTGGTGCAATCAAATGGGCTGGTTTATCCTCAATTATAGAATCGTAGAATCATAGAATCCCTAAAGTGTGAAAGAAGGCCACTTGGCCCATCAAGTTCACACTGATCCTTCGAGTGGATACCCACGCTTGATGGTGTCAATCTTCTTGTTTTGGAGCTGGACTCATCCAGGCATGTGGGAAGTATTCCATCAAACTCCCATTCTGGGATAGTAGCTATCACTTGACTTTCATGAACTTTGACACAAAATATAGTTTGCATTTGCTGTTCACCACTTTTAAGGCATCCATTCCGCTGTAAGATATTTACAGTGCACAGCTCCATGATAATCATTAATTCAGCTGACAAATAGCCCACATTATCACATCTAATACACTGTTTGTTTTAAGCAAAGCTTCGGTTTTTCCAGAGTTGCTGTGACAATTCAGTCCATTACTGCTGAGTTATAAGCATCATTCCAAACACACATTAAAAAAAACAATTAGCTTTCTAATCCTTAAGTAACCACTAGGGTTCATATGTTCATTGCAGTGACTATAACGAGGTCAGCCAGGTAGACTGCTTGGAATATGTTTGGGGCTGTTAATCTGGTCCGATCATGGAGCCTTGGCTGACAGACAAGCGCAGGAGTCCCAGACATCCTGTTCACTCTGAGAGCTGGCTCTGAGGGAGCTGGATCAGTGTCAAGGACTCTCCAGATGTAAATAAAGGATGCATTTGGTGATGGGATACCGGCATCTGTGGAATTATTTCAGTCATTTCCAGATTTCTTCTCATTTCATCTAACATAATCTTATTTCAGCTAAACCAGCAAATTTTAGATTAATATATACATAAATTATTTTAGCAAATTGGATGGAGTGTAAAACAAGCCATTAATTCACTATTGCTCTAGTGTAAGAGTTGAATTTTACTCCAATGCTCTTACTAATTCCTTGTTCCAAGTGTCACCACTTAACTGGACTGCATCACTAGGGCTGCTAACTGGGAATGGTCATGCTATGACAGGTTTTCTTTTCCAGGGACAATCCCTTCAACATAAACAGTTTTGAAAAGTTCACACTATTTGAGCCATTCTAATTACAGAGAAAAAAAAATCAAAGGTGTGGCACAATGGCTCAGTGGTTAGCTCTGCTGCCTCACAGCACCAGGGACCTGGGTTCGATTCCACCCTCAGGCAACTGTCTGTGTGGAGTTTGCACATTCTCCCCGTGTCTGTGTGGGTTTCCTCCCACAGTCCAAAGATATACAGGTTAGGCGAATTGGCCATGCTAAATTGCCCATAGTGTTAAGTGCATTAGTCAGAGGGAAATGGGTCTGGGTGGGTCACTCTTCGGAGGGTTGATGTGGACTTGTGGGGCCGAAGGGCCTGTTTCCACACTGTAGGGAATCTAATCTATTTAGGTCAAAATCTTGAACCTCTTACTTACTGCAGCATTGCCTTCGCCACAGAACAGAAATGGTTCAAGGTGGTGTTTCACTATTACCTTCTCAAGGCCATTTAGGGATGAGCAATAAAGTCGCGTGTTGCTCGTATGGCACATATCCCAAGAGTTTCCTTGAAACTCTTTCTCCTTTTCTCCATTTTCCTTCCTTTGACAACCTGAAGATTTTCAAAACTTGTGTTTACTTGACCTTTTCATTATTACTTGACCTTTTCTTTATAGTAACTTGAGAGCTGTCCTGGGCCACATGCCTCAAATTTTCGCTAGAAACCAAAAGAACTGCAGATGCCACAAATCAGAGACAAAAATAGAAATTGCTGGAAAAGCTCAGCAGGTCTGGCGGCATCTGTGGAGAGAAATCAGACTTAGTGTTTTGGGTTGAGAGTTCTGAAGAAGGGTCATTCGAGCCAAACCGTTTCTTTCCACAGATGCTGCCAGACCTGCTGAGCTTTTCCAGCAACTTCTATTTTTGTCTCAACTTTTCAATGTTGCCCCCATTTAAAATTGTCAGCACCACACCTGGGTGGCATGATGGCACAGTGGTTAGCACGGCTGCCTCCCAGCGCTAGAGACCTGGGTTCAATTCCCACCTTGGGCAACTGTCTATGTGGAGTTTGCTCATTCTCCCTGTGTCTGCGTGGGTTTAGTCCCACAGTCCAAAGATGTGCAGGTTAGGTGAATTGGCCACGCTAATTTGCCTGTAGTGTTAGATGAAGGGGTAAATGTAGGGGAATGGGTCTGGGTGGGTTGCTTTTTGGAGGGTCAATGTGGACTTGTTGGGCCGAAGGGCCTGTTTCCACACTGTAAGTAATCTAATCAATGCCCAATATTTGCTATGTTCTTAAAAAAGCCAGCCAAGTGGTTACATGTGTAATAAAATACTTTGAACCACTTGTAACATGGTATGCAGTCAGTTCTGATATAGTGCAGTAGTTCTGTACTCGTGTGATCTCCCACTAGAAGAAAATTGAGCAATAGCCACGCCATTTAAACACATGGGGCCGGAATCACGTTGTAGCCAACATGGGTAAGGAAAGTTTGTGTTCTACAAATAATAGCCTAAATTCTTCAATCGTGTTCAAGTGAATTTGCGCTGAAGAAACATGGGTTATAGCAGAACCGAATCTATATCTTTGGCCAAATCAGCTGTGGATATCATACCCATAAACCCATAAATCACAATGAGGACATCGCGATTATTGCATTGATGTTTTCTTGATATCAGTGCAACTTGTTATGAGCTTTAATATTTCACCCTGATGACACAGTTGCTGAATTAACAAATGCAAAGGAATAACGCAACTTACTTTTTTTGCCATTTTTGAGAGGCTGAAATCATTTACAGAGCAATTTTTCCTTAAAAGAGTGCTGCAGTGTGTTAATGCTCTCTTGACTGAAATGTACGGAAAGCACAGGTGATATCAAAAATAGGAGTGATCCTCTCAATCCAGTGAGAAAATCTCAGCCATTAAAATGGACTACATCTACTTTATTTGCATTATGGAACTGTTCCTTAAAAAGCAACAACATGGAGTCAAAGCCAATATCAAAGTGTGAGATGTGCATTAGAAAACCAGAGAGACTCTAACTAGCCAACCACCACTGGTGTGCACCATGCATCCAACTTTGATGCTGTACAACATCATTGGTTAAAAGAATTAGAAATAAATTGATATCTGTGTCTATCATCCACATTCCCAGCAAGTGTCTTCATAACATTTTCAATTAAAATCCAGTTAATTTACTTCAAAATGCAACAGTTATTCAAGAAAGTTCAATCAGTTTAAAGTATTGTATTCATGTTATTCCTGTGAGTTTATATCTATTCTCCTTAATTCTGGGTTTCCTGCTATAGGAAGGATGTTATGCAGCTTGAAAGATTCATAAAAGATTTGCAAGGATGTTGCCAGGGTTGGAGGGTTTGAGCTATAGGAAGAGGCTGAATAGACTGGGGCTATTTACCCTGGAGCATCGAATGCTCAGGGCTGACCTTTTAGAGGTTCATAAAATCATGAGGGGCATGGATAGGGTGGATAGACAAGGTCTTTTCCCCAGGGTAGGTCTCTCCAAAGCTAGAGGGCATAGGTTTAAGGTGAGAGGGGAAAGATTTAAAAGGAACCTAAGGGACAACTTTTTCACACAGAGGGTGGAATGTATATTGAATGAACTGCCAGAGGAAGTGTTGGAAGCTGATACAATTACAACATTTAAAAGGTATCTGGATGTGTACACGAATAGGAAGAGTTTAGAGGGATATGCGCCAATTGCTGGCAAATGGGACTAGATTAGGTTAAAATATCTGTTCAGCATGGACCGTAGGTTCTGTTTCTGCACTGTACATGTCCATGACTCTATGATTCTAACTGATATGTAGTCAGTTTCTTGGGTGATGCAGAGTTAGGTGGGATGTCATTTCTGGCAACTTAAAATAATAATGAAATATAATAGAGACATATCTGCTCTCTTGGGTAAAGGATTCTAAGGCACTATGCTGGGGAAGTACAGGTTTTCTGACCATAATCAACATCACTAAAACAGATAATTTCTTTCATTGTTGTTTCTGAGACAATACTGTGAGCAAACTGATTGCATAGTCAGGGGCAACACTTCACAAAGTAAGTTCAATGGCTATACAGCACCGTGGAACCTCCTGAACACTTTAAGTGTACATTTTTCTTCCTAATCGTGTGATAAGACAGACCATTTTCTATTTCAAGTAAGGTCTATGGTAGCATAAGTTCTCTAGACCTACTGTCACCTCTGGCTTAGTAAAGTTTGTTGTAAGAGTTGCTAATGTAAGGATTCTGTTAGGTCTCAAACAAGACACAAGCAGCTTATATTTGAAGCTGTGAACATTCCAGCTAGCTGCTGTTTATTTATAAGGCATTGATGTCTGCTAGATTAAGATGTAATTGTACTAGTTAGCTTGCAGTGTTTAATAAACAGGCAATTGCTTGACATTTTGCGTTGTATTTATTGCTGCATCAAATGAGCATGACTGAAATGGCTTAATAATATCTGGAATTATGGGAATATTTTTCAGTAAATATTTTGTCAGAATTCTTTTCATCTTAGATTTCCCTATTTAGGATACGTGCACTAAAACAGTCATCACATTTCTCCATGTTGTATATGTATCTTTCTCTAGAAAACAAATCTCTTTAATAACTTTTAAGTGGATAAATATTTGTAAAGAAAAGAATTTAACGGGCATGGGGAGCAGACAAGGGAATGAGACCAACTATGTGAATCTTTGAGAAAGCTGATGCAGGTATGAAATGCTTAATTGTCTCCTGGCTTGCTGTAAGATTCTGTGATTCTCTGTGATGGAAAATCCCTGCCATTAATTTACACACAAATCTTGGAACCTTACTGACAAAAGTTACAGCTTCCAGTGAATAGCTGAATACATCCAGTTCCTTATCTGAACATACATAAATAGTAGTTTCACTGTAACAATCTACCTGTATTAGTGGACCTCTCTGTGAAATGAGGTTCGAGTCTGTTGCAGTCCTTTTGCTGTTATGTTTCTGCTGATGCCACAGTGCTGGAAAATGGCTTAAACCAAGATGTGCAGATTAGGTAAATTGGCCATGCTAAATTGCCCGTAGGGTTAGGTGCATTAGTCAGGGGTAAATGTAGGAGAATGGGTCTGGGTGGGTTGCTCTTCGGATGATCGGTGTGGACTTGTTGGGCCGAAAGGCCGGTTTCCACACAGTAGGGAATCTAATCTAATCAGAAACCAATCATCAAGAATGTTCTCTCGGCTTCTCCTGGGACCTGCCGCCAATGCTTTAGTAGAATGTATGTGCGCACAGCTTCTGGCAAACTCCTGCCATTATGATAGCAGCAGAGTATTAGAAGGCCCAAGCAAAGTTCAGTCAACAACTCAAATCTTTTCAGGGATAAGCAGCATTCCAAGCAATTGTTAGAATATCTTTGTCACAGAGAATGGAGCAAGATTCTGATGGTGCAAAAATAAACTGCAGAGGCTGCAAATATGAAATAAGAATAGAAAATGTTGGAAATACTCAGCAGGTGAGGCAGGATCAGATACAGAGTTTAATTCAGATCAATGACATTTTGTTTAAATGTTATTGCTGCTTCATTGTCCCCTGATATTGCCTAATCTACCAAGTGTTTCTAAGTTAGCAGTCACAAGACACCAGGTTATAGTTCAACAGGTTTATTTAAAATCACAAACTTTCAGAGTGCTGCTTCTTTATCAGATGAAGTGGAGGGAGGTGCACAGGCCTAGAATATATAGGTGAAGAGACAATGGCAAGATGTTTTCAGATAATAAAGAGTGATAACAGAGAAGTACAGATAGTGTGAGTAGAATGTTGACAGGCTGAATAACAAGTATTTCTAATAATCTAATAGCCACGGAACACCGTTAATCCTTGTGTGTATGTGGCTATGGGGGCAGTTAGAGGAGCAAGACAGAGATGCTACCTTTATACAACATACTCTGGATACAATAAGTGCACTGAGACCATCATATTTCCTTGAAGAATGTACTTTCTGATTTATTGTGTTACTACGAGACAGTTTAGATTTTACCATAGATGTCCCCTGACAGAACTTTGGCTGTAGGTTTAATAATTATATCTGTACTGGTCAGAGTTCAGTCTGCAAGAACAACTTCATTTATATCACATCTTTAATGTAATAAAATATCCCAAGGCAATTCACCAGAGCATTATAAAACAAAATAGGCACTAAGTCGGAAAAGGAGATTTTAAGTCAGATGATCAAACCATGATCAAAGGGGCTCATTTTAAAGATGATTGTAAGGAAGGAAAACAAGGCAGAGAGCCAATGAAGTTTAGAAAAGATATTCCAGAGTTTATGGCCAAGGAAATGGAAGACATTGCCACACATTACTTCAAATTAGAACTGACAAAGCTGTATTGCATTAAATGTTATTAATTTGCCTTGTGTACTTGCCCATTTCAGTCTGTCTGTATTTTTGGTGCCATGAGGTTTGAGGTTCAAGGTTTTATTTTGCACATTGGAGAAATAATTATCCTTGTCTCTTCTGGTAGTTTTGGTCTGTAATGGTTTCTCTTCAGCTGTGATTGACTACAGTCTGACTCTGTCAGCTTTCTGAAAACTCTTTTCTTTACCTTATTGTACAGAATACTGTTCTCTGTAAGTTCATTTCTCACTAGTACATCTTTCTTTCTTCACAGTCGCTTGCACACGCCTGTTGATATCACTGTTGCATCAATGTTTACATCACCATTTCATTATGATTCCAGTATACTACACAATGTCCTTTTGAAACCTCCAGAAGAAAAGTACACCTTTAATTCCCTTTCAACCTTCCTCTAATTATCCTATTTTTTGTGGGTTTGTGAAGGTTTTTGAGTTCTCTTTTATACTGTCCACTTACCTTTTCTAAGAACTCTCATTAACCTTCTTATATTCTTCTCCAATTTCCCCTGCACTCTCTTCATTTCTCCTGGTTTGCTATTTCATTCTGACCTAATATTTATGATAAACATCCTTTTTCAATGTTACAGTAGCCTATATTTTTCTTTGTCATCCAGAGAACTCTAACCTAGGATTTCTGATCTTTCCTCCAAACTGGAGTATAGCTAGTTTTTGCTGAAATATTTCTGAAGTTGCAACATTGCTCATTTACTGTTTCCTTTGTGAATCTTTCTTTCCAGTTTAGCTGTGCGAGATGACTTCTCAGATCAATGTGGGCGGCACGGTGGCACAGTGGTTAGCACTGCTGCCTCGCAGCGCCAGAGACCCGGGTTCAATTCCCGACTCAGGCGACTGACTGTGTGGAGTTTGCACGTTCTCCCCGTGTCTGCGTGGGTTTCCTCCGGGTGCTCCGGTTTCCTCCCACAGTCCAAAGATGTGCAGGTTAGGTGAATTGGCCATACTAAATTGCCCGTAGTGTTAGGTAAGGGGTAAATGTGGGGGTATGGGTGGGTTTCGCTTCGGCGGGTCGGTGTGGACTTGTTGGGCCGAAGGGCCTGTTTCCACACTGTAAGTAATCTAATCTGTAATCTAATCTAATCAATGACAGTGGCTTTCTTTCAACTGGGGATTTGATCTTTCTTTATCTGCCTTTAACTATATTATGATTACCACATCTCAAAAGTTCATCCACTGTCACACGCTCTATATGCCCAACTTTATTCCCCGGAAGTAGTTTCAAACAAAATTCTGTCAACTATAGTATGCGTTCCCTTCGCAGAAATATAATATTATTCTTTAAGAATAATGCCACCTTGCAAACTCTTGTCTTGTTTCCTTCTCGATTCCTTCTGGAAACTCTATGGTGAGGAATATTGAGATTCCATTTGTGCCCATGTTTATGCCAGTTCTCCATTCTAATCTCTACATTATAATCCATATGGGCAACTTGCAGCTGTAACTCATCAAAGTTATCAGCACCACTGCTCAAATGAACACACACATTCCAGTACAGTGATCGTCAGGTTTGACCTTTACCCTTTATCTAATTCCTGCACTTTCTGGCTCTTTTTACATCCTTACGCTATGGCAAAATTACGCATTTGTTGAAGTGTTTTCTTACACTATGAAGCATTCGAGGCATTTAAATATTTCAATTTATTATTTTCATCAACACAGTCTTTGCAGTGCTGCACATGCTAATGTTTAAAAGAGCCATTACATTGCTTGCTGACTTCATAACATTGGAGAAATGGTTCACCCAGAAGCCTGACTTTATAATCACTTTTATTTATAACATGGATGCTAAGTAACAGATGAAAAATGGAGGAAAATTTCAGAACAAGTCTTCAAAACTAGCAAAATGTATAAAGGTCAACTCAAATATATACCATTCCACAGAAGCTTCCTAAATGCTGCCCTTCATTGTCACACAAATGCTGAGGAGGATGTGGTCAGATTAACATACCTCCGAATTACACTAAACTGAGCAGTGATTCAATACTTCATAATATGTGACCAGCATTGGCTTCTCATCAGCTCACTCCTTTGTTTGACAGGCCTGCTCCATGGAGTATAGACACTCACACAACCTTCATTGTGAGCTCTAAGAAGCTTAAATTCTGTCACTTTAGCACAAACTATATATTCCCATCTCACGTTGGTGGTTTACACCCCTGTGCCACCAATGCGAGTACATCAAATCATCTACCACACAGAAGGTACCATTTAATTTGGATCCTTATCAAGAAAGCCCACTCCAGTCACATAATGCTCACTTCCCACCAACTGGTTCCATCAAAGCTTCAGAAGTCTTCATGACCTTCCAGTAGCAAGCACTTTGATGACCACTCTTATCTCTGAAGTATGCCATGTGCACATAGCTGAGGTGTCATTATGCCATCCTGTAAATCCCACATTGATTGTATGCAACAATTATTAATATAGGGAGTTGTGTATAACTTTGTTATTTTACAAATAATAACTTAAATTGTGTGTGCATCTGTCACCAGCAATTTCCCAGATTGATATTGTAAGTTATTTGAAGTCATCTTTCTAGCCAACGTGTTGTGCTCTTGGTGGTTATAAAGGATTAGGTGATGATTGAAGATAAATAGGGATGTTTTCTTTCTCAATATTTATCCCCAAATAACAACATTAAGATGAATATTTGATTGGTTATCTCAAATCGCAGTTTGTACCATTTTAGGGCAGATTGGCTGCTGTGTTTTTCTCATATTACAACATGGACTACATTTCAAAAGTAGTTCTTAGGATGTAAAGTGCTTTAAGACACTCTGAAGTTGTTTGGGTAATCCAAATTGAAGATTTCTCTTTATGCATTTGATGATTGATTTCCATTATAGAGTGAATTCATTCTCAACCAGGATTACCAATCCTCCCGAGTTGTCCTGGGATATCCTAAATTAAACTTCTAGACAATACATAATCTTTTTCTTCATTCTCTTCAAATTCTTTCATTTATTAGTTATAACAAGACTGGGGAAAGCAAGTAGGACAGTTAAACTAACTGGACTATAACCTGGTGTTGTGTGATTTTTAACTTTGCGCACCCCAGTCCAACACCAGCACCTCCAAATCAGTTAAACTAACAATTGTGAATCAAGCAATTGGCTGATTAAAGTTTGTTCACTTTCCAACCATTGAATAAAATGATGTGAGTCAGTGATGGTTGACAGCCTGTGATGAGAGCATGGAGAGAGGGGAATGGAAGTGCAAGGATGATGTGCCCTTGATTGAACATATTTTAGGAGATGGTAGACCTGTCACCTGCACAAACGATTCAAAGCTGTGATTGAATATAACGATTACTGGTCTGATAACAGCCTAAAGCTGTGGAATCCACTCTTATGTAGGTTAATCTCCTACCTTCCAGTGCTGCTGGCCAGTCAGATAGCTGGCAGCTCTCCCATCTCAGCACTGCCACCTGAAGAGATGGCTAATGCTGGTACTGCAGCCAGGCCACCATGAGGAAACGTGGAGGAGGACTGATTGCAAGGAAAGTGGATAGTTTCACTACAGAGTGTTGGACAGGCTCCAGTGTAGTGGCTGGGAGGAGGGTGGGGACAACGTGATCAGGAGGCCACATCAGGGGAAGTTGGAGACAGATTGCCGCCACTGTGAGGGATCTTCAATGATCACAAAGTGCTTCAACCACTCCCCGAGGCCTACGGGCCCAGCTGCCAAATACCCCATCATGGACACAATTCTAGCAAAGCTGGGTGGGTGACAGGCATGATTTCCACCAGACAGAGAGCAAAACTCCAACTAATATGTCCAAACCAAGTTCAGAAACCTATTCTCACTGTGCGAATACTCAAGCTCCCTCTCCATTAGTATGAATGAAACTGACTCAACTATAACCAGTGAAGCATGAATATGGGTATGCTTGAGTACAATTTCAAAGGAATCCTGCCCTTCATAAAATTTCGAACAATGTTGATGCACTGTTTACTCTAGTCATGGTTTGGCAAGACTGAAAGACAGGAGAACAGTCAGTGAGGGTCAAAGGAATGTTAAGAGCATCATTAGTGGTGTCAGGTTTTTCCGTCCATTCATGGCATCTGTAGCATTCCATTACCTTTGACCTCTCGCAGGTTCTCAGCAATAATATGAGTGGAGAGAGAAGCTCACAGTTTTACATCTACCATATGAATCATCTCTTCACAATCGGGGAAAATTAGTTTCATTAGCAAAACCAACCATGGAGCATTCACAGAGACCCTTTGTACAAAAGAGTTGGTTTCGAATGCCAGATAAATTTAGACAATTTTGCCTTCTCATGTGATGTTAACATTATTTCAGCTAATCGCTTTATGAAATTAAAAGGAAATGCAGTGAAACAATAGCCGAGTCAGTTCCCAGTCACCATTACACATGAAGAAAATACACATACTTTTAGCTCAGAGAGGCCTGTGTTGTGTAAACACAGATGGAAGGTCTGGTAAAGGTATTTATGCACTGGGTTATTTACACATGTAGATGACTCACTAGATAGAAAGCTAGTACCATAGGACCAAAGGATATAGGAGCAGAATTAAGCTATTCAGACCAAGGAGTCTACTTCACCATTCAATGAGATCATGGCTACATCCTCAACTCCACTTTCCTATCTAATTTTCCATAAACGTTGATTCCCTTCCTGATTAAAAATGTGTCTATTACTTGCTTGTTTATAAATCCCTCTGCAGCCCCTTTATCTCACTACCTGCATTCCAACTATTCCCAGCATACTTTGAATCCAATATGATCTTTCTTCAGAACATTAACTCTGTTTCTCTCTCTATAGATTTTGCCAGATCTGTTGAGTTTCTCCAGCTTTTTTTTTAAATTAGAAAGCGACAGGCTTTTTGTGGATGTCAAAGTGACCAGAGAGAAGATATGACTATACCTCTCACCCAGTGAGCTGTTCCGATCTGGTATGTAATGCCTGTAAGATGATGGGAGCAGATGCAATAGTAACTTACAGAAGGGAAGTAAGAAGTTACTATACTTGGAATGAAAAGGTTATCTGTAAGGAAAGCTTGAACAGATTGGACTTGTTAACACGAGGGAATAGGAGAGATGACTTCTTTGAAATGTAGATCTTGAATGGTCTTGACAAGGTAGGCATGGAAAGGATATTTCCTCATGGGTGAGTCCAGAACTAAGGTACACAGTTTTAAAATTAGGGGTCACTATTTAAAGACAGAGATGAGGAGATTGTTTTTTCTCTCTGAGGGCTGTGCAATTTTCAATTTCTCTACCTCAGAAGGCAGGGGAGGTAGGGTAGACAGATCCTTGTTAGTTAAGTACATCAAACGTTATCAGGGCTCAGTGGAGGCGTGAAACATTAACAGATCAGTCATGATCCTACTGAATGGCAGAACAAAGTTGAGGGACCAATTGGTCTACTCCTGCTCCTAATGCATACGTTTGTAGTTGAAAAGAAAGCATTTGCAAGGCTGAGGGGCAAGACAAGGGGGATTGGGACTAATTGGTCAACTCTATGATGGACTAAATGGCCTTCGGTTGTGCTGTAAGCTCTTTTCAGATTTTTTAAAAAAATTGGAGTAACAGCATATGTTCATGTGTTACAATCTTCCTTTAAACTTCTATGTGTAAGATTAGAGTTTGTCATGTCTACAATTATACTGTAACTTTATACAACAGTGTGCATCCATGCAGAAACTATTTAAAAATAGTTAATTACCTCAAATTGGTGCTTTCAGCTATAAGGTATGTTCAAGACTCTACTTTAATAACCTGTAATTTTCTTAACTCCAATTTTGTTTTCAGTTTCATTGTTGACATTTTTAGGTCATACAAACCCACATCAAGAGGTTAATTGCTATAAATTCACAGAGAAGCAAATAAATAGATGGAAACCACTGGAAACAGACTTATTAACTTTATATGGGAAAAATTTGTTGTATAATTTATCTTCGTTGCTTTCAGAATGAGACAGTCATGCTGCTGCTTCTGTTTGCCCTCCATACAGAACGCGACACTGCAGCTGAAGACGGAACAATAGTCAAGAGCTGTCAAAGGATGGTGATGGGGTGTGAAAAAGATCATGTGTTGTAATTGTCCATAAAGACTCAGCAGATCATAAAATGCAAAAATACTATGCATGCTGGAGATCTGAAATAGAAACAGAAAGTGCTGGAAAAAAACTCAGCAGGTCTGTCAGCATCTGTGTTAAAAGTGACTCTTGGACAAAATTGAAGATTTCCTTTACAAACCACATCAGGTTCCCAGGGATAGGATTAGATTCCGCATAATATACCTTTCCAAGACTGAAAACAACAAATGCTGGAGATCTCACCATGGATGCTGTCTGAACCATTGTGATCTCTAGTAATTGTTGTTTTCAGTATAGATTCCAGCATCTGCAATCATTTATTCTTAACTTTCCAGGCAGTTCTCAACTGAACTCGCCTGAGTATCTGTGACCGAACGCTGGCTGTTGGATTTCATGATTATTCAGGAGTGTACTGAGCAGAGACAACATGGGGTGGCACAGTGGCTCAGTGGTTAGCATTGCTGCCTCACAGCACCATGGTCCCAGGTTCGATTCCAGCCTCGAGCGACTGTCTGTGTGGAGTTTGCACATTCTCCCTGTGTCTGTGTGGGTTTCCTTCGGGTGCTTCAGTTTCCTCCCATAGTCACAAAGGTGTGCAGGTCAGGTGAATTGGCCATGCTAAATTGCCCATAGCGGTAGGTGCATTAGTCAGAGGAAAAATAGGTCTGGGTGGCTTGCTCTTCAGAGGGTCAGTGTGGATTGGTTGGGAATCTAATGTAATCTAATCTAAAAAAACATGCTTACCTTGAAAATATTCTATCGCATACTCAACGATAAAGCAAATCTAAAAGAATTCAGCATGTAATGAAACACAACTTCTTTCATTCCTACTCTCCAGCAAGCATATAAGCAAATACAAAATGTCACCCCAGGGCTCAAAAGGGTTTTGTATTTTGTTCACAAGCCAGATGCTTTGTGCCAGATTACATGATTGATAATTTATTGTCTTCAATGATTCTATGATAACAAAAACCATCAATATCAAACATCAAGATATCTATACCTTATTCACCATTGAGTCTCAAATAACATGTTATTAATCCATTGGCAGTTGCACAATGAGGGTTATGGGAAAGGGTCACTTTAGTTGTGAAAATGGCCTTGTATTTTACTCATCTAAAGCAGTGCAAGGCCATAATATTTTTGTCATTTTTAACACTTTCCAACCACCTTAAAGAAAAACAACTAAGCTGTTTTCATAAATGTCACATTTTTGCTCCTCATTCCATTCATAAATAAAATTAGCCCACTTAGTGTCTTTTCTAATTCCAGCCACGTTCATTCCAATTAGAGTGCCATGTTATAGCTATTGTTAATAAGTATAAGATTTCCTATTTAATTGTGTCATATTGTGTTGAAGATCACTATACAATTAATTGGTTACGTAATTATTAAATTTCAGGAACCAGAACATGTACATTAATGGAGGAGCTCACTAACACTGCAGATGTCACCTTTCAGATGATATGTTAAACAGATGATATGTAAACTGACTACTTGACTAGATAGATATAAAAGAATACCCAGTTCTGTTTGGAAAAATATTTATCGCCTAGCCAACTGCAGATAATACCTCATTATTTGTTGAATTCATTTGTGGAATCTAGCTGTCCAGAAAGTCACCACAATTTTCATTTACCAACAACATTGGCTACATATCAAAAGTAATTATTTAACTGTGAATTGCAGTCAGATGTCCTGAGGACATAAAAGGGTGTTCTTATAATGTGGTAGTCTTGGCCCTATCTCTGAGCCGAGAGACTGGGATTCAAGTCCCACCTACTCCAAAAGGTGTGTCAAAACATCTCTGAACAGGTTGGTTAGAATCCTAATTCTTTCTTTCACTCCTGATGATGTTAATTCAGCACAGTGTGAATTTGATGAAGACCAGTTTTCTTTTATAATGGTAAATTACAATCAAAGGGTGACCAGGAATAAATAAACATGCTGAAAATGTCAAATCAAGACAAACAAAAAGTCAAGATCCATGCGATGGGAAAGAAAGGTGTCAGATGAGAACATTCATGAGAACTAGTGTGAAGTGATAGAAAATATCTATTACTGTATTGACTGGAACCAAGAGGAGAGGGGGGGTATTAGGGATCTTCCCATATCCTGTGCTATTCACTTCAAGCAATGTATCGGAAGTAAGATGTTTATGATGTGCGGATCTGTGCTGACTACACGCCAGACACTGCCAATGGCATGATGTCTAAGAAAATGTGTTTCCAATGTTACAACTTGGCTAACAACTGGGTGGGTTACCCTTCGGAGAGTCAGTGTGGACTTGTTGGGCTGAAGAGCCTGTTTCCATACTGTAGGGAATCTAATCTAATCTTATCTAATCCAAACAACTATTGAAGTAAAATATCTGAAAACTGCTTGATACAGAGGGATAGTGATGGAGATGCTGTGGAGTATATATGGAAATTTCCTGGAGGAAAACTGAAAACAGTTAAAAAGCTGACAAAATTCACACCAGGGCCTCGATTACATGTTGGAGCAATTCTCAGACAGCTCCTTCAGTTGCAGGTTGGAAATTTTCTCTGTACTGAGTAACTGGGAGGATCAATTTAATTTTAGAGGGATTCAATAAATCAAGACACTGGTGCTGTTGCCTTTTGACCTAACAGGTACAAAGGCCCTGAGTTTGAATCCTTAGACTCACCAGACAGCAGTTGGCAGTTCTCCAATGGGTTTCAATTACCTGGAGGCCAGAAAAGCAGGGAAACCATCCAGGATCATTATCCTGATTCATCTTCATTTACAGGATGCGGCCAAACCAGCATTTATTACCCATCCCTAATTGCCCAGATGGCAGTTAAGAGTCTGTTATGTTAGACAGCAGTTTCCTTCCCTAAACAAAGGAACATCAGTGAACCAGATGAGTTTTAACCCTGACAATTGGTATGTTTATCATTAGACTCCTGGTTTCAGATATTTATTTCGTTCCAATTCTACCATCTACCTTGTCAGTACTTGAACCGAGATACCCAGAACATTACCAGGCTTGCTGGATCAACCCCAGGGCATCAATGTGGACTTCACCAGTTTCCTCATTTCCCCTTCCCCCATCTCACCCCAGTTCCAAACTTCCAGCTCAGCACTGTCCCCATTACTTGTCCTATCTACCTATCTTCTTTTTCACCTATCCACTCCACCTTCCTCCCTGACGTATCACCTTCATCCCAAAACATCGATTTTCCTGCTCCTCGGATGCTGCCTAATCATGAATTAGGTAGATACCAACAGATGAAACAAGAAACAAATTGCTGCCTTTTAAGAAACTTAGGGGGGGAAATGAACGGAAGAAGTTACACTTCTTGTAATCAGGGTTACTTAATGCAAAATACACCTCCTGCATAGCTTCCCAAAAGATAGACTAAAAAACTATCTCCTTAAATGATTAATTTTAGTTTAGAATGTTATGTAGGCCTGTTTCCTTTCCTTTGGACTAGTTTCTCACTGAATGTGGTATCACTGCATCTATTTAATATAGGGGATGGGGTTTACAAGACAACTGAAGACAACCCTGTACTCTACATTTTCCGAAAATTAAGCATCCGACAACTTGTTAATAGCTTTCCTTTCAGGATTTTAGCCAAAAGCATGTTGTGAATGTATTTAGCAGATTTAAAAATGGTGATTTATGGAGCAATTGTGCAGGTGCCTGGATTATTATATTCCATAAAACAACCTGGAAGATAATAGAACTGGAGCCAATCTTTACACCATTTGTGTTTAAGAGTGACACATTAAAGCTTATTCCTAACTACAGCAACCATAGTTTCAATCTGTATCTATTTAAAGAGGCACAATCTTTTTTATTATTATCAGGAAGTGCTCTTACACACAACTGATTATCTTTTCTTCCATCACCAAATCACTCATTGTATTTTTTTGTCAATTATTAATCACCACCAGTAAATCAACCCTGTTCTCAAATGAATAACCTCTGGGCAAAGCCCATTAAGGTCAATACAAAGCATCAAAGGTAAGGGAAAGGTAGGGAGGGGAATACAGACACACAATTCACTCCACACTTCATACCAACTCCTCCATATAATTTAACATCGTTAATGTCCAATATCATTGAGATCTCGGGGGATCTGCCAGTCTGTTCTTAGACAGCTCATCTGTAGAGAAGGATCTGGAATGTGTCCTACTTTCCATTTCTCACTCCTCCTCATCATCCCATGTTGACCTCCAAGGGCCTTCTGACAAGCATTATACCATCGCGGAGCAAGGTTGTGGAGGACACTGCGTCCTATCACTTCTCCAGTGTGTACTGGAGGCTTCTCCTGAACAGCGCAGCCAGTTGTTTCAGGACCCCAGGGATTTGCTCCAGGACATTCCTGGTGATCGCATGACTCACATTCCCAGAGGTGGAGAGTCGTGAGTCTAGTGTGGAGGGCATACCCCTTGTCCTGTAGAATTTAGCCTCTCGTTCTTCAGGTTAAGCTAAAGATGCTGGACATGGCTGACTGGTGCAAGGTAAATATATTGTGGCTGCTGTGAGGATAACAGGCATTATTCAGCAGGATCTCTGAGCCTGATCGGACATCAACTGCACACTCATGAAAATCAGAGCCTCTCTGACAATGGTAAATTTCCTTGTTAATATTTGGGATCTGCAGAGCCAAATGCTCGTGATTAATTGCCACTGGGAATTCCACTAGCCTGATAAATTTGTCAGTCCCACTTCTTCTCTCTAGTTTGTGAGGAGACAAAGAAGACCTTCTGTAGGACCTTCCTTCTGTATAGGGCCTCTGCCACCTCCCTAATACACCAATAATGTTGACACTACTACCTGCTTCTAGTAGTGCGGAAGTTTAGGAGAATGTCTCCCTTGCCTGGACTGCAGCCACAAGTTGGTTTGTAGAAGGTAACACAATCCAGCCAGCACATCATTGGTGAAATGGAAGGGCCTCAGGCATTGCTCCGACCTGAGGTTGAACTCAGAGTGCTCTCTAAAGACTCTTGGTACATGAGGTCTTCTTCTCAGAGACCTCTGTGCATTGCCTCCTCTCGCTGATGACACAGGCAGCTACGTCACTGAAACAGACTCCTTCCTTTCAGCTGATTCCTTCCAATTCTGCTGACCTCTGCTGTCAAAATCTGGCCTTAGTCCCTTGTAAATCCAAAACATTTATGAAATTTATCCTGCGGTACTCCATACAGCACACTGTGCAGTAAAGGATTGTCAAAAGTCCCTCTCCTTCATGTTCAAGTGTTAACCCTTTAAACAGCACAGATTTTGGGTTGACAGGATGAGTGAAGTGGGAGTTTCGTGTGGGCTTTACTTTTGCATGAGACAAGTATTCAGAGGAGGGAATTAACAGTACCCACTGTGAATGAATGGCAGAGCATGTGCCAAGATAAATGTTAAAAGATCTTTGATGCCGCAATCTGTTTTGCATGATTATGGAGACTACTCAGGGGCAGCACAGTGGCTCAGTGGTTAGCACTGCTACCTAACAGCACCAGGGACCTAGGTTCGATTCCATCTTCAAGTAAATATCTGCATGGAGTTTGCACATTCTCCCCGTGGCCGTGTGGGTTTCGTCTGGGTGCTCTGGTTTCCTCCAGATGTGCAGGTTAGGTGGATTGGCCATAGGAAACACAGGGTTACAGGGATAAGGTAAAGGGATGGGTCTGGGCGGGTTGCTCTTGCATGGTTGGTATGGGCTCGATGGGCTGAATGGCCTGCTTACGCACTGTAGGGATTCTACAAATGATTTGCTTGGGCGAGGACACTTGCAACCAGGGTGCACTGTGATAGCCCTATAGAAGTTTAACTGATAGTTTTTGAGTCATAGATTTCCACTGTGATGGTGCCAGTAGCCCAATTGGAGCCCAATTTCTCAGCCAATGATTCCCAAGTATGGTTGTCTCAACGCATCTTACGCAATTTCTTAAATGCAGTCTGCCCCAAGGACATAAGCGAGCCATTTTTCCAGCATTTTCTCCCTTAATGCAAACCTGCTGCTGGTTAGTGCCTTCAGTTGTTGAGAAACAAAATAGAGCATAATTTTGTTCCTTGGGGTTAGTGCATGTAGTTTTAAGTATTATTGGATTCATGATAGCCAAGATGTCACTTCAGAAAGCAGTCCCATTAAAAGCACTTGCGAGTGTAATTTGCCTGTAATGTATGTAGAAGACATTTTAGACAATATGCAAATTGGAAGGAAATTGTTGTTTAAATTCCCATTTTATCTAAATTGAACGAGACATGGCTTTTGACCCTTTTAATAAGAAATAATAGAAACAGGATGATGCTCCTGTGATTGATTAATGAAGCTGGTATGGTTTTGCCTTTGGCATCCTACTGTTTTGTCAAATATCCCACAATTTTCAATGGCCATCTATCAATGTTAATTGGGTTTAACTGTCCCAGTGCTGAAGGACACGGTTGTAATCATTTGAAATGGAAACTGGACTACTTAATCTTATATGTTTCATTTGAAATTCACAATATGTTTGTAGTTCAAGATCTGAGCACTCAATAAGGATGGAAGTTATAAAAACATTGAAGCAATTTTGATCTAAAGTGAAGCATTATGTAGTTGGATGGACGGACCTGATCATTTGGTGCTAACATTATTTTGAAACCTTCTGTGAAAAGTTCACTCTAGTGTCAAAAAAACGTGCTGTTCTCATTCCACTTAACTTTGTCTCAATCTAATACTTTTTCTAAATGTACATGGACAACATTCAAACTCATCACTCTGTTCATGTTATATAGTAGTCATGATTTGAGGAGCCGGTGTTGGACTGGGGTGGACAAAGTTAAAAATCACACAACGCCAGGTTATAGTCCACAGTTACTCCCCAATCATCTGATGAAGGAGCAATGCTCCGAAAGCTAGTGCTTCCAAATAAACTTGTTGGACCATAACCTGGTGTTGTGTGATTTTTAACCATGTTATATGCATTTCTGAAAACGTCAGCCTGATCAGTAATCATGAACTCCCAGTGACGGCAAGTTTGGAAGTAGGAAGGGCATCTAAATCGCAGGAAGGTAACATACCTGAACCCCATTGGCTTTTGCCTCCACCAGAATTAAGTTCTGCGTCAGAAGGCTCATGGTTGAACTTTCTATCCCAGGACTAACTGAGGCCCTCACATGACCGGTTTAAGGACCATGTAAGAGCCGAGGCCTAATACTCTACCTTACGGTAACTGGGCCTACCATTATATCAGCAGTTAAAATTATGAGGCCAATTCTGGAGGAGGGTATCACTGCCTTGATCAGAGGCACTCAGTGCCTAATGGAGAGACTGAATGTTGGGAATGGTGTGAGACCATTGATAGCCACCTCCTGCCCTTGCTGTTGATTCTCCTGTACTCCTCCCCCAGGGACTCTCACAATGTCATCCCCTGCCCCAGTCCAACTCCTTTCCTTACCAATGGCCTTGGTTACTCTGGGATTGAAACTCTCCTCTATTTGTCCCCACCCCAGGGGCACTGCTGAGCACAAGAGCAGCCACTGTCTGATTGACTGGTAGCTCTCAGAAACAAGACATATCCTCTGGAGAAATTGATCCCGGGGTAGATCACCAATGGCGTCCTCATTTTGTGACAGGCCTTGCCAAAGAGAAGCAACATCTCTTGCCAATTCTCCAAGTGGCAGGTGAGACTCCTGACGTCTCTACAAAATTCTAGCCCTGGACTGTTATAAACCTGGAACCATCATCATGTAAGTCATCAACAGAAATTGCTGGAGGAGTTCAGCAGGTCTGGTAGCACCTGTAGAGAGAAAGCAGAGTCAATCTTTAGTTAACTCGACAATCCAGTGACACTTCTTCAGAAGATGCAGCTGTTTTCCTATGGCTAAAGTGATGGTGGGCAGGTCTTTGTGTATATCTGGCAGATGTTGGTGTGTTGGAGCTGCGTCTCCATGGCAGCCACCAGCATGTCCATGGTGTCAGTCAACACACACATCCTTCAGGATATCATATCTACACTCTGAAGCTTTGCAGACTTTACCCATCATGGAACAGTGAAAAGGAGATCCTTCAGGACTCCTCTCAACCCATTGGCTTTTCTAGGACTTCACCACACAACACTTGATGCCAACACGGTACTGATAATGTTGGCAGATACCTCTGTCCAGTTTACCAACCTGGCAAACCTGCATGATGTTCCAATGACTGTCTGTGGAGATGTTGTGAAAGGGCTCTGGAAAGACTTATGAGGATATTGCCAGGGTTGGAAGGTTTGAGCGGTAGGGAGAGGCTGAATTGGCTGGGGCTGTTTTCCCTGGAGCGTCAGAGGCTGAAGGGTGACCGTATAGAAGTTTGTAAAATCATGAGGGACATGGATAGGGTAAATAGACAAGGCCTTTTCCCCAGGATGGGAGAGTCCAAAGCCAGATGTCATAGGTTTAAGGTGAGAGGGCAAATATTTAAAAGAGCCCTAAGGGGAAACTTTTTCATGCAGAGGGTTGTGTGAGTTTGGAATGAGCTGCCAGGGGAAGTGGTAGAGGCTGGTACAACTACAACATTTAAAAGGCATTTGGATGGGTATATGAAGAGGAAGAGTTTAGAGGGATACGGACGAAATGCTGACAAATGGAACTAGATTAATTTAGGGTATCTGATCAGCATGGACAAGTTGGACAGAAGGATCTGTTTCCAGGCTGTATATCTCCATGACTTTATGATTAATTGTAGTCAATGCATTTTGGTGAGAGTCATGTGCTATGGCAGAGTCAGGGTGAGTAGTAGCCCTGTGTGTGTGAGGCAGAAGAGCGAAGATAGTGTACTCACTCCTGCAGGGTGCAGGAGATCATTGACCTACTTGCTGCATTACTGGGCTTCCAGTTTCACAAAGAATAGTGCATTAACTTGTGCTGCAATCTGCACCCAGGCTATGCTTTGTCTGGTGGCTTGGACAGCTGTTGTGGTCAACAGGGAAGAGGCATGTCCTTCTCTCCACACCAGGTCCTTGTCCATGAAGCAGGCAATCAACTTAGCTTTCTTCACGACCATGTTTTCATTACTGAGATTGGAACACCACAGAGTGGGAGATAGTTCCTGGCTTGCAGCATATGACATGGTGTGTGACTGGACTTTATATATGACACCATAGTATGTACATTGCAAGGTCTCATCAGTGGTGAACAATTCCACTTTTGTACAAACCAAAACAGTTACATAATTAAGATAGTGAAAGCAGGGCCATAACAGACAGAATCATGAATCTCACTCTCCATTCCATTTTAACTGCGAAGAGAAGCATTCCACCCAATGTAACACTAAATTGTCAGTGCTCACTTAATGTTTCCAATGGAATGATTTTGATTTGATATTACTGAAACTAAAAGTTGCTGATGAAAACTGAACTGCAATATGTCACATTTTAGGATTTCCTCCTATCATTAGTTTTACCCAAAATGACAAATTCTTCCTTTATCCAACAATTCTGACAACCATACACCTGAACAGCCATTTACCATATACCCAACTGGAAATAGCATCACAATGTTCCCGTGTGCCAGGCTAGTCTGGCCTTCAAACGTAACACAAATATTATGGTCTGCAATAATATAGCAGTAGTAACTTAACTCCAAAGAGTACAGCCTTGTTGTATAGTGTCAAATAGGACAGTGCCTCGAGTTTGCCTTACGAGTACATCCAGTAACAAGGAGCAGAGGGCACTTCTAGGGATGGCCGAGCAATGAATTCGGAACAGGTGACTGGAAAAGGTGATACCATTATGGGTTTACCAATACCAAATGGACAGCAGCGGTTCAAGAAAACAGCTCACCTCCACCTTCTCAAGAGCAATTTGAGATGAGGATTAAATGCTTGCCCAGCTAAAGTGGGGCCATGCATCCTGAATGAATGAAAAGCAATCTTTACACAAATAATAAGGAAGGTTTGAAAGAATCAAAACAAGATGTGAGGTTGGGGCTATTAAAACTGCACAATGGCATTGAGGAGAAATTTAGTATAAAAGCTAGATGAAATTTACTGGGACATATCCATCCACCTCGTTAAAACCAGCCATATTGGAGCCTTACAAAAGATCAATGACTGAATGTTTGGTGATTAGGTAACACAGTCAAAAACCACTACTGTGCTATAGAAGTAAAAATATTATAATTGATAAAAACTTGATTTCCCATATCTATAAAATTTCATACGAGAGTGAAATGCTTAAGATGCTGAAAATCAGAAATAAAGTTGGCAAATGCTGAAAATATTCAGCAGGTCAGACAGTACCCGTGTAGAGTGAAACAGAGTTAGGCTCAGTGGCTAACTGACAGGAAACAGAGATTCAGGATAATTCAATCATTTTCGGCTTTGTAAATTGTAACTAGTGCTATAGAGATCAATGTTGGACCCTCAATTATTTAAAAACTAAAAGGCATGGTTGTAGGACTGTCTACATGATATTCAAATTTGCTAATGGGATAAAGATAGGTAGAAAAGCTGTGAGGAGGATACAGAATCTGCAAACTGTTATTGATTGGTGAAGTGTATTGGCAAAAAAATAGCAGATTACAGATAATGTGGAAAAATATAAAGATGTTTCTTTTGGCAGGAAAAATACAAAAGCACAATATTGTTTAAATAAGGAGAGGCTGCACAACGCTGTGGCACAGAGTAATCTATATAACAGTGGGTTACAATCCCTGCAGAGACCGAGAAAATTCTAACTATGTACTATCAATTTCGCTATATCAAAAACTAACTCACATTCATGAAAGTCCATTGAAAACATTTCAGTCCCCTCAAGTGCTTTATTTGTTATAAAAATAAGCAGGTTTCTAATCATTAGCCTAAATCAAACAAACCTCTAATCAACTCTTTAAGGAGTCAATCAAATTGTGAATGTCTCCCTGACTGAGAGATAGATGACCAAAATGATAGATTGCAAATACCAGTTAAACAATCTCCTGTTTGAGGGAATGTAAACATACAAATATTGTAACTACTGGAGCAAATTTTTCTAAATTGCTGCTCCTGAAAATCTTTTTCTCAAATTTATGAAGGGATTGGGATTTAAATAACATCACCACTTGAGTATTTTTCTGTCTTTGATTTACATAGGATTTTCTTTTAAAAGCCTGTGGATTTAAGTAACTTCACAACTCAATAATTATGCAGACCCTATCCCCTCTTAAAGAACATTTAGGACAAATCTAAATAAAACATTATCTCATACTGTTGGTTAAGGTCATTGCTACAGTGAGAATAGAGTCTGTTTGAACTCTGCAAGAAGTTCAAATGGCCCTGCTGCGTTTGGACTCCTGTCATGTATGAAGCATGACCTACTCCCTTACACCTACCAGCGAAAATGGAATCTATTGGAATTGAGCTGGGACGATGGATTCTGGTGTCCATCTATGGAAACTTCATGATTCTAGCCGTAACAATCCCCCTACAAGACATGTCAAAAGCGTCAACATGGACACTACCATTACATATGGGAACACAACTCACCACATGCATGACAGGTAGTCATGTGACTCAGCCAACTTTGTCTATCTCATAAGCTGCAGGCAATGATGCCCTGGGACATGTATATTGATGAAACCAAACAGACGCTTTGGAAACAGCTGAATGGACACCATTCAACAAGTATTTTGCCTCAGTATTTACTGTGGAAAAGGACGTGGAAGATATGGAATGTAGGGAAATAGATGGTGACATCTTGAAAAATGTCCATATTACAGAGGAGGAAGTGCTGGATGTCTTGAAACGTATAAAAGTGGATAAATCCCCAGGACCTGATCAGGTGTACCCTAGAACTCTGTGGGAAGCTAGGGAAGTAATCGCTGGGCCTCTTACTGAGATATTTGTATCATCGATAGTCACAGGTGAGGTGCCAGAAGACTGGAGGTTGGCTAACGTTGTGTCACTATTTACGAAGGGCGGTAAGGACAAGCCAGGGAACTATAGACCAATGAGCCTGGCATCAGTGGTGGGCAAATTGCTGGAGGGAATCCTGAGGACAGGATGTACACATTGTGGGCGGCATGGTGGCGCAGTGGTTCGCACTGCTGCCTCACAGCGCCAGAGACCCGGGTTCAATTCCCGCCTCAGGCGACTGACTGTGTGGAGTTTGCACATTCTCCCCGTGTCTGCGTGGGTTTCCTCCGGGTGCTCCGGTTTCCTCCCACAGTCCAAAGATGTGCAGGTCAGGTGAATTGGCCATGCTAAATTACCCGTAGTGTTAGGTAAGGGGTAAATGTAGGAGTATGGGTGGGTTGCGCTTCGGCGGGTCGGTGTGGACTTGTTGAGCCGAAGGGCCTGTTTCCACACTGTAAGTAATCTAATTCAAAAGTAATCTAATCTAATTCAATCTAATATATTTGGAAAGGCAAGGACAGATAAGGGATAGTCAACATGGATTTACGCATGGGAAATCATGTCTCACAAACTTGATTGAGTTTTGAAGAGGGCAGAATGGTGGGCATGATCTATATGGACTTCAGTAAGGCATTCGACAAGGTTCCCCATGGGAGACTGGTTAACACAGTTAGATCTCACGGAATACAGAACTGGCTCAAAGATAGAAGACAGAGGGTGATGGTGGAAGGTTGTTTTTCAGACTGGTGGCCTATGACCAGTAAGGTGCCACAAGGATTGATGCTGGGTCCACTCGTTTTCATCATTTATATAAATTAAAATGATGAGCATAAGAGGTATAATTCGTAAGTTTGCAGATGACACCAAAATTGGAGGTGTAGTGAACAGCGAAGAAGGTTATCTCAGATTACAACAGGTTTAGATGACTTACAGTGTGGAAACAGGCCCTTCGGCCCAACAAATCCACACCAAACCGCCAAAGCACAACTCACCCAGACCTATTCCCCTACACCCAACACTACAGATAATTTAGCATGGCCAGTTCACCTAACCTGCACATTTTTGAATTGTGGGAGGAAACCAGAGCGCCCGCAGGAAACCCATGCAGACATAGGGAGAATGTGCAAACTCCACACAGAGAGTCACCTGAGGGGGGAATTGAATCCAGGTCTCTGGCACTGTGAGGTGGCAGTGCTAACCACTGTGCCACCATGCCACCCAAGCAGGATCTTGATCAGATGGGCCAATGGGCTGAGGAGTGGCAGATGGAGTTTAATTCAGATAAATGTGAGGTGCTGCATTTTGGGAAAGCAGTTCTTAGCAGGACTTATACACTTAATGGTAAGGTCCTAGGGAGTGTTGCTGAACAAAGAGACCTTGGAGTGCAGGTTCATAGCTCCTTGAAAGTGGAGTCGCAGGTAGATAGGATAGTGAAGAAGGCGTTTGGTATGCTTTCCTTTATTAGTCAGAATATTTAGTACAGGAGCTGGGAGGTCATGTTGCAGCTGTACAGGACATTGGTTAGGCCACTGTTGGAATAGTGCATGCAATTCTGGTCTCCTTCCTATCGGAAAGATGTTGTGAAACTTGAAAGGATTCAGAAAAGATGTATAAGGATGTTGCCAGGGTTGGAGGATTTGAGCTATGGTGAGAAGTTGAATAGGTTAGGGCAGTTTGTCCTGGAGCATCAGAGGCTGAGGGGTGACCTTATCGAGGTATATAAAATCATGAGAGGCATGGATAGGATAAATAGACAAAGTCTTTTCCCTGGGGTCAGGGAATCCAGAACTCGAGAGCATAGGTTTAGGGTGAGAGGGGAAAGATATAAAAGAGACCTAAGGGGCAACTTTTTCATGCAGAGGGTGGTATGTGTATGTAATGGGCTGCCAGAGGAAGTGGTGGAAGCTGGTACAATTGTAACATTTAAAAGGCATTTGGATGGGTATATGAATAGGAAGGGTTTGGAGGGATTTGGGCCAAGTCCTGGTAGGTGGGACTGGATTAGGTTGGGATATCTGGTCAGGTGGATGAGTTGGGCCGAAGGGTCTGTTTCAGTGCTGTACATCTCTATGACTCTATGACTCTATTTGCCAGACAGGGATGTTCCCTCCCAGTCAGCGAACACTTCAGCAGTCAGGGACATTCGGCCTCAGATCGTCGGGTGAACGTCCTCCAAGGCAGACTCTGGGACATACAACAATGCACACAACAGGTGCCTTAATTGAATCATATAAGATAATCAGTGGGTTAGATAGGTTGGACAGTGATGGCAATGGTTAGCACAAGGGGACCTAGCTTTAAATTGAGGGGTGACTGAAATCGGACAGATGTCAGAGGTAGTTTCTTTACTCAGAGAGTAGTAGGGGGTGTGGAATGGACTGCCTACAACAGTAGTAGACTTGCCAACTTTAAGGGCATTTAAATGGTCATTGGATAGGCATACAGATGAGAATGGGGTCAAGAGTAGGGTGCTGACAAAGCACAGCAGCATCCGAGGAGCAGGAGAATTGACATTTCTGGCAAGATAGTGTACATTAGATGGGCTTCAGATTGGTTTAACAGGTCAGTGCAACATTGAGGGCCGAAGGGCCTGTACTGTGCTGTAATGTCCTATGTTCTATGTTGTACGATGCAGAGTTGCCGAGCAGAGGCTGATAGCCAAGTTCAGTACCCATGAGGATGACCTCAATCAGGAACTTGGGTTCATGTCACACTAAAGGTGACCCCAGCAGACTATATACCCTTTCACACACACACTTATACACACGGACACATACACACACATTCTCTCACATAAACATGCACACACACTCACACAGACTCCCTCTCATCCGCACACACTCGCACTCACAATCTGTCATAGGCATATACTCCCTCACAGTCACATACACTCTCTCTCAAACACACACAGTTCTGCACACACTCCGCCCATGCTGTCATACACATATACTCCCTCAGACTCACACACACACCCTCTCAAACACACACTCACACACACACTCTCTTTCTCTCTCTCTGTCTCCCCACGCACCCCTCACCACCCAACTGACACATGCACTCTCACACTCCCCCATATTTACACATATAAATCTTTGGGGTGAATTTGCATTTGCAGATTATTATTTGGAGATACATTCTATTTTGTCCAAAAAGCACACGATCTGTGGACAGTCAGTCAATGTGACATTTTATTCCTACTTTGGAAATAAAATCAGTCTGACAGATACAAACAGCTTGAAAAATGGCCTCTCACCTAAAGTATATTGTCTGACCAGAGATGTCACCTTTATTCTCATAAAACATGAAGTTACCTTGGGGCAGGGACTTGAAAGAAATTCTGGGAGTTGCATATTAATCAGTCAAAACCTGCACCTCCATTCTAACTGATTAAAAATGTAATAGCCATCTAGGTTTGTCCAATTCATTCGCAAAAGTTGTATGACTCTGATCTTTTACTATAAATTCTGTGTCCAATGTATTCTTTCTCAGTAGCTGCCTGAGGAAGGAGCGGGGGCCCCAAAAGCTTGCAGTTTCAAATAAACCTGTTAGACCATAACCCGGTGTCGTGTGATTTTTGACTTTGTCTACCCACACTTTGTACAACTGCTTCAACTATTGTCTACATGTGTGAACTTCCAACATCTTCTTTCCTGTAAAAAAATAAGCCACACCACCGTCATCATCTCATCCCACCCTTCACCTTTAACCACCATTAAAACCAGCCTTATTGTCACTGACCAGCCCAGATAAACCCCTTCATTCTCGCATTGAACTTTAAATTAAAGAAATGCTTTGAAAACGTAAGAATGTTATCCATTTTGTGTTTGTACCACTTGTAGATAATCATAAACGGTTAGCATGCAGGTACATCATGTTGGGGTGGGGGAGTCCAGAACTGGAGGGCATAGGTTTCGGGTGCAAGGGGAAAGATATAAAAGAGATCTAAGGGGCAATGTTTTCACGCAGAGGGTGGTACGTGTGTGGAATGAGCTGCCAGAGGAAGTGGTGCAAGCTGGTACATTTGCAACATTTAACAGGCATCTGGATGGGTATATGAATAGGAAGGGTTTCGAGGGATATGGGCCGGGTGTTGGCATGTGGAACTAGATTGGGTTGGGATATCTGGTTGGCATGGTCGAGTTGGACCGAAGGGTCTGTTTCCATACTGTACATCTCTATGACTCTATGACTAGCATAGCAAGTACAACATTGGCCTTTATTGTAAGGGAAGTAGATACACAACAGATGTCTTGATGCAATTATGCAGCATATTGATGAGATTATACCTACAGTACTATGTACGGACATGTATATCATATGCTGTTTCTCAGAATGGGTATTGATCATTGACAATTTAAGATATGCTTCCTTAAAGGTATTTGTACATCATATTGCAACAGTATTTTGCTTTTAACAGCTTCAGTGGTCTTCCCTATCTCCTGACACAAGCCTCAGTCTTTAGCTTGTCCTGCAATTAAAGGGATCAGGTGTTTACCGCCGTATGGCACTAATTTTCTGATAAGGCAAATGGTGAAATTTAATAGACAGGACCCCAAAAATGCGACTCGCAATCTGGTCTGTAATGAGACCTGCTATTGAATTCAGTCAGAATGCCAATTATCCTGATTTCAGCAGGCTTCTCTTTCTGTTCACCTGTACCTGGTCTTTTTCCAGATAAGCATCAGTGCTCATATGAGCCTTGGGTGAGCAATACCTATCATTCAGATTACATTCAGCCTACAATTCTCCTTATCACAACCACACAGGAATTACTGGAAAATTGATCACCTCAGTCTAATCTGTGTATTTTACAATTCCTGTTCCATTTGCAACCCAATACATATCCAGTTCCTTATTGAAGAAGTTAGTCAACAATATTAACCATGTTTCATGGATGTTCACTGTTTAGAGATAACTTTTCTCAGTTATTAATCTTGCTTGAGAATTCCAAATTTGGCATCATGGCTTTCTGATATTATGCTCAAAGAGTAAGCCAAGTAGTCTACTTTTAACTTACACCATCCATGTCCTTCAGCATTTTAAAGATCCAGATAATTTCCTCATTCAATTTAGTGTTCGCTACAGAAAAATATGAGCAACTTTGAAAATCTAATAACATGCAGAGTCCTTAATCTGAGATCCTTCCTATCAGTGCTCTCTGAACCCTCTCCAAAACTGCTGTTTTGGATGTTGCTCACCCTATTCCAAATATGGATCCATATGTTTGTAACAAATTGTCACATTTGAATCCCTTTAAAATCAGGAACATTTTCAAAATGGCTAGATATCAGCAGTTATTGGTTTACAAAGACATTTGTACACTTTCTAATAGGTAAACCGTTCATTATATCCTTGAATAGGTCTTGTCCCACCTGCAAGACAGGTCCAGCAGATGTGGTGACCCAGTGGTATGCAGTCAGGACAAGTGTTGTTTTGGGAGTCATCAGTATTAACTCTGGACACCATAAAGACTCAAGGCTCCAGGTCAAGCATGGACAAGAAAACTTCCTGCTGATTATCACATTAGTGCTCCTTCATGTTGAACAATAGTTGGGAGGAAGCATTGAACGTGACAGGGTGCAGAATGTACATTAGATTTCAATATCCACTATCAAGAGTGGCTCAGTAGCGGTATTGATTGAGCTGGTCAAGACCAAAAGGACATTGTTGCTAGACAAAGTCTGTAACAGGTGGTAAGGGAACACCACAAGAAGGAACAATATACAATTATCAGTAATGTGACGGAAAGAGTCGTCTATAATGTTATCAAGTAGCATCTACTTAGCAATAACCTACTAATTGATGTCCAGTTTGGGTTCCACCAGGACCACTTAGTCCCTGACCTCATTTCAGCCTTGGTTCAAGCATGGAGAAAAGAGATGAATTCCAGAGGTGAAGTGAGAATGACTGCCCTTGACATCAAAGCTGCATTTGATGAAATATTAAGGTTCCCTAAAAAAGCTGGAGTTTATTGGAATCAGTGCTAATACTCTCTGTTGTTTAGAATCATACCTGGCTCGTAGGAAGATGGTTGTAGTTATTGGAGATAAATCATCTCGCTCCAGGACATCACTGCAGGAGACATCTCTGCTGCTCATCAGTGACCTTCTTCCCATTCTAAGGTCAAAAACGGAGATGTTTGCTGATGATTTCATGATGTTCAGCACCATTCACAAGTCCATACTCAAGCAACTCACGTTCAAATGCAAAAATATCTAGACAATATCCAGGCTTGGGCTGACAAGTTACAAAGCAACATTCAAACCATACAAATGCCATGCAGTGACCACCTCCAGTAAGAGACAATCTAACCATGGCCCCTTGACATTCAATGGTGTTGCCATCACTAAATCCCCTATTCTGGGGGTTACCATTGACTAACAACTGAAATTGACGAGCCATATAAATACTGTGGCTACAAGAGGTTGTCAGAGGCGAAGAATGTTGTAGCAAGTATCTCACCTCCTGACTCCAGTGTCGTGGAATACTCCCCACCTGCCTGAATGAGTGCAGCTCCAACAACACGCAAGAAGCTTGACACCCGCCCTTGACTGACACCTCAGCCACCACCAACGCTCAATAGCTACAAATATACAAGATGCAGTGCTGTTTTGCCAGCAGTTTCCAAACTCATGACCATTTCCATCTCCGAAGGAGAATGGCAAATATATGGAAATACCATCACCGGCATGTTCCCGTCCATGCCATACATCATTCTGACTTGGCAATATGTTGGCATTCCTTCAGTGTTCTTGAGTCAAAATCCTGGAAGTCGATCCCTAATAGTATTGACTATGGTTCACGAAAGCAGTTCACCACCACCTTCTCAAGGACAGGTAGGGACAAGCAATAAATCCTGGTCCAGGCAGTAATGCCCAAGTCATAAAGGTGAATAAAAAAATTGGTCATTACAGTTTTTTTTCGGAAGACCAAATTATATACAGGTCAAATCTGCTTTTTTTTTGCCATTAAAACCCTTCCAAACTACTCACTTGAGTTAACAACATATTTCAAATATGGGAATTACCTTACTAGTATCTGTTACAGCTACCATTAAAATCCAGGAGCAGTATGTTCTCACATGTATAATATGCTTTAATACAATGAGTCAGCTTCTCTGGAAAACAGCATATTTGACATGCCTGTAACTAATTAAAGTGTTAGGTATGGCTGCTTGCAGGCAAATAATTTCTCAAAATATTAGGCTGAATCTTACATTGATTGACTAAGTTCCTTTGAGTTCCTTTGAGGTTTTTGGAGAATTTCTTGATGCAAGGCCTTGCCTTCCCACTTAAAAATCACATAACACTAGGTTATAGTCGAGAGTGTGGTGCTGGAAAAGCACAGCAGGTCAGGCAGCATCCGAAGCAGGAAAAGCAACGTTTTGGACATAAGCCCTTCATCACAAACTTGATTGAGTTTTTTGAAGAAGTAACAAAGAAGATTGATGAGGGCAGAGTGGTAGATGTGATCTATATGGTCTTCAGTAAGGCAAGGTTCCCCATGGGAAACTGGTTAGCAAGGTTAGATCTCATGGAATACAGGGAGAACTAGCCATTTGGATACAGAACTGGCTCAAAGGTAGAACACAGAGGGTGGTGGTGGAGGGTTGTTTTTCAGACTGGAGACCTGTGACCAGTGGAGTGCCACAAGGATCAGTGCTGGATCCTCTACTTTTTGTCATTTACATAAATGATTTGAATGCGAGCATAAGAGGCACAGTTAGTATGTTTGCAGATGACACCAAAATTGGAGGTGTAATGGATAGCGAAGAGGGTTACCTCAGATCACAACAGGATCTGGACCAGATGGGCCAATGGGCTGAGAAGTGGCAGGTGGAGTTTAATTCAGATAAATGCGAGGAGCTGCATTTTGGGAAAGCAAATCTTAGCAGGATTTATACACTTAATGGTAAGGTCCTAGGGAGTATTGCTGAACAAAGAGACCTTGGAGTGCAGGTTCACAGCTCCTTGAAAGTGGAGTCGCAGGTAGGTAGGATACTGAAGAAGACGTTTGGTATGCTTTCCTTTATTGGTCAGAGTATTGAGTACAGGTGCTGGGAGGTCATCTTGTGGCTATACAGGACATTGGTTAGGCCACTGTTGGAATATTGCATGCAATTCTGGTCTCCTTCCTATCGGAAAGATGTTGTGAAACTTGAAAGGATTCAGAAAAGATTTACAAGGATGTTGCCAGGGTTGGAGGATCTGAGCTCCAGGGAGAGGCTGAACAGGCTGGGGCTGTTTTCCCTGGAGCATCAGAGGCTGAGGGGAGACCTTATAGAGGTTTACAAAATTATGAGGGGCATGGATAGGATAAATAGACAAAGTCTTTTTCCTGGGGTTGGGGAGTCCAGAACTAGAGGGCATAGGTTTAGGGTGAGCGGAGAAAGACATAAAAGAGACCTCAGGGGTAACCTTTTCATGCAGAGGGTGGTATGTGCATGGAATGAGCTGCCAGAGGATGTGGTGGTGGTTGGCACAATTCCAACATTTAAAAGGCATTTTGATGGGTATATGAACAGGAAGGGTTTGGAGGGATATGGGCCAGGTGCTGGTAGGTGGGACTAAATTGGGTTGGACGAAGGGTCTGTTTCCATGCTGTACATCTCTATGACTCTATGACTCTATCAGGAATCCTGATGAAGGGTTTGTGCCCGAAATATCGATTCTCCTGCTCCTTGGATGCTGCCTGACCTGCTGTGCTTTTCTAGCACTACACTCCCGATTCTGAGCTCCTCACTAACACCAGGTTATAATCCAACAGGTTTATTTGGAAGTACGAGCTTTCAGAGTACTGCCCTAACGAGGTAACTAGTTACCTGATGAAGGAGCAGCGTTCTGAAAGCTCATTACTTGATGAATGAGCAGCGCTTTGAAAGCTTGTATTTTCAAATAAACCTGTTGAACTGTAACCTGTTTTGTGGGATTTTTAACTTTGTCCACCCCAGTCTAACACTTCACATCTTGCCTTCCCAGGGTAACTCTCTCCTGACTACATACCATATGTAAGTGCAACAGGACATACTCAAGCATATGATGAACGGTTTTCCTGTTAGGAAGTATGCAAGTATTTAAATGTCTTTGTAAACCAATAACTGCCAATGTCTAGCCATTTTGAAAATGTTACTGATTTTAAAAGGATTTAAAATGCTACAATTTGTGACAATCATGTGGATCCATATTTGGAATAGTGTGAGCAACATCCAAAGAACAGTGATTGATTGGAGAGAGTTCAGAGAGCAGTGATTTGAAGGATTTCAGATTAAGAACTCTGCGTGTTATTAGATTTTCAAAGTTGAACATGTTTTTCTGCCGAGCTTTCTGGTCCTAACTTACTAAACCCACCTCACTAATTGCCTACCGCACACCAATGACATCTCTCACATCCTATTTCCAGCCCTTAGCACACACCATTTGGGATATCTGGGAATTCACCTGCACCAGTGCGCCATTTTTAACAGCTTGCAGGGCACAAACACAGTCTGCGGCTGTCCTATATTGTTACTGACATTTGCTCTGGACATGCCAGGCGGGGTTTGGGAGGTGGGAGAGGTTGGAACCTGTTTTGCATGTCTTCCTCTTCCGCCAGGAGCAGCGGGGGAAACCAGAACACCAAACCATGCCAAGCAATGGTTGCCACTTGTGTTAAAGTCCTCCCAGCTATCTGGAGGAATGCCCAGAACTGGAAGAACATGGTCAATGTCCTTCTCCACTCTGCCAGCATTCATATCACCATCCTCTTTCTGATACTTTAGACCCACTTTAGCTCTGTCACTGCACCCACCTCCCACCAAGGCTCATGCTGTACTACTCTCACCAGTGCCTGCTACATCTCTTCTTCACTTTCAGCCATTCCAACCCCTGACATAACTAGCTCTGTTCCGCCTAGTCACTTGATTCATCTCCCCATGTGCACCAACTGTTTCCCTTTTATTTTTGTTATAGAATCCCTACAGTATGGAAACAGGCCCTCCAACCCAACACTGACCCTCCAAAGAGTAACCCACCCAGATCCTATATTTACCCCTCACTAATGCACCTAACCTACACATCCCCAAACACTATGGGAAATTTAGCATGGCCAATTCACCTAACCCACACATCTTTGGACTGTGGGAGGAAGCCAGAGCACCCGGAGGAAACCCATGCAGAGGTAGGGAGAATGTGCATTCCACACAGACAGTTGCGTGAGGCTGGAATCGAACCTGGCTCCCTGATGCTGTGATGTAGTAGTGCTAACCACTGAGCTACCATGCTGCCGCAGATTTATCATCTGTAAAATCTGACTGTCTCTGAGTAAATGGGGAAACCAGACCCAATTGGGAAAAGAAGACTTAAAATGAGTGGCGAGCTGTCCATTATTCAACTCCTCACACTTTATGAGGACAGCATTCTGACTCTGACCATTCTGAGCAAGGAATGGACTAATATCAGAAGCTGTCCTTGCCTCTAAGTGAAGGTTATCTCCTCTGATTTTGCCCAGATTTGCTGACAACTATGGTAAGCTTTCTGGCTTTGTGTCTGCAATAAATAATAAAGCAAGATCGCAGTGATATGAGCCTCTCACTCTGGCTGAGGGTGAAAGGCACAATAAAGCAAAGCAAGTTAATTCAGGGCAGGGATATTATGAGCATTCAGGCAAAGTCAAAGTACATGAGCACTATGACAGCAAGTAAAGGACTCAGCAGCATAAGCTGGGTGTGTGTCCCTGAGTGCAGTGTCCTTGCTGCAGTATTATAATCATTGTTGTCAGTGTTGCCTACATTACAGCACTGATGTGCGGAATCACCAAAGTAACCTTTCAGGGAATCAGAGACGAGCCATGAGGGTCTTTAAATTCTGGCACAAATAGGATCCCAAAGTCCATGGACATGGGTTGCTGGTGGCCTACTGACCATGCCCTGAGATGGTGGTGTCCAATTTCCAACACAGAAGACATTCTAAGCAAGTCATGAGATGAATCTATCGAGTGGTAGCTCTGGTTTCCTTATTGAATTTTCCCAATGTTGGGCTTTGTCAGTGAGTTTGGTGAGATGGGAGGCTAAATATTGATGAGGTGAGTTGAGGCATTAACAAGGATTTAACAAGCAATAATGAGCTTCAATTGGTATCTTGCTGCTCCCTTGCAAGAATCTTGCCATGATACTTCTCAAAAGCATAGAAATAGAGCTAGATGGTCTTAACATTCTGATGAGCCTTGCTGTACTTAGATTAGATTATGATTTGGAGATGCCGGTGTTGGACTGGAGTGTACAAACTTAAAAATCACACAACATCAGGTTATAGTCCAACAGGTTTAATTGGAAGCACTAGCTTTCGGAGCGACGCTCCTTCATCAGGTAATAGTAATCAGGTGACTATCACCTGATGAAGGAGCGTCGCTCCGAAAGCTAGTGTGCTTCCAGTTAAACCTGTTGGACTATAACCTGGTGTTGTGTGTTTTTTAGATTAGATTAGATTCCCTAAGGTGTGGAAACAGGCCCAACAAGTCCACACTGACCATCCGATAAACAAACCACCCAAACCATCTCCCCACATTTACCCCTGACTAATGCACCCAATACTATGGGTAATTTAGCATGGCCAATTCACCTGACCTGCACATCTTTTGGACTGTGGGAGGAAACCCACGCAGAGAATGTGCAAACTCCACACAGACAACCACCCAAGGCTGGAATCGAACCTGGGTTCCTGGTGGTGTGAGGCAGCAATGCTAACCACTGAGTCACTGAGCCACCGTGCCACCTTATTTATCACCTAATTCTGCCATAGACCATGTCACTCAGACCCCTATAAAATTCTGCCCATTATTCATATTTCCCTATCCACTCTCATATGTAATCAATATAAACAATATTTGAATTTGTATTCCACCTTACCTCATTGTAACATCTCAAAATCTAGCACCTATTGAATTACACTTGAAGTGAACTGATACCTGCCAACTGTCATGCTACAATCCTCTCTCAGAAAAAAACTGTAAACTGATTCACTAGTTAATCTAATTTCCAATGATATTTGGTTGAGTGAGTGGTTTTGGTCAAAATACCAATAACAAGTGCCTTGTGCCAAGAAGATCTTTAATCCTCAGCTAAACAGTCAGGGGGAACTTGATTTGATGTTCTTACTGAAACAGACCTCCAGCAAGGATGCTCTGGAGAGTCAACCTCATGTGAACCAGAGAATTCTAAGAAGTGATTTACTGAGAGATAAACAACTGGTTATGTCAGAAGGACAGGAATCCATAAGCACAAAGTAAATAGCTGCAGTTTTGAAGTATATATATCCTGACATCACTCAGTGGTTTATTCCTGGTAAACCATTACCCTCTATTGTATATCCTGTCTAGATTAAAGCCAGGCAATTGGTTTTTACAATGTTCCAAATATTTCTTTCATTTTAGACTTTGAGACTAAATTGAAGTCAATAGGATTTACTGTTACTACTATATTGTGAAAATATAGAGGGGCCGGTGTTGGACTGTAGTGGACAGGGCCAGAAGTCACATGACACCAGGTTACAGTCCAACAGGTTTATTTGAAATCACAAGCTTTCGGAGCGCTGCTCCTTCGTCAGGTGCAGCGCAGGCTTGTGATTTTAAATAAACCTGTTGGACTATAAACTGTGGGTTGTGTGACTTCTGATATTGTGAAGAGACTAGGATCATGTTGTCCCTTAATGTTTTTGCCACAACTTCACAGTGTCTGTATCATAAATGGAAGCAATACAAAATGTATTGTAATGGTTAAAATGAAAAGAAAGGGGGCAGAAGGTATTTGGTCATTAAAGTCTCTGCAAAACCTTCTAATAGCATGGAACATACCATTAACTTGTCATTCAAAGGTGACTTATCTTTGATAACCTTTATGTTCACAATGCTTTATTTTTTATGTTATTTTCTTCCCCTCAGGTGTGCTGTCATGATGCACGCCATTCCCCTATTAAGATGATGGATGCCTGACCTGATCCCCATCAACTTTGGTCTTCAACTAGTTACTAAGTGGTTTGTAAAAGTGATGTAAAGTTGATCTGCGCGGTGTTTACCCTGTGGCATAGATTGACTGACTGAGATGAGAAAGGTGGAACATGTGCATGAATCATGAGTTTGGTGCTTGAAAGAAAGGTCACTTGTTCTGAGAGACTGAGTGTTTATATTTCTGTGCTTTAC
Source organism: Chiloscyllium plagiosum (assembly GCF_004010195.1). Classification (NCBI taxonomy): domain Eukaryota; kingdom Metazoa; phylum Chordata; class Chondrichthyes; order Orectolobiformes; family Hemiscylliidae; genus Chiloscyllium; species Chiloscyllium plagiosum. Next base: position 29,648,631 of record NC_057742.1, on the reverse strand, counting down.
TATAATTCATTGAATGGTCTTAATTCCATGTTTCAATATGTAATGTGAACTGTTACACTATTCCCACTTGTGCCATAAATTAGAAAAGACTTACTTTATTTCTGTGAATTATACCAACTTAAGAAAGCAGAATATTGATTGCAATGGGGACTGAGCCTGCAGTAAATTTGACCTGTAAACTAAGTGGGTTCTTATACAAAATACTGATGGTACCTCACAATTTAAGAGTTCTGGAGTAATTGAGCTTCTCTGTGCTGACTGACTTTGGTTTTGGAGATTTTTATACAGATAAGAATACAAGTGTTTTTGCCGTTGTTCTGGGAGTGGTCTCAATTGCATTTTGTTAATATTAACAGTTAGCCCATGCATGGTTCAGTCAGACAAGAATTTTCCAGTTGTTTCCTCCCTTATTGGTACTTTAATATTCTGACTTTTTTTTGTCTGAATCTGAAAGATTACAAACTTTCAGGTGTTTAGGAAATACCCAGTAATGAGGGTGAGGCAAACTTGATAAATATGTTAATCTTCTTCCATATTTCATTTTCCTATATTTGTATCTTCAAGTTGGCATATGAAAAGTTTCTAATTTGTTTTGCATTCTTAAATCAACTCAAGTGCAGTGTGGAATTTGGCTTGGTCATGTGAAAGGTTGAGTGAAGTTTGTTAGTGCTGTCTATGATGTTCTAATCATTAACTTTAACACTTGGAAATTGCGGGCATTGTATGCTTGTGTTTTCAATGCCAAATATCAGTGAGAAAAGAATCCTACAGTAGAGCAGAAAAAGTAACATGGTAGCTCAGTGGTTGGCACTGCTACCTTGCAGTACTAGGGACCTAGGTTGGATTCCAACCTAGAGTGACTGTCTGTGTGGAAGTTAGATATTCTCCCTGTGTCTGTGTGGGTTTCCTCCCACAAACCAGAGATGTGCAGATTAGGTGGATTGGCCATGGGAAAAGCAAGGATAGAGTGGGTGACTGCCTGTGGGTGGGATGCTTTTCAGAGGGTCTGTGTGGACTCTGTGGGCTGAATGACCTGTCCCCACACTATAGAGAGTCTATGAAATGTAAAATGTCACCTATGCAGCCAAATTAGGGGATGGGAGAGAGATCCATAATATATTATGGAGAGTACAATATCAACTATAAGAAGACTATATTTGGAATTATAATGGATTTCTTTAACTGATTTACACTGTAAATTTGAAGGTTCACTGACATATATTCAGCAAATATTTTCTCATCCCATAGCCAGTATTGGAATGAGTACTCAATCTACCTGTCCAGTGATGATCTGATGAGAAATATTGGATGGATAAATACATTTTGAATACTTAAAGCTTCAAGGATGAGGATAAAGCAGCAAGTAGTACAGAATCTTATCTGGATATAGTGGGCAGTGGCGAGATGTGTCGCAGAAACCGGTGAGGTGCTTAGTGAAGCCCAGCCTGACATCTTGGATGCTTTTCTCAAGTGGCATGGCAACATTCTTGCTAGGTAGCAGTAAGTTCTCAATTGATACTCATTATTGCTTATTAAACATCTTGTTAACAGCCTAACTTGCCATGGGTTATACTCATGCAGCATCAAAGGAGAAGGAGAATCGACGTTTCGGGCACAAGCCCTCCTTCAGGAAACGTCGATTCTCCTTCTCCTTTGATGCTGCCTGACCTGCTGCGCTTTTCCAGCAACACATTTTTAAGCTCTGATCCCCAGCATCTGCAGTCCTCACTTTCTCCATGGGTTATACTCAAACCAAACTTACCATGCAAACTAGTCATTAGGAAATCTTAACATGAGAACCAGAGTGGGTGCTTGGGAGGGGGTGTAAGATTTGCCAGCTGAGCCAAAAGCCTCTATGTTGGAGGTATAACTGAGGACTGCAGATGCTGGAAATCAGAGTCTAGATTAGAGTGGTGCTTTTGTGCGAAATGTTGATTTTCCTGCTCCTCGGATGCTGCCTGACCTGCTGTGCTTTTCCAGCACCATTCTAATCTAGCCTCTATGTTGGACACAGGGCACCAACAGCTCAGTGCATACTCCATGGGTACCGGCCACATGAACCCCACATCCATGGAAATTGGCATCCAACATCTACCAGTCTCTGTAAACCATCATGGACATCTCCGATTCTCTTACTGCACATTCATGATGCAACTTGAGCTGCACTGGCAGCTACCATTATGGTGCTATAGTGAGGACACTGTGTGCTCAGAGACGTGCACCCAGCTCATGGCCTGGACTAGGTTGTATCCCTCAGTTCTCTGCTTACTTTCACAGCGCATTCACTCTGAGCCCGTCTGGATACCCAGAGCACCCCTGTCTTATATTATCTTGCTTTGCCTTTTTGTCTACCATGAGGGTGGCACAGTGGCTCAGTGGTTAGCACTGCTGCCTCACAGTACCAGGCACTTGGGTTCGATTCCCACCTCGGGCAACTCCTTGTGTGGAGTTTACACATTCTCCCCATGTCTGCATGGGTTCCCTCTGGGTGCTCTGGTTTCCTCCCACAATCCAAAGTTGCGCAGGTCAGGTGAATTGGCCATGCTAAATTGCCCATAGTGTTAGGGACATTAGTCGGGGTAAATGTAGGGTCTGGGTGGGTTACTCTTTGGAGGGTAGGTGTGGACTTGTTGGGCCAAAGGGCCTGTTTCCATACTGTTGGTGGGCGGCACGGTGGCACAGTGGTTAGCACTGCTGCCTCACAGCGC
>NC_057742.1:29630485-29645757 GCF_004010195.1 Chiloscyllium plagiosum | reverse complement strand
TAATCTAATCTAATCTAATCTAATCTATTTGCCGCCAAGTCAGAGAAAGCAGGGTCATATTACTGCAAATTTGATTTGCCATTTAGCACAGACATAAAACCAGGGACTTGTCATAATTGACAGCAAGCCTCAGCAAAATCAAGGGAGATAACCTTTATTCAGGCGATTCCAGCCCAGTAAGTCAAGGACAGCCTCCAATTCCACTAAAATAGGCAGTATCATGGACAGTGAGGAAGCTTATCAGAAATTGCAGCAGGACCTTGATCAGCTGGGGAAGAGGGCCGAGAAATGGGAAATGGAGCTTAGTATACCGAAGTGTGAGGTCTTGCATTTTGGAAAGTCAAATCAAGGTAGGAGTTTTATCATGCATGGTAGGGCCTTACGGAGTGTAATGGAACAGAGGGATCTTGGAGTTCAGGTTCACAGTTCCCTGAAGTGGAGTCACAGATAGACAGGACCATGAAGAAGGCTTTTGGCACACTGGCCTTCATCAGTATTGAGTATGTAAGTTGCAAAGTTTTCATAAAATTTCATAGGATCCCTACAGTGTGGAATCAGGCCATTTGGCCCAACAAAGTTATGATGCGACATTGGTGAGGATGCACTTGGAGTGTTGTGTTCAGTTTTGGTCACCTTGTTATTGGGAGAATGTAGTTAAACTGGAAAGAGTGAAGAAGAAATTTACAGTTATGTTGCCTGGGCTCAATGGTTTGAGATATAGGGAGAGGATGGACAAGCTAGGATTTTTTTTCTTTAGGAGACTGAGGAGGTGACCCTATAGCAGTGTATAATGTCATGAAAGGCATGGATAGAGTGAATGCACTAATTCTTTTCCCCAAAGTTGGGGAATCGAGAACGAGAGGGCATCAGTTTAAGGTTAGAGGGGAAAGAATTAAAGGGAACCCGAGCGGAAACGTTTTTTACACAGAGGGTGTTACGAATATGGAATGAGCTGCCAACGGAAGCGGTTGAGGCGGGTACATTAACAACATTTAAAAGGCATTTGAACAAATAGATAGGAAAGGTTTTGAAGGGTATGGGCCAAATGCAGGGGTTAGCATGGATGGACATTTTGGTCAACATGGACCAATTTGGTCCAAAGACCTGTCTCTGTGCTGTCAGACTCTATGACTCTAATTCCAATCCAGGGACTTGGAAACACTGTCAATGAGCTGCTTAGGATGGTCAGAGCCAGGATCCTCTCCTCTTAATGTAGAAGGAGCCAAATGTTTGGCAGCCTGCCACACGTCTTCAGACTTTTACCCAAACTGTGGCCCATTTTCCTCATTGACTGAGAGCCAGGCAGGTATTACAGAAGACAAATGTGGGACTGCTGGTGTATGTGGGCAGGTTTCCTGAGTGAGCGAGCAGGCAACACAGTGCTGACAGGGTTAGTAGTGTCTGGGATTGGGGTGATTGGAGAGATTTGCAAGCAATAGTGGTAGAGCATGAGTATTGGTGGGAGGTAGGTACAGAAGCAGGGATAAAGTGTGAGTGTGAGGTATGGGAGTGATGATTGTGGCACTCACCTGGGTGGAATGGAGAAGGGAATTGACCTTCTTTCTATAGTGCTGGGCATTCCCCCATACAGTGGACTTGTTGGGCTGAAGGGCCTGTTTCCACACTGTAAGTAATCTAATATAAGCTGAGCATGCTGTAACCCTTTGGAAACCTCAGAGCAAACTGGCATGGTCTGGTATCCCTGCTGGCCCTGGGAGAAGAGAAAAATCTGCATCTATACCACCCTGTCCAGCAAGTGCTCCAGGATCCTGTCTACAAAGCAGGACACTGGCTTTCCATTGTCTGCCATGTCCAGAACAAGTGACAGTTCCAGATTGACAGTCCGAGTGCATGGTAGGTTTTTAAATATGGAGCTGTTAAGCAAGTTGCTCTGTGACAGCACATGGTAGGTTGAAGTGGAAGTAAGACATGGAACTTGCCATAAGGTCTGAAATGGCAATTAATATGTTGTGCCTCACAGCAGGAATCACTTTAATAATCTTAACTTGCACTAAGCAAAAAGCTGTGTAGTATTTTCAATGAAACATAGTTAAATGTATGATTAAAGTAACTGGAGCAGATTTGCTACTAACAGAGGTGAACAGATACTTCTGGAAATTCCTTTATTCCTGCCTCAGTCCATCTGTTACTGAAACCCTCATCTCTGCAACTGCACCTCAGGAGTTAGTTAGCTTAGTTGGCTGGATGGCTGACTAGTAATGCAGATAACACCAACACTGTGGGTTAAATTCCTGCACTAGCTGAGGTACTCTGAAGGATGCTCCTTCCTCCCCTCCCCACCCTTCACTTGAGGTGTGGTGACCCTCAAGATAAACCAGCAGGCCAATGGCCTTGTAGATGCAGGGCACATTTAATCGACCTGACACTCAGTATTCCCAACCAGCCTCCTCCATTGCATTCTCTGGAAATGGGAGTTCATGTTAAGCTCCTCTGTCAGTATCGAGAGTGGGATTAATGATGTAACCATGCAACAGTGCCTACTAGCTGAAGCCCAACTGGACTTCAAACAGGCGCTACAACTGGCTTTGTTAGAAGATGCACCTTACGAATTGCAGGGTATTCCTTGACTGGCTGACTGAGCTTGGGGTACACCATTTGAGCGAAGACAATTGCATAGCCTCTCCCAGGACATATGCTGAACAGAGAGAGACTCTGAGTCAGCCAACTGCAAAACCCCAAAGCAAAGCCAAGCCTCAGCCAAATGGTTAAAAGTTTCTTCAGAATAGGCATTGCAGTTGCTGCTGGCATGCAGACTTGAGACAGCTAAAGAGTTCCACTGGACCTAAATTGAGTCAGTGAACTCACAGGCTGATATCAAGGAGAGTGCACACCCTGGAAAAGCCATCTACATCTGGTTTGGAGCCGTTAAATTGCGAAGCAACACACAAATCAAAACCAATCAAAATAAATGGTCACCTGGTTCTAATGGAGACTGATACTGGTGCAGTATTTTCAGTGATTGCAGAACCAGACTTTAACAGAATTCACTCTGTGATTGTGTAAAACCTCGGCTATACCAAGAACCTACACTGGGGAATCTTTACAGATTAAGGGTACAATTTTGGTTCAGTTCCCACTAAATGTAATAAAAGGCTCAGGCCCAAGCCTGATGGCATGAAATTCGTTGCGAACGACTCACCTTGATTGGCTCACTATTTTTCAATTAGGAAACAGTTGCCCGAGTGAATTAAAATCCAGAATATTTTTAGGATGGTCTAGGGACCTTCAGAGGAGCCAAGGCAACCTCGCATGTTGACCAAGAAGCAACTGAATGATTCTGCAAGACCCAACAGTGCCATTTGTCTTATGGGCAAAAGTAGGGACAGAAATCAGAGATTCATCTGGTTCAATCAGGGAGCACTGGCTGACTGATAAAAGCAGGAGTCACAGGCACCCTGTTCACTCTGAGAGCTGGCTCTGAAGGAGTGTGTGAATGGAGGGTGACTTGATGATGGGATACTGGCCTCTGTGGAGTTATTTCAGGGTTGATTTTCAGGAGCTGGATTGATGTGATCCATATTTACCCTGTGTAGGACCCTTTGAATTATATGATGTGGTTTTATGTCATATTTACAGCATAGCAACAAGCCATTTGGCAATAAAATGTGAATGCTTATTTTCCACAAAATTCTCGTCATACTCTCTGTCATTTGCCCACATCAACATATCTTTTTATCCCTTTCGCCTCATGTCTTCATGTAACTTTCCTTAATCATGTCTACTCTTTTCACCTCAAGTACTCATTGCAGTAGCAACTTAGAAATCTAATGAAGCTTAAAAAAGCTTCTCATAAATTCCTTATTGAATTTATTCATGGCAATCTTAAATTTATGGCCATCTTGTCTACCTTGTCCTCTTCCTATTCTTTACAGCTACCCAATTAAGGGAAGCCAATGCCCCAGTAGTATTATTGCTGTACTGTTCATCCAGAGACCCAGGTACAAATCCCACCATGGCAGATGTGGAATTTGAATTCAATAGGTAAAATAAAACCCTGGAATTAAGAGTCTAATGATGACCATGAGTCAATTGTCAGGAAAAACACATCTGTTTCATTAATGTTCTTTCGGGAAGGAAACTGCCATCCTTACCTAGTCAACATGTGATTCCAGTCCCACAACAATGTGGTTGTCTCTTACCTGCCCTCTGAGCAACCAGGGATGGGCAATAAATGTTGGCCTAACTAGTGATGCCCATATCCCATGTATGAATTAAAAAGAATTAAATATTTTCCATAATCTAAAAGATCTCAGTGAAGGCATCCTTTAATCTCTTTTCTGGAGAATAAAAGTGCTGATATGTTTAATGTTGCCTAACTGTTATAGTACTCTTAGTGCATGTATTATTCTACAAAAACATGTTATTTGGGTAATGGTTCTGAAAGAGTTAACATTTATTTTAAATTAGTGCCACTCATTCTACTGATGCTACACAATATATGAATGATTTAGAGACGCCGGTGTTGGACTGGGGTAAACCTGTTGAACTATCACCTGGTGTTGTGTGATTTTTAACAATATATGAATATTGACTAGGAGTTATTCTCTAGCTTTCAGAGGGAACAGATGAACTCAACCAGCTCCTTAAGGTGCTACATAGACTAGATTCCCTAAAGTGTGGCAACAGGCCCTTCAGCCCAACGAGTCCACATTGTCCCTCCGAAGAGTAGAAGACCCAGACCCATTTCCCTCTGACTAATGTACCTAACACAATGAGCAATTTAGCTTGGCCAATTCACCTGACCTACACATCTGTGGACTGTGGGAGGAAACTGGACCACCCAGAGGAAACTCACTCAGACATGGGGAGAATGTGCAAACTCCAGACAGACACCCGAGGCTGGAATTGAACCTGGGTCCCTGGCTCTGTGAGGCAGCAGTGCTAACTACTGAGCCACCGTGCCACCAAATGGTTATACCTGACAATTATGAAGTTGTACAGATTACTCGTGGAGTAAATCATCTTGTTATATAGGAACAGTACCTCTTCTGTTGACAGTCCATAGTGGTGTAACCTCTACCACTGATCAATAGATAGACTCAAAACAAAACAAAGACAAAGAACTGCCTCTAACAGCCGTTCCCCAGTACCACATACTGGTACAGGTGGCAAATATCATAAGGTGCGAGGAATGGTCATCGGGGAAAATACCACTAAACAGTATTTTGCTGGTGTTGCTCCAATTGTATTTTGGAATAAGGAGACAAATTTCTTGGCGAGTTTATTCACTAACCTATTCTACCCCTCTAGAAATTAACTCTAGTACTTCTTTTTTTAATTAACTTTCATCACCATCTTTATTATTTTGTGTCTGTAGCCCCAGACCCCTCTCGGTGCCATTAAGATATTTATTTTCCAAGGAATCTGTAACCTCCTCATTGTTCCGACTAAAATATACAAACTCATATTTATCTATTTTGAAGTTCTTTTGTCCTTGTCAATTATGCAAGTTTATGAAATTCTGGAAAGAGTAAACTTTCATTCTGGTAAACTGCCTGTTACCCAGCTGTTTTCTAAATGATGAAAGACAAGCAATGGTTGCTATGTTTAACTAAATTTATAATGGCACCTTCTGGATTGTTGCAAAACAGCACACATGCAGCTTGAAGAGCATATTGATTCCGACTTTACCTCCGTTAGCCTAAAGAAACGATTACCTTATGGAAATAGATTTTTCAATAAGAAGCTTTAGGCCAAGGAATGACCCTTAGCTAAGTAATCCATAGAATAGAATCCCTACAGTGTGGAAATAGGCCCTTTGGCCCAACAATTCCACACCAACCCTCTGAAGAGTAACCCACCAAGACCCATTCCCATACCTTATTACTCTATATTTACCACTGATTAATGCACCTAACCTACACATCCCTGAACACTACAAGCAATTTACCATGGCCAATTCACCTAACCTGCACATCTTTGGACTGTGGGAGGAAACCAGAGCACCCGGAGGAAACTCACGCAGACACAGGGAGAATGTGAAAGCTCCACACAGTCACCCAAGGCTGGAATCAAACCAGGTCCCTAGTGCTGTGAGGCAGCAGTGCAAACCACTGAGCCACTGTGCCGCCCATCACTAGCATTTTTTAATACCATTCAAACTTCTCATTGTATTCCATTAACTTCTACCCACAACAGTTGCACTTTCCAAAACCTACTTGTTCTACGTCCTTCATTGGTCTGTTAAGTAGAGGTGAAGAAATTTTATTTCATTTTCTTTCTCATTCTTAGTTTGTACCTTGTGCCTGTTGCTCACAGTGAATGCTTTTCTTAGATCATAACATTTGTTCTATCTATCTTACTAATTTTCAGGACGTGTAGTTTTGCAATATTATTTTCTTCATAGGAGTCCTCAAGGCAGTATCGTGATGGTCCATTATTAGTTATTGATGTTTATTTTCTTCACACAATGGATGTATTTTATCAAATTTCACTGTGGCAACAGAATGGTAAGATAGGGAGATTAGTTTTGAAGCAATTGGTAACAGAATTCTTTGCAAGGGTTGCACCTCCATTGTGGAGAAGTGCAGTACCTCTCTACTTCTGTTTTTTTGACACAAGGTGCACACATCTTTATTCAATTTCCACCACCAGGAAGAAAAGAAAACACCCGAGTGGCCAGTGACAAGCAGTGCCCTTCACATCAAAGGGCAATGCTGTGTGATCATGCCGTACCTCTCTATTTTTCTTTTTGCCTTATCTATAAACAAATGGAGGAAAAGAAGTTTGGCTGATCACTGACATAACTCCACAGAGGCCGGTGTCACATCACTAAGTCACCCTTTATTTACATGTGGAAGTCCTTGACACTGATCTAGCTCCCTCAGAACCAGCTCTCAGAGTGACAGGATGTCTGACCTTCTTGTTTTTATTTATTTTTTATTTTTTCTCTGTTTTTTAACCCCCCCACACTCCCGCCTAACTGCGGTAGTGCTTATTTTTCCCCAACACTCATGTTGTGTGTATGTAGGTGTGAGACACAGTGAGAGACACAAGTTGCACGAATCTTTATTCGGTTTCCACCACCAGGAAGAAAGGAAACACCCGAGTGGCCAGTGACAAGCAGTGCCCTTCACATCAAAGGGCAATGCTGTGCGATCATGCAGTACCTCTCTAAAACTATTCTGTAACTGAAATTCTACCACAGGTTTGACACAGGTACAGTCAGATCTTCTGTAACATGATGGTATGTTCTGATGCAACTTTTCATTTTTAGATTTCTTAGTGTGGAAACAGGCCCTTCAGCCCAACTAGTCCACACCAACCCATTTCCCTCTGACCAATGTGCCTAATACTATGGGCAATTTAGCATGGCCAATTCACCTGACCTGCACATCCTTTGGACTGTGGGAGAAAACTGGAGCACCCAGAGGAAACCCACGCAGACACGGGGAGAATGTACAAACTCCACATAGACCGTCGCCTGAGGCTGGAATCGAACCTGGGACCCTGGTGCTGTGAGCCACCGTGCCTCCTTTTTTTTTCGTTCTTTTTTATTCTTGAAATAATCAAGAGGAGACTCCTTGACATTGCTCCAGCTCCCTCAGAGCCAGCTGTCAGAGTGAACAGAAAGTCTGACACTCCTATTTTTTATTTTTTTTTAACCCCCACACTCCCGTCTAACTGCGGTGGTGCTTATTTTTTCCCCAGCACCCATGGTGTGTGTGTGCAGGTGTGAGACACAGTGAGAGACACAAGGTGCACGAAACTTTATTCGGTTTCCACCACCAGGAAGATAGGAAACACCCGAGTGGCCTGTGACAAGCAGTGCCCTTCACCTCAAAGGGCAATGCTGTGTGATCATGCAGTACCTCTCTATTGTGCACTGGAGGTTGGGTTCAGCAAACAATGTATTTTAACTTCAATCAAAACATCATCCGAATTCAATTAGTGCCAAATTTGGAACTGAATTTGAGCCAACCCTTCCTTCACAGCAGCATGCAGCTGTTTTCTGTATGTTTCCCAGAATGAGACATAATTCTAAAGGCAGGATACAACTTTGTTAATTTTTCATTAACTTTTCTTCTTAAATTTTTATATGCCCACAATTGTCAAAAGTGAGGGCAGTTTTTCATTCTCAGCTCACCTCTCCAGAGTTGATAAAGTGTGGTGCTGGAAAAGGCACAGCAGGTCAGGCAGCATCTGAGGAGCAAGAGAGTCAATGTTTTGGGCAGGTCCCTTCTTCAGAACTGGGGAGGGGGAAGGAGGGTGAGAGATGAATGGGAGAAGGGGAAAGGTAGGCGAAAGGTGGACAAAGGCAGGAGGTGATAGTAATAGGTCAGTGGGAAGGGTGGAGCAGATAGGTGGGAAGGAAGATGGACAGATAGGTCAAGTCAAGGAGGCAAACCTGAGTCAGAAGGTTGTGTCTGGGATGGGGTGGAGGGAGGGGAGATTTGAAAACTGTTGAATGCAACGTTGAGGCCACGTGGTTGTAGGCTCCTGAGGAGGAAGATGAGGTGTTCTTCCTCTAGTTTGCAGGTGGCCTTGTGTAGGCAGTGGCGGAGGCCCAGAATGGACATGTCATGGGGGGAGTGGGAGGGGGAGTTGAAGTGGATGCCCACAGGAAGGTGGGATTGGTCCGTGCATTCCCTGAACCGTTCCCTGAGTTTGCACTTGGTCTCTCCGATGTAGAGGAGACCATATCGAGAACACCAGATACAATAGATGAGGTTAGAGGATGTACAAGTAAATCTCCGCCAGATTTGAAATGATCCATGGGGTCCTTGGACAGTTGTGAGGGTGTAGGTTTTGCACCTCTTGCAGTGGGAAGGGCAGGTGCCAGGAGTGGAGGGTCAGTGAGGATTGTGGATCTAAGGACGGTGTCACAGTGGGAATGATCCCTGTGGAATGCAGATAGGGGTGGAGGGAAATATATGTTTGGTGGCGTCTCCATAGAACTACAATTGAGTCAAACCAAATTCACACAACAATTTGTAACCATTGCAGAAAGGAATCTGTCAAGGTTCAATCTGGTTCCTGGCAATATATTGAATTTTGAATATTTTCCAAAGTTCTGCCTACAATTATTGTTTTTGTTGCTTTACATTTTCCTTTCCTTTGACTTGAACATATGTATTCCTAAATATCTGTGACTTTGCAAGACAGGAATTGTTTCTTGCTGATAAAAAGAGGGTTTAGAATGCTACCATTACATCTTCAACAAGCTGGAGGAAAGATTGTGGTTAACTCTAGTGGCTGGAAGTGATTGAAGGCTGGTAAGGCAGGGAAGTGTAAGCTAAAGTAAACAATACGCAAGGATCAGAGCCCATCAAAGAGCTTAAGGCCTAGAGGGAAAGGAGAAGGGAATGTTCAGACAGAATGAAGCATAGATAATGGAATGGCCATGGCTTGGTAATGAATGAAGAATTAATGCTGATAAACCAATGAACCTACCTTGCTGGTATTTGCAAATTAAGCTTGGGACTTCTTCATTTTTGAGGAGAAAGTGAGGTCTGCAGATGCTGGAGATCAGAGCTGAAAATGTGTTGCTGGAAAAGCGCAGCAGGTCAGGCAGCATCCAGGGAACAGGAGAATCGACGTTTCGGGCATAAGCTGCGCTTTTCCAGCAATACATTTTCAGCTCTGATCTCCAGCATCTGCAGACCTCACTTTCTCCTCAAAGATTTCAACCTACTGCGAATCCTCTTACAAGGATGCCTTCCTTGAAGAAGCTCTCTTCCTCCCTCTTTCCTGAAGAAGGGCTTATGCCCGGAACGTCGATTCTCCTGTTCCCTGGATGCTGCCTGACCTGCTGCGCTTTTCCAGCAGCACATTTTCAGCTCACTTCTTCATTTTTCCACTGCTATTGATCCAATTGAGGAGACTTAAATTTTCACTGCAGCTGTAGTTGAAGAAAATGTTTTCTTACAATTATAAAGGTAGAATTGCATAGAAGATGCAGCCCACAAACAGGCTACAAGGCCCAACATCCCATGTCAATGTTTAGGATCCACCCAAACCCCTTCTAGCTTTCTTTATTTGATCTAATCACCTTCTGTCATCTCCTTTCTCCCTCATTGACTTACCCAGTTTGCCCTCAAACACATCTTTTGCTATTTGCCTCAAACACTTCATGTGGCAATGAGTCCTGCATTACCTCTCATCTCCGGATCAGAAGAAGAGGTGCAGGAGTAGATGGTATAACTCCTCTAGCCTGTGCTGTCATCAAATAAGATCATAGCTGACCTTCTATCTCAATCCTATTTTCCTGCACCAAACCCACACCATCCAAAACTCTATTATTCGATTGATTGATTTATTGTCCCGAGCACTGAAGTAAAGTGAAAAGCTTTGTTTAAGAGCAGTATAGGCAGATCATTGTAAGCAAGCAGGTACAGATCATAGGTTGGAAAAAAGACTCAGACAGAGGCATACAGGTTACATTACACAGGACGTCCTATGGCAAGATCAATGTTAGCAAGATCAGCATTATTTAAGGCTAGAGAGTCCATCCACCAGTCTAGTAACGACCTGGAAGAAGCTGTTCCTGAACCTGCCCTGCTTGTGTTCAGGCTTCTGTACCTCCTGTCTGAAGGAAGAGGTTGAGGAGAGCATTACCAGGGTGCACTGGGTCTTTGATGATATTGGCAGCCTTTCTGTGGCAGTGAGCTGTGTAAATGGAGTCCATGGATGGAAGGTTGGCTTCAGTGATGGTCTGGGCTGTGCACACCACCTTCTGTAGTTTCTTATGGTCCTGGGCAGAGAAGTTGCCGTACCAGACTGTTATGCACCTGGATAGTATGCTTTCAATGATGCGTCTGTAGAAGTTGGTGAGGGTCCTTATGAACATGCCAAATTTCCTGAGCTGCCAGGCAGGAGTCTGGAAGAACACAGCAAGCCAGGCAGCATCAGGAGGTGGAGAAGTCAACAATTTGGCTGTAGCCCTTCTTCAGGACTGGGGTTTGGGTGTTGGGGGAGCTGCAGATAAAGAGGGAGATGGGGTTAGGGTGGTGGTGGGGATAAGTGAAGACAGGTAGACAGTAACACAAGGTTGGTCAATGCGAGGATTGAATCCGGTGGCAGGGAGCAGTGGGAGTGAGGGGGAATGGCTGGGAAGGGAGTCAGGGGGATGGGGAGGGAGGTTATTTGAAATTGGAGAACTTAATGTTGAGTCCTCTGGGCAAAAGGGTGTCCAGGCAGAAGATAAGTTATTGTTCCTCCAATAGGCATTGGAAGAGACCAAGGATAGTTGGAAATGGAGTGGGAAGAGGAATTGAAATGAGCGGTGACTGGGAGGTTCGGTCGGCCCCTGCAGGCCTGGCTGCGATGCTCGGCGAACCATTCCCTAAGTTTACGTTCAGTCTCCTCATTGGAGAGTAGACCACATTGGGAGCACCTGATGCATATGCAGATGCCGACCTGACCTCCCAGTCACCGCCCATTTCCACTCCCCCAACCACTCCCTTTCTGATATAACCATTCTTGGACTCTTCCATTGCCAAAACAAACCACACCACAAATTGGAGGAACAATACCTTATCTTCCGCCTGGGCACCCTACAGCCTGGAGGACTCAACATTGAGTTGTCCAATTTCAAATAATCCCCCTCCCCATTCCCTGACTCCCTCCCCAGCCCCTCCCCCTCCCTTCCATTGCTCCCAGCCACCAACTGGATTCAATCCTCTCATTGACCAACCAGGTGGTACTCTCTACCTGTCTTCACTTACCCCACCACCACCCTAACCCCATTTCCCCCTTTATCTGCAGGTTCCCCACACCCATTCCCAGTCCTGAAGAAGGGTTACACCCGAAACATGACACCCGAAAGCTTACACCCGGCTTCTCCACCTGCTGGTGATGCCTGGCCTGCTGTGTTCTTCCAGCCTCCTGCCTGTCTACCTTGGATTCCAGCATCTGCAGTTTTTTTGCTTCTAACCAAATTTCCTGAGCCGCCCGAGGAAGAAGAGGTATTGCTGTGCCTTCATGACCATCGCAAGTATGTGGGACGTCCAGGACCGGTTTTCAGTTATCGTCATTCCAAACCTTTGTTATGAATATACAGGGAAGAAAATTATCTAAGGTTACAAAGGGATTTGATCAATTGGGCCAATGGCCTGAGGAGTGGCAGATAGAGTGTAATTTTGATAAATGTGAGGTATTGCCATTTGGTAAAACAAAGAAGGGCAGAACTTACACAGTTAATGGTAGCACCCTGGGTAGCATTGTTGAACAGAGAGACCTAGGGGTTTAGGTACATAGTTCTTTGAAAGTTGCACCAGAGTAGTTAACAAGGCAGATAACCCTTGCCTACATTGCTCACACTATTCAGTATAGTAGATGGGAAATCATGTTGAGGTCGTATAGGATGATGGTGAGGCTACTTTTGGAGTACTGTGTACAGTTCTTGTCACCTTATTATAGCAAGGATATTAGTAAATTGGAGAAGATTCAGGAAAGATTTATCAGAATGTTGCGAGGAATGGAGGGTTTGAGTTATAAGGAGAGACTGGATAGACTGGAGTGTACGAGGTTTAGGGGTGACTTCATAGAGTTTTATAAAATCATGAGGGGTGTAGATAAGAAGAATAGCCAAGGTGTTTTCCCTAGGGTGGGGGAGTTCAAAACAAGGGGGCATTTTTAAGGTGAGAGGAAAGAGATTTGAAAGGGACTCGAGGGACAACGTTTTCACACAGAGGGTAGTTCGTATGTGAAATGAACTGCCAGAGGAAGTCATAGAGTCGAGAGTGTGGTGCTGGAAAAGCACAGCAGCTCAGGCAGCATCCAAGGAGCAGGAGAATCAATGTTTCGGGCAAGAGCCCTCAAACTGCTCCTGCTCCTCGGATGCTGCCGGCCATGCTATGCTTTTCCAGCACCACACTCTCGTCTCTGATCTCCAGTATCTGCAGTCCTCACTTTCACCTAGAGGAAGCCATAGACATAGGTTCTGTTACAACATTTCAAGAACACTTGGGACAGTAATATGAATAGGAAATGTTTAGGGGGATATGGATCAAATGCAGGCAAGTGGGACTAGTTCAGTTTGCGAAACTTGGTTGGCATTGACAATTTGGACCAGAGGGTCTGTTTCCATGCTGTACGACTCTATGACTCAATGACTTCATAACTGCCTGGTGAGATAGAGAATTCCAAGCTTTTAAGTGAACAAATGTTTCGTTCTGTCAGTCCTAAGGACCAATCTCCCATTCTGAAACTGTGAATATGTTCTAATCTGCCCGGTGGGAAACATTCTCTCTATATCTACCTTATCAAGTCCCTTAAAGAGTCTTACATGTTACAATGAAACCATCTTTCATTCTTCCAAATGCTAGGCAACATAAGCCTAGTTTACTTGATCTCTCCTCACAGGACCACATTCCCAAACCCAGAAATCAGTCTTAATTCCCTGGTGTTTCTATGAATGTCTATTTTAAAATTGTGACCCTAGTTCAGGTCTCCACATCTTTGTCATTAAAATATGAAACCAATGAGCCGATACCAAGCAAATGAAAAGAATCAAGGGGTGAGGATGCTCTGAATTAAGCTGAAAGCCGACAGAGGAGCTGACATGCTCCACAAATATGATTTTATTGATAAATTGTTTTTAATGGGTGGAGCTGGTTCCAATTAGCTCAAATAGCTGCACAAGTTTGTGGAATTTCAGGAATGGAGAGAGGTCATCATCAGTTCACTGCCTTTACTTGAAAGAGAGTAGTGTAAGGATGTTACAGCTGACTTACCATGTTATTGGTGTAACTATCTGATAGGCTTATTAGTCCTATGTGGAAGGAGGATTTTATGGACTCACACAGGCTGTACAGTTTTGGGGGATTGGAACAGGAATATCCTGCTGAATGTCAATTCAGAATTGACAGCCAGAACTCTGGTCTCCATGCATTGGAATTGCCTGATCTTTGCACTTCCTCAGACAGAAAGGGGAATGCTGTTGCTACATCCCAGAGTTGCTCCAATCCCAACCATTAACAATTGGCAAACAGATAATGCGACCTCACCCCCAGTTCTGAAGTACTTAATCCCACTTGGGTGGGCTGGCAGACACAAAATGATGTGGTGGGTGAAAGGGGTTTGATTACTTTACTTTACAGTGTGGAAACAGGCCCTTCGGCCCAACAAGTCCACACCAACCCGCCAAAGCGCAATCCACTCATACCCCTACATTTACCCCTTACCTAACACTACGGACAATTTAGCATGGCCAATTCACCTGACCTGCACATCTTTGGACTGTGGGAGGAAACCGGAGCACCCAGAGGAAACCCACGCAGACACGGGGAGAATATGCAAACTCCACACAGTCGCCTGAGGCGGGAATTGAACCCGGGTCTCTGGTGTTGTGAGGCAGCAGTGCTAACCACTGTGCCACTGTGCCGCCCACAGTTTTGGGGGATCCGGATTTGAATCCGGATTGAATTTTAAAATCATTATATGGATGCTGGCAGCATCACATTTCTGAATCATGGGGGTGGAGTAGGAGCTACATAGGGATGAAGCAATGTGCTGGTCATAAATACATGGGTGCCTCTGCTTCTGATGGTGTACTATGATTCTGATGGCGTTGCACTGGGAAAGATATTGTTGCCAACAGAACTGCTCTTTCAGGCTGTCCGCTGGTAATGCTAGCTTCTTGATATTATCATTGCCAACTGAGTTTGACTTGACTCTATCATTGCTACAACTCAGAATCTGTCCCTTTGTACAATTTTTAATGAAGTACAGTTACATCATAAATACATCTAAATATAGCAGCAATATAGTAGAAAAGAGTGAGAAGGAGCTACTGTCACTTTTCACTGAGGAACCAGCTCTGTGTGTATTTTATTTCTTTCCATTAACATCACACATTTTTTTTTGCCAACCTTTCTGCCAAATCTTCAGAAAACACAAGGCTTGCACTCTTATAGATTAGATCCTCTACAGTATGGAAACAGACTCTTCGGCCCAACAAGTCCACACTAACCCTCCAAAGAGTGACCAACCCAGACCCATTCCCCTAACCTATATTTACCCCTGACTAATGCATCTAACACTATGGATTCTGGATCAATGGTGCTGGAAGAGCACAGCAGTTAGGCAGCATCCGAGCAGCTTCAGTAAAATCGACGTTTCGGGCAAAAGCCCTTCATCAGGAATAAAGGAAGAGAGCCTGAAGCGTGGAGAGATAAGCTAGGGGAGGGTGGGAGTGGTGAGAGAGTAGCATAGAGTACAATGGGTGAGTGGGGGAGGAGATGAAGGTGATAGGTCAGGGAGGAGAGGGTGGAGTGGATAGGTGGAAAAGGAGCTAGGCAGGTCGGACA
>NC_057742.1:29602580-29629459 GCF_004010195.1 Chiloscyllium plagiosum | reverse complement strand
AACGGAGGGCTTGGAGGCCCTGGTCATGGCGGATGGATGTGTAGAGGGATTGGATATCCATGATGAAGATGAGGCGTTGGGGGCCGGGGAAACGGAAGTCTTGGAGGAGGTGGAGGGCGTGGGTGGTGTCTCGAACATATGTGGGGAGTTCCTGGACTAGGGGGGATAGGACACTATGGGCAATTTAGCATGGCCAATTCACCTAACCTGCACATCTTTGGCTCAGGGGGCAAATAGATTAGACTCCCTATAGTACAGAAATGGACCCTTCGGCCCAAAAAGTCCACACTGACCCTCCAAAGTGTAACCCACCCCAACCCTATATTTTCCCCTGCCTAATGCACCTAACACTATGGTCAATTTAGCATGGCCAATTCACCTGACCTGCACATCTTTGGACTGTGGGCGGAAACCAGAGCAGCGGGAGGAAACACATGCAGACACGGGGTGAATGTGCAAACTCCACACAGACAGTCTCCTGAGGCTGGAATCGAACCTGGGTTCCTGGTGCTGTGAGGCCGCAGTACTAACCACTGAGCCACCACGTTGCTCCAAATAAATCTGTCATGTCACACTGGACATCCCAAAGTGCTTTAAAACCAAGGGCACACTTTTTAAAGTGTAGATCCTGTTGTAACATAGAAAATGCAGCAGCCAACTTGTACGCAGTAAGGTTTCCCAAATTACAATGTCACAATTACTGCAACACCTGTCCTCGAGTTACTGGCTGAGCGATAAATATTGGCCAGAATACCAGATAGACATCTACAGCTCTTCTACAAGTAGTGTCATAGGATTGGTCAGATCCCATTTGAGAGGGCATTGTTTCAAAAATCCTGATGGGATTTATGGGAGTAGAGCTAATCTTTTCACATTTTTGTCAACATTTATATATCGACAAAAACATCACAAATGCGCCTTAACCTGCTAACTACACTTTCAGCCTGTGCCAAGGTATCGGAGTACTGGTGACTCCTCAGTTAATGTCCACTGCCTGCATGCAATTAAAGACAAATAAGGTACAATTAACAGGCAGGCCTTGGTTTAATATCTAATCAAAAGGCAGCACTTCTTACAGTGTGGCACACCTCATGGCTGCCTAGATTTTACCCTCAAGTTTCTAGGGCTGCCTTCATGATGAGCTTGCCACTGAATAGCAGCTGAGATGAGGTCTAACTAATACTGGAGTCAAATAAAACCATACCTCCAGTATTTCAATGACGCAAATATTTAAAGCATTATTGAATTGCAGGGTGATTATTGATGGTCTCATTGGAGAACTTCTAGGAGCGTGCGTTGATTGGAAGCAGGGATCATTCCTGATTTCATGCCCCTCTCAGCTCAAGGAATTCCCAGGACTCTCTTGCTATTCCAATCATCACTCTGATTGCGATCAGCTTATTCAGCGCAGACTAGTGATCGACCATGAGACCTTTCAGATCTTAAAGATTAAGTCACATCTTAAGCAATGCTGCTGCTCACTGAGAGCTTAAAAAAAATTATCCTTGAAAAATCAAATACTTAATGCTTCCAAAGAATTATGCTGATGACTTCTATCAACCTTTCATTTTCCTATGCATTTTCAGTCGAAATTTGTAGTATCTCGGTAAATAATGAGCTTTAGTGACACCAGGAAGTGCCTCTTATAGTTCACTATGTTTTAGATGGCAAGGAAGAGTTGGAATTCTACCAATTATTGTCAGCAAGTGTGGAGGAGCCAGTGTTCCTGACAACCTGACAACGTGAGGGAGCTAAATTATATCAACAGAGATATGTTATCAACCCAGCCTGCTTCAGCAATTGTGTCATTTCAATTTCTGCATTTGAATTAAATCCATCACAGACTCAAGCTCAGTAACAGTCATGAAGCCCAGCGCTCTGAGGGATTTTTAAATTAATATATCTAACTCCTCTAGACCAGTCAGTCTGTCATTACTTAAACAGAGTAATTCAAGAAAACCAACACAAAAGTTCAAAGTTAATGACATTTCCTGCTAATTGGAAATTCTTAGAAATTGCAGGATGGTGAAGAATACTACTTAAGGCACTATCATAAAGCTGTGGAAGATTATTTGCATAGCTTTTCAAACTGTGTTTTTAAAAACATGGCAAGACTATTCTTGTCATTGTAGCAACATTGAGTAGCTTGTCAATTAAATCATTGGGAAATGATAGTGTAAAAGGGCTTTAGATTTGTTTCTAGAGAATTGCAGAATAGTACAGGACAGTAGGAGGCTATTCAGCCCATCCAAACTCTACCAGATTTTTCTTGAAGAGCAATTGAATAATCCCGCTGCGATTTCTTTTCCTAGTAATCTACATTCTCTATAAAAAGTCAGAAGTCACATGACACTGGACTATAGTCCAACAGGTTTACTTGAAATCAAAAGCTTTCGGAACGCTGCTCCTTTGATGAAAGCTTGTGATTTCAAATAAATCTGTTGGACTACAACCTGGTGTCATTTGACTTCTGACTTTGTCCACCCCAGTCCACCCCAATACCGGCACCTCCACATCATATTTTTTATACAATAGAACTAAATTAAGTTTATTATAAAGACTGTATCTGCACTGTATTATTTTGCAAGGAACCAATAACTTAAGAGATTTACAACCACAGCAACAGAAAGGCCATGACTCTTAGTTGAGAGATTATAGCTTTAAATTCTCCTCTGGGACTGAAAATAAGGGATGGGCGAGACATACTTTACTGCTTTTTAAACATTTTTGAAATATACAACAAAATAATCAGGCACTCTTTGAAATGCTCTCTTCCACAAAACAGTGATACTATTTCAGGACACAGTCCCAGTTCTAACCAAATTCTAACCAAACAAAAACCATTGATTGAGACACAGTGTGGTAAGAGCAACTCATTAACTTTTTTCCCAAAATTTCCTAATTAACCTTTTTAGAGATGTTATTACACACCTCTGGTGTGGGTGGGACTTGAATCTAGGCCACCTAGTTCAGAGAAAGAGACACTACCACTGCATTGCAACAGCCTCATCATAAAGAGGCAGTCTGGCACAAAGAAGCATTGGTTCAGTGGAATCTGTGCTCTTGGCCACACCTACTTGACTGATTGACAGCTGAAAGAGTAAATAACAAACAGCACATATTGCTGTAATCTCAGTAATTGAAGCAATTGGAAGGTCACATTTTTAAAGTCCTGTTATTTTACGGAGCATTTCAGAATGAGAGAAAATTGTATGCTCTCGCAGTTCTACAGCCATTTATCTCACCAGCCATTAGTGAGGACAATTACAATTTGAAGAGAAAGCTTTTTGTCAAGTTGCTTTTTCTCAGAAGACAGACATTTTCCGGCTGCTCTGATTTCTCTCTTTGCCTGTGGGCTTGTGTTTCCTCTTTCACTGACACTATCTGGACCCACCAAGTAACAGGGAGCTGCTTTCTCTGCTTGTCTGCTTGCTTAAACTAAATCTCCCTCGACCCATCATCTTTACTGTCTGCATTAACATGGAGCTTCAACTTTCAGCTACTTGGCATTGAACATCTACAGCCACACAAACAGTTCCAGGAGTCTGTCATAAACTGAGTACAGATTTATCCTTCACCTTACTGTGTTTTTAAAAATAATTCTTTCCGGCAGACTCAACATTTCTAATTACTCAGCTCTCTAAGTAATTAGGTTGAATCTTTGAACTTGTACTCATTAATGTCGTGAAGGTGGTTCTGTAAGTGTACAAGTAAATGAATTGTTTATAATTTGTTAATTTGTGGCCTCTGGTCTCTGTTTTAAAACTGAGCTACTAGTCCTGCCATTCCCCTGCCTCTCACGTGTTGCAAGAAATATTTCAGGTGCTTCTATTAACACACAGCCATTTCCTTTTCTGTCAAATCATTAACATGAAAGGAGTTTCACCCACAGCCAACAGGAACCATAGACGTGTGGCTACATTTTCAGTCATTATTCCTGGGCTTTGTGTTGTAGTCACCAGCAGGAAATCATTAACTCACAGGCATCTCGTGGCAGCTCCAGCATGTTAACCCTTTCACTGCCAAGCACTATTCTGTTAAAAAGACGGGCTCATGGTTGCCATCAACCTGTGAAGGTGCGGGAATAACAATTTACCTCCTCGACAGCCTTGGAATAATCTATGCTTTGGCCTTCAGGAAAGGTTTAATTTAGATTATTATCACAAAGGAAAGGAGAAATCAAGGCAGATTATCATTTTTGAAATATGTATAAATGCTCCAGTTTTAGGTCCTGGGATGAATTGAGCATTCATCTGTATGACTGCTTGTTACCTGTTAAATCTTTGGCACGGTTATATTAGTCTAAATGACAAAGGTATTCTGATAGAATTCAGTTAGCCTCAAAGAGAAGAATAAGGTGGCAAACACATTCCTAGTCTGTAATGACCTGTTCAAGAAGATTATATTTGTATCCATAAACACAAATTTAATTTCTGTGTTTCCCATGAAAACAACAAGGTATGATGTTAGAAAGCACTTTGATACACAAAGGATGGTAGACCACAGAGTCCATTTGGTCCATCAAGACCACACCAACTCCCTGAAGAGCAGAGAACCCTGACCCTGTACTTCCTGCAGCTAATCCACCTAACTTGCACATCTTTAAGCTATGGGAAGAAACTGCAGGTCCCAGAGGGGGCCCACACTGACACAGGGAGAACGTACAAACTCCACACAGACAGTTGCCCAGTGCTGGAATTGAACCTGGGTCCCTCGCGCTGTGAGCCACCATGTTGCCATAGATGGTTGGAACTCTCTTCCACAAAAGACAGTAGGTGCTGGATCAGTTGTTAATTTTAAATCTGAGATGGAAAGATTTTTATTCAGCAAAGATATTAAGGGATGGGGGTCAAAGGCAGGTCTACTGAGTTAGGCCGCAGATCAGCCATGATCTCATTGAATGGCAGAACAGGCTGGAGAGGCTGAATGACCTATTCCTGTTCCTTTGTTCCTATGACTACTTGAAGAACAATGATAACAGGAGACAAAATACCTAAATTACTGAAAATAAAGAAAGAGCTTGTGTTTATTGAGCCACCGTCAGGATCTCAGGACATTTCAAAGTGCCACTTAAATCCATTTTGAAGAATGCCATTGTTGCAGTGTAGAGAAACACTGCCATCAATTTTGCGTGTACCCAGCTCCCACAAACAGCTCCGTGACTGTTGCTGGATTGGAACATGGTTTGATTGATTAGTAGTGGTTTCTGGAGAAAACATTGCTGCTCTTCTTCAAAATAGTGCTACAAAGTCCATCTGTGTGTTACATCTCATCAGAACACACCATTTCCAATATCCTTAACAGTGGAATGAAGTATCAGCCTGAGTGAGGTCTTTGAAGCCTTTGAAGTTGGCCTTGAAACTCCAACCTCCTGATGAAGAGGTGAAAATGCCATCACTGCTAAGGCTGACATGTACAGTAGCATTCTTGCAGTTAGTGAGATCCCTGTCCATAGATGCAGTACCTGGCAGCATCGGTGGCATCTTCATTGGCAAGGTCCAGCGAGGACTCATAGAGGCAAAGACATTGGTGGATGTGAGATGGCACCAAAGAGTAATGACTTTCATTCTAGGGGTGGCACAGTGAAGGAGATTCGTACTTGGCCAACAGGCCCATGATGGAGTACTTAGCATGATGGGGTGGCATGATGGCTCAGTGGTTAGCATTGCTGCCTCACAGCACCAGGGACCCAGGTTTGATTCCAGCCTTGGGCGACTGTCTGTGTGGAGTTTGCATGTTCTCCCCATGTCTGTGTGGGTTTCCTCCAGTACTCCAGTTTCCCCCCACATTCCAAAGATGTGCAGGCCAGGTGAATTGGCCATGCTAAACTGTCCATAATTGTTAGGAGCATTAGTCAGAGGGGAGTGGGTTACTCTTTGGAGGGTCGGTGTGGACTTATTGGGCCGAAGGGCCTGTTTCCACACTGTAGGGAATCTAATCTAACAAGAAGGACTGTAGAGTTGGATATCTTCTTTATTTCTTCATTTTTCTGCTTTTATAGTCTGTGTTCTGATTTACTTTTCCGTGTTTTAAGATGGCACTGGAGAGTAGCAACATTCTAAAACACTTTTCACTGTATTTTGTAAAAAGGTACACATGCTAATAAATAAATCAATTAATTGAATCAAGTCCAAATCAGGCAACAAAAATGAACCCTTCTACAGGGGAAGAACTAATTGAATTTCAAAGTGCCTGCTGACCATTGGAGAAAGGAGATCCGTTCAACATATATTTCTAATGAACCTGTTTAGGCAGGTCATTATAAGCCTCCAGAGCAAGTAGGACTTGAACATGGGCCTCCTGGCTCAGGGGTACAGACACTACCACTAAGCCAAACAGCTTCAACAATTTCATGACATCAACAGAAAATGGACAAGGAAATTATCCACGTAAATTTCAAGAACAAATCAAATTAGTCAAGGAGAATCAAGTTATGAGTCATATGGTGAAGACATACCTATCAAAATATTTGTCAAGGCACAGTGCCAAAGGGCCAATTAACATCCCAAAAATGGCCTCAAGCAAGTGTTTCTTAACTGGTTAAAAGGACCATGTAAGGACATTGTTTTTAATAACTCTAAAACTGGATGATTGGAAGCGAAGGCTGCTCTGAGAATTTGCCTCATTCTTATTTCTGATACACTCCAAAGGCTCCTGTATTGATCAGGAGGTCCTGATCCTTGTTTATCATGTACTTTTCATGAGATGTGATAGTCACTAACAATATCAGTAGCTGTTAACCATTCCTGACTCTTTCAGAATGTGGTGGTGTTGCTGGTTGTGAGTTGTCATCTGGAACAGCCACATTCAATGTGGTGTAAGTACACTGGCAGTTCTATTGGAGAGGGAATTCTAGAATTTGGTGTAATGACGGTGAAGCAATGGTGATATAGTTCTGGATGATGAGAGATGATGCATACTTCAAAGGAGAATTTACAGGTAATGGTACACCTTTGCATTTGCATCCTTGTTATTCTAGGGGTTGCTGGTTCAGAAGGCAGCAGTGAACATCCTAACGTTAAACCTGATGATGGGAGAAGGTAATTGCTGATGCAACTGAGAATGGTTGCACCTAGCTCACTGGATTTCCTAAAGAAATCCTGGGACTGAGGTGATTGACTTCAGGATCCAGAACCATTATGCTTAGTTTGACTCCAGACAGTAGAGAGTTTTCCACTTGATTACCATTGACTTCCACTTTATTAGGGCTTCTAAATGCCAAATTTGGTCAGATGTTGCCTTGATATCCAATGCAGTCACTCTTATATCCAATGCTTCACTGCACCTCGAGAAATTAGCTCTTTAGGCCATTTTTAGTTTAAAACTGGCCAGCCCTATTAGAATCCAAACTGTATGTTGGTAAACAAATTCTACTTGATTATACTGTGATTCCATCATTTTGCTAACAGTTGAGATTAGATTTATGGGGCACTAATTTGCCAGATTGAATTTGTCCTGCATTCTGTGGGTAGGTCACACCTGGGCAATTTTCCACAAAGTTGGGTAAATACCAATGTTATATCTGTAATAGAGGCCTGACCAATCCTGGACAATAATCTTCAGTACCACAGCCAGGATGTTTACGAGGCCCAAAGCCTTTGTTTATCAGGTTCTTCAGTCCCATCATGGTATCATGTGGAATGAGTTGAATTAGCTGAAGGTTGACATCTGATGCCAGGAGCCTCAGGAAGTAGAGATGGATCATAGATGCATCAGTTAGGCTGAAAATGGTTGAAGATTTATTCAAATATTATTCCCATGTCTTATTGACTCCAAATTTGCAAAATCCTCTAGTGGTGTGTCCCAACATAAAGTCTCTGTTCCCTGAACACTGAACTATTTCATACTTTCTATGAAATAACTCCCTGTACAGTTCCCTCTCCTAAATTTCCAGACTGTTTGGACTCTTCTCTCAAAATCACTCTGCCTTGACATCTTGCAATTCACAAAGCACTTGATCTGTTAATCCCAGTCCTTAGCAATTTTTTCATTTTCTTTCATTGGCAGTTATTAGTCTGACTTCAAACTGGACATTTGAAATTTGAAACAAATTAGAAAATGCAGGAAAATCCTCAGTAGATTGGCCAGAATTACAAAAAAAATTGAGGTTAATGTGAGGACAGAGACCTTTTGTCGTGTGTTGTTCTCTTATTCACGAGAAGTGATATTGTTGGCATTTATTGTGTTAGGAAAGCTGAGGGGATGCCTTTTTGAATATTGAACATTGAGTCAAGATTAGAGTGGTGCTGGAAAAGCACAGCAGGTCAGGCAGCATTCGAGGAGCAGAAAAATCGACGTTTCGGGCAAAAGCCCTTCATCAGTATTGATCAAGATATTTGAGTCCAGAGTTATACAGATGCTGTCTCATATAGACAGACCAGATAAAGTGACAGAATTAAAGCAGAAGTTGCTGGAAAAGCTCAGCAGGTCTGTCAGCATCTATGTAGAAAAATCAAAGTTAATGTTTTGGGTCGAATGACCCTTCCTCAAAAGTGATAGAATTCCTTCCTCCTATGACAATTGATAGTTTCAGTAACATAGCTGTTTGTCCATTTGTACCCTTTAAAATGCATTAACTTTGAACCTAAAACACTGAAGTCTCTCCATCAAATCTAAATTTAAATGCATTTTCTATTTAACCAAGCAACTATGATCCTGTAATTTTATAGAGAGTATAGGAACAGAGAATCGAGGTATGTAGGTATACAAATGCATGAAGCTGGCTGGAAAGGTTGAGGAGGTTATATTTTTGAAAAAAAGGACCCTATACATAAGAAATAAAGACATAGAGTTATAAGTTAAGGTTATGCTAAACCTTTATGAATGACTATTTCGGCCTCAACTGGAGTACAATATTGTAGCTAATTATGGGCACCATATTTTAGGAAGATAGCAATAAAATGTTTATAATGAATGGAAGAGATTTAGAACAAGAACAAAGAACAAATAACATTTACAGCCCAGGAACAGGCCCTTCAGCCCTCCAAGCCTGAGCCGATCCAAATGTACTGTCTAAACCATTTATTAGAATGAATAGGGAAAGATAAGGAGATTTAATAAAAGTTGTCAAACTTAGTCAGTATTTTGATAACATAAATAGAGAGAAACTGTTTCCTGTGGTGGAAGAGTTGGTAACCAAATGACCAGATTATCAGGAAAAGGATCAAATAAGTGATGATGTTGTTGTCCAACTCAGTGGCTTTTATGATCTGGAAAGTGCCACATGAGAGGGCGTAAAAGCAGATTCGATAACACTAAAAATGGAAACAGATCCAGATACTGTAAATCAGAAAGAAAAACAGAAATTGTTCTGAGGAAGGGTTACTCAACCTGAAACATTAATTTGAATTTCTTTCCACAGATGCTGCCAGACAGGCTGAGCTTTTCCAGCAATTTCTGTTTTTGTTTCAATAATAATATTCAAAAAGGAATTGAATAAATACTTGATGAAAAAATTGCAAGACTATGGGGACAGAGCAGATGTTCCAACCAGCTAGTATAGACATGGGCTGAATTATGTCCTTTTGTGCTGTTTCATGCTATGATTCTAAATGTGTACAGATTAACTGTCTCATATGATCAATAAAATATGTACAACCTTGAAGAGCAAAAATTTAGATATTCTCCAACCTTGCCTTAAACAGCCACAAAGGTGTTTAAATGGCTGCAAAGATCACGAATAGTGGCATGTAAATACAAATTTGTTTCCACTAACTTACTCTATTTTTTTCTCTATGTTGAAATATATCCATTTTCAGGGTTTGGGAATCTTGGGATAGGTGTTGTCACATTGGTGGTAGACAGAAAGTTCCACTTTGTGGACTAATCACAGGACCTGGGACACGGGCAAGGGAGAAAATCTTCAGGAAGATTCCAAAGCAAACAGAACAACAAGTGTGAATTACCAATCAAATTGTGAATTGGCCACCTATGAGCCAAAACAAGAAAAGACAGGTTAGATAAAGATAAACTATTTCCACTGTTTGAGCATTCTAGAGCTCGGGGTATGGTCTGATAACGAGGGCTAGACTGTTCAGAAGATATGTTATGGAGTTTTGATATGGAGGTAGACCACAGATCATCATGATCTCATTGAGTAATGGAATAGGCTTGAGGGGCAGAATGATCTACTTATGTTACTATGTTCCTATTTACCAGTACTTTTCCCCACCCACACTTTTTTTTTTGGGAAGTTGCATTCTGTTGACATGGGACAGCACTTCTCAGTAAAAGTATAGCTGGGAGTTCAGGTCAAGATATTAATCTTTCGCTTCACATGCTGACTGATGCTGCCGCTGATTTCTGCACTGGAAGAAGACAGAGCCAAAGAATTTGCGTAGCTCTACATACTGCTGTCAGTGTAACCCCTGTCTTTGGGGCAGCTTGGTTGCCAATGTTCTTACAGCAAATAGGTGGCCCCAAGATAATGAGGATCAATTCAGCTACGGCCACTGATAATTGGGTGTATCTAGGTCTGATAGATTAGAATTCCTACAATGTGGAAACAGGTCCTTCGACCCTACAAGTCCACACTAATCCTCCAATGAGTAACCAATGCAGACCCATTCCCCTACCCTATATTTACCCCTGACTAATACACATGCCTGAACACTATGGGCACTTTAATGTGGCAAATTCACCTGACTTGCACATCTCTGGAGTGTGGGAGGAAACCGGAGCACCCGGAGGAAACCCACACAGACATGGGGAGAATGTGCAAACTCCACACAGTCACCCAAGGCTGGAATTCAACCCAGGTACCTGATACTATAACGTAGCAGTGTTAACCACTGAGCCACCATGCTGCTCTAACTATAGTACTATGGATGCATCTAAGGTGCTGCTGGTGGTTGTTCATCTCCCTGGCCTGTACTTTGTTTCCTCTAGTTCAGTTGTAATTGAATGCTTTCAAAGTAATTGCCAGTTTAAAAATGATAATGACTTGTCAAAGAACATGTACCTCCCATAATTTTCAATGGAATCACATTGGTGCATCCAGGTTCCCTTACATGTTATAATTGGGTGCAACCCTATAATGTTTTCATCGCCTTGCCCATTCTCTTGTACCTCTGGAAAGAATTTCTAAGCACTTTCAGCAATTGCTTTTCTCTCTCAATACATCAAGCCTTAATAGTCAGATCCAAAAAAAAATAGGAAAAATACATGAAACATTAGCTGGAAAGTCTGTTAATCAAGAGCTTGCTTAATGCTCACAGATTTCTACACTGGGGCATGATTCCAATGGGGAAAAGTGGAAGTCTTTAGCATACAATTTCTCAATTTCTCCCAAATCCTGCCAAGAGTTACCAATCCTGGTGGATTCAAAATCAAACAGTCCCCTCCATTAATTGTCCTCTGTTTTCAATTACTAAGCGGTAATTAAATTATCTTTATGGCCACTTTGTTCTTCAGATGAAGTTTGATAGCATCCTGTAATATGTTTTTGTCTAATTTTCTCTTAGCCAGCTTTAGATCAGAAAACAAATATGTGTGCCAAATGTTAGATGAGAATAAGTAATTCAGAATAAACACATTTTCCTCACACAATCTCCATCACTCATACCTGATATCCACAAGCTTCACTCTACTCTCACACTTGGCACAGCTCAGAACTGCATTACATATGGCACAGAAACAGAACATGACTCAACCAGTCCAAACTGGTGTTAATTCCCCACATGCATCTCTTCCCATCTTTTCATATCCAAATCAATCTTGTAACTCTTACTCTCTTATGGGATTCTCTAGCTTCTCCTGAAATATGTTTAAACTAATTACCAACCACATCCTAAGGTAGCAAATTTCACACTTTTTTTAGTTAAACAACTTTCTTCTGTGTGGATTTTTTTGGTCACCACGTAGCATGATGGTCTCGACTAATACGCTTCCCTGTAAGTGAAAACATTCACTGTGCTGCATTAGTGGGAGGTGATAGCCATTATCAGTTGACAATAAATCCAATGACCCAGGTAATATTCTGGGGAACCAGGTGGTGGAATTTGAATTAAATTTGGAACAAAAAAATTTGGAATTAAGAGTCTAATGATGACAAAGAAACAACTATCAGATAAAATACTCACTGATGTCCATCCCTGGTCTGACCTACATGTGACTTCAGAGCCATATTCATGCGATTGATTCTTAACTGTATTCCAAGCAATAACAAATGAGTAATAAATGCTAGTCAGCAATGCTCATATCCTGAGAGTGAATAAAACACAAGAGGTATCAGGGTGATGAACTTCGAGCATTGATCAGTACTTGGAACTATGATGTTGTGGCCTTTACAGAGACTTGGATATCACAGGGGCAGGAATATTTGTTGGATGTTTCAGGATTTAGATGTTTCAAAAGCAATGGGGGAGGTAGAAGATGTGGGGGAGTGGCATTGCTAATCAGGGGGTAGTATCACAGCTACAGAAAGGGAGGTCGTCGAGGAGGGTTTGTCTACTGAATCAGTATGGGTGAAAATCAGAAACAGGAAATGAGCAGCCACTTTATTGTGGGTTTTCTACAGAGCCCCCAATAACAACCGAGACATAGAGGGGCAGATTGGGAGGCAGATTTTGGAAAGGTGCAGAAATAACAGGGTTGTTGTCATGGGTGACTTCAACTTCCCCAATATTCAAATAGTTCAAATAGTTTGGATGGAACATTTTTTGTCAGATGTGCCCAGGAAGGATTCCTGACTCAATATGTGGATAGGCCGACTAGAGGGAAGGCCATATTGGATTTGGTGCTTGACAACAAACCTTGCCAGTTGTCAAATCTCTTGGTGGGAGGGCATTTTGATGATAGTGATCACAATTCCCTGGCTTTTACTATAGTTATGGAGAGGGATAGGTGCAGACGGAATGGGAAAGTATTTAATTGGAGGAGGGGGAATCACAATACTATTAGGCAGGAACTGGGGTGCCTAAATTGGGAACAGATATTCTCAGGGAAATGCATGACAAAAATGTGGAGGTTGTTCAGGGAGCACTTGCGATAGTGCTGATTAGGTTTGTCCCACTGAGGCAAGGAAGGGATAGTAGGATGAAGAAACCTTGGATGACAAGGAATATGAAATATCTAGTCAAGAGGAAGAAGGAAGCTTATCTAAGTTTGAGGAGGCAAGGATCAGACAGGGCTCCAGAGGGTTACAAGGTAGCCAGGAAAGAACTGAGGAACTGACTTAGGAGGGTTGGGGGAGGGTATGAAAAAGCTTTAGCGGGTAGGATTAAGGAAAACACCAAGGCATTCTATACTTATGTAAGGAGCAAGAGGATGGCCAGAGGGAGGGAACTTGTGCCTGGAGTCAGAGGAGATAGGGGAGGTCCTTAATGAATATTTTGCTTCAGAATTCACTAGTGACAAGGAGGAAACCGTTAAAACGGAGGATTTGCTGAAAATTTTGAAAAACATAAGGATAGGTAAGTCCCCTCAGCCAGATAGGATATACCCAAGGTTACTACAAGACGAGTAGGGGGAAGAGATCGCTGCACCTTTGGCGATGATTTTTGCATCCTCACTATCCACTGGAGTAATGCCAGATGATTAGAGGGTGGCACATGTTATTCCCTTGTTTTAGAAAGGGAGTAGGGATAATCCTGGGAACTACAGACCAGTCTTATGTCTGTTCTGGGTAAATTATTGGAGATGATCCTGAGACATAGGATTTATGATTACCTGGAAAGCCATAGTTTGATTAGAAATAGTTAGCATGGCTTTGTGAGGGTCAGGTCATGCCTCACTAACCTTATTGAATTCTTTGTGGATGTGACAAATCACATTGATGAAGGTAGGGCAGTGGATGTGATGTACATGGATTTTAGCAAGGCACTTGTTAAAGTTCCCCATGGTAGACTCATTTAGAAAGTAAGGAGGCATGGGATACAGTGGTCCAGGTAGTGACCAAAAAGATCCACACAGAAGAAAGTTGCTTAACTAAAAAAAAGTGTAGAATTCGCTACCACAAGGAGTGGTTGGTAAATACTTTAGACGAAGTTCAGGAGAAGCTAGACAATACCACAACAGAAAAGAGACTAGATAGGTTAAAAGATTGATTTGGATACGAAAGTCCATTTGAATACAGAATAGAAGACAGAGGGTGGTAGTAAGTGGAAAGTTTTCAGCCTTGAGCTTGGTGACCAGTGGTGTTCCGCAGGGATCTGTTCTGGGATCTCTACTCTTTGTGATTTTTATCAATGACTTGGATGAAGAAGTGGAAAGGTGGGTTAGTAAGTTTGTCAATGACATAAAGGTTGGTGGAGTGGTGGATAGATTGGAGGACTGTTGTAGGTTGCAACGGGACATTGACAGGATGCTGAACTGGGCTGATCAGTGGCAGATGGAGTTCAACCTGGAAAACTGTGAAGTGATTCATTTTTGATGGTCGAATTTGAATACAGATTACAGGGTTTTGTCCTGGATCAGGGAGTTAAGAGTCTTAGAATATTTTTAAGGCTGGGTAGATAGATTCTTGGTAAATAAGGAATAAAGGAATATGGTGTAGGTGGAAACGTAAGATTGCAATCTGATCAGTCATGAATTTATTGTGTTACACAGCAAGCTAGAGGGGCCAAATGATCTAATCCAATTCCTAACTCATTTGCTCATATATATTAACTAATATTGAAAGTACCATTGAAGGGAAGCAATGGGACATTGACAGGATGCAGAGCTGGGCTGAGAAGTGGCAGATGGAGTTCAACCTGGTAAAAGGTAAAGAGATTCATTTTGGAAGGTTGAATTTGAAATCAGAGTACAGGGTTAGAGGCAGGATTCTTGGCAGTGTGGAGGAACAAAGGGATCTTGGCGCCTATGACTATAGATCTCTCAAAGTTGCCATCCAAGTTGATAGAGTTGTTAAGAAGGGGCATGGTGTGTTGGCTTTCATTAGCAGAGGGGTTGAGTTTAAGAGCCTTGAGATCAAGCTGCAACTCAAACGAGCCCTGTTTAGACCACACTTGGAATATTGTGTTCAGTTCTGGTCCCCTCATTATAGGAAGGATGTGGAAGCTTTAGCGAGAGTGTAGTGGAGGTTTACCAGGATGCTACCTGGACCTGAGGGCATGTCTTATGAAGAAAAGAGGGACCAAGGGCTTTTCTCATTTGGGTAAAGAAGGATGAGGGGTGACTTGATCAAGGTGTACAAGATGATGAGAGGCATAGATAGAGTGAAGTGCCAGACATCTTTTCCCAGGCACAGCAGCTAATTTGTATCCATCAAAATCCCACCAACAACAAGATATTAATGAGCAATTAAATCTGTCTTGTTGTGTGAAAGTGATTGAGCAATAACTATTGGCTGGGACACAGGGGAGATATTCTCTGGTCTTCTGCAGAATCATGCAATGAATTCATAGAATCCCTATGGTGTGGAAGCAGGCTGGTCTGCCTATCGAATTCACACTGATCCTCCAAAGATCATCCCATTCGCATCCAGCCCCTTACTCTGTCTTTGGAACCCTGCATTTCCCATGCCTAACCCACCTAGCCTGCACACCCTGGATACTACGGGCAATTTAGCATGGCCAATCCACCCTAACCTGCACATCTTTGGACTCTGGGATGAAACCAGAGCACTGAGAGGAAATCCACACAAATGTGGGGAGAATCTGAAAACTCCACACAGACAGTCGCCCGAGGGTGGAATCAAATGTGGGTTCCTGGTGCTGTGAGGCAGCGGTGCTAGCCACTGAGCCATCGTGCCAATTCTTTTATGCCCACTTGAGAGGGCAGCCAAGGATATGGGTTAATGTCCCATTTGAGTAATGGCATCTCTGACACTGCAAAACTCCTTCAGTGCAGTATAGGAGTGCCTGTTTAAATGGCAAATATCCCACACGCTATTCAAAGAAACATTGAGCCTGCTCTTGATGGTCCCCGCCAACATTCTTCTTGTCGCCTACCTCGCCCAAATGTCTGTTGCATGAAAAGTGTTTTAGAATGCCCTGAGGTCCCGTTTTATATGCCAGCCCATCTTGTGTTTATTTATCCTATTTGTGGCAAACACCCCTGTACAAAGTAGTTCCACTGTTCACACACAGTCACTATCAAAATACCTCTCCGTGTGTGAAATTCTTCTGTACATTTCAGAGGGATGTGATAAGTTGCTTTATAAAATACAAACTTATTCCTTATCATTCATTCTCAACAGCAGTTAATTGTTTATCTTTCAACAGGACAAGATGTCAGATCACATAATCCAGTGAAAGCCACAGCAGAGGTTGAAGGGATGTTCGGTTCGTAAAGGGGTAACCTCACACGCCAATAATTCTAAAACTGAGCTGTAGCTTTACGTATGATTACTTGCAGTTTGTTCATGAAGATGTGCTGTCATACTTCTGTGTTTTAATTTGGCTGTCAATTGACAAAATTGTCACAATTTCCAGCACTTCACACTTTTGTGGTTAAATACACCATGCAGGATTTTCCTCGTTCACTCACATTGACCATTTTTAAGTGCATTAGTAAAAAATTGATTGACGTAAATATTCTGCTTTACTACAGAACTAATTTCAGTTACAGTACATCGAGGAAATTATTCAGTCTGAGACCTGAAGTCGTGTTTCAAGAAGCTTTATTTTTAGTGAATTCACGGAGAGGCTGCTACAGTTGTCACTGTCTCACAGCACTCTCTCAAGCTGAACAGTCAGCCTAGACTTATAGATGGAAATGTGTTGCTGGAGAAGCGCAGCAGGTCAGGCAGCATCTAGGGAACAGGAGAATCGACGTTTCGGGCATTAGCCCTTCTTCAGGAATTCCTGAAGAAGGGCTAATGCCCGAATCGTCGATTCTCCTGTTCCCTAGATGCTGCCTGACCTGCTGCGCTTCTCCAGCAACACATTTCCATCTCTGATCTCCAGCATCTGCAGACCTCATTTTCTCAGCCTAGACTTATACAATGATACAAACAACTTTGCTTACATTCCCCACTTTACCATAATTCAAGACAAAGATAAGCAAAGTGCAGCTTTTTGATGTTGTTTAAGGACAGAGAAACTAATGAGCTAAAGGTACACTCCCCCTAATGAGCTTAAGTTGCACTCCCTATATTTTGTCAAATTATAATTACACAATCTCAGTCTTTATCTTTAGTAGTATTTTTCCACTAAGGCTAAGAGCCTGAGCGCAAAGATACCTTTTACCTTGGTCAAGTATCCCATCATGCAGCAGTATTCTAAGTTCTTAATACGTCCACACAGTACTTTTCCCAATTTTTTTTAGTTGTGTGAGAGGAGGATGAGGGATGAAAAGAAGGAAATTTGCGATGGTGCAGTGGCTTGGTGGTTATCACTTTGCCAGGGACCAGGGTTTGATTTCTGCCTTGGGTGACTATCTGTGTAGAGTTTGCATACTCTAACTGTATCTGCATGCATTTCATCTGGCTGGTCCAGCTTCCTCCCACAATCTAAAGATATGCAGGTTAGGTGGATTAGCCATGCTAAATTGTCCATAATGTGCAGGTAGGTAGACTAGACATGAGAAATACAGGGGGCCAGGTGGGTCTGGGTGGGATACTCTTCGGAGGGTCAGTATGGACTCGATGGGCTGAATTCTTGCTTCCAGACTGTAGGGATTCTCTTAAAAAATTCTAAAACAAAAAGTTAGAAGCTTGGAGAAATCACATTCTTTCCACGAAACCTCAGTATAAGTTCCATTGCCATTCCACAAAGAGTAAAACAAATTAAAACAGTCCACTTACTGCCCATCATTTTAATCTCAATCATCAGCAAAGTGATGGTAGGAATCATCCTGTTATGATCAAGTCATGAAAAGTGATAACTTGCTCACTGATATTCAGTTTGGGCTCTGCCAGGGCTACACAACTCCTGACCTCATAACAAGCAAGTGACTGCTTTTTATACCAAGACAGCATTTTCATCAAATGTAGCATCAAGATGCCCGAGCCAAACTAGATACAATCAAAATCAAGGGAAAACTATCCATAGGTCATTGTCATTATTTAGCATTAGGGAAGATGGTTGTGGAGTATCGGAGGTCAATCATCTCAATCTCCTGGTCTCACTGCAGGTGTTCCTCAAGGTAATTTCCTCAGCCCAAACATCTTCAACTACTTCATTAATAGTGCTCAAGGTTTGCCGATGACACTAAGATGAGTGGCAGAGCAAAATCTGCAGAGGTTTGTGCAAGTTTGCAGGGGAACATAAATACTTTAAGTGAGTGGGCAAAGGTCTGGCAGATGGAATACAATGTTAATAAATGTCAAGTCATCCAATTTGGTCGGAGTAACAGTAAAAAGGATTATTGCCTGAATAGTAAAAGGTTGCAGCATGCTGCTGTGCAGAGGGATCTGGGTGTCCTAGTGCATGAATCACAGAGAGTTGGTCTAGAGGTGCAACAAGTAATTAGGAAGCAAATGGAATTTTGTCCCTCATTGCTAAAGGGATTGAGTTTAAAAGCAGAGAGATTATGTTGCAGGTATACAGGGTGCTGGTGAGGCCACACCTGGAGCACTGTGTACAGTTTTGGTCTCCTTACTTGAGAAAGGATGTACTGGCGCTAGAGAGGGCGCAGAGGATGTTTACTAGTTGATTCCAGAGTTGAGAGGGTTGGCTTATGAGGAGAGACTGAGTCGACTGGGATTATATTCATTGAAATTCAGATGAATGAGGGGGGATCTTATAGAAACATATAAAATTATGAAGGGAATAGGTAAGATAGAAGTAGAGAGGATGTTTCCACTACCGGGTGAAACTAGGACAAGAGGGCAGAGCTTCAAGATTAGAGGGATTAGATTTAGGACTGAATTGAGCAGGAACTTCTTCACCCAGAGGCTTGTAAATCTATGGAATTCCTTGCCAAGTGAAGTAGTTGATGTTACTTCAGTAAACATTTTTAAAGCTGAGGTAGATTATTTTTTGAACAATAAAGGAATTGAGCGATACGGTGAGTGCATGGGAAAGTGGAGCTGAGACCACAAAAAGATCATCCATGATCTTATTGAATGGCAGAGCTGTCTCAAAGGGCCAGGTGGCCTACTCCTGCTCCTAGTTCTTACATTCTTACATTCAATAACCTTTCACAATCACAAGGTCAGAGCTGCAGATGTTTCCTGATGATTGCAGAGTTTAGTATTCCTCAGATACTGAAGTAATTTGCATCGATGTGCATCAAGACTTTGACAACATCCAGGCTTGGGTGGGCATGTAGCATGAATACTACTTGCCACTTCAGTGCCAGGCAATGATCATATTCAATTCAATATAAGAATCTCCCTTTGATATTCCCATTACTGAATCCCCCATGATCAACAGCCTGGTGGTCGCAATTGATCAAACTATCCAACCATATTGACACTGTGAGTACAAGGACAGGTCAGAGACTAGAAATTCTGAGCTACGAGCTCACCTCCTGACTCCCCACAATGTGACCATTATCTACAAGACACTGTTCAGGAGTACAATGGAATACTCACCATATGACTGAGTGAGTGCAGATACAACAAAATTCAAAAAGGTTTAATGTGATACAGAACAAAGTAACTTACTTGATTGGCATCTCTCCTACACTGATGCTGTTTGTACCATCTGCAAGAGTCAGTGCATCAACTTGCTTAACCTGCCAAACTATTCTGAAGCAATCAAACTAAACTTGAAAGGTTAACTCATTCACTACAGATACTGCCCAAACTGTTGCATTTCTCCAACATTTTGTGTTTGGTTTAGAAATTTCTAACATCTGCGACATTTTGTATGTATATAAGGAAACAGTAGATGATTAGTTAGTGGTTTGAAGTCCCAGGTCCCTCCCCTTACTCTCCTAAGACAAATTAACCTGAATAGCACATTTGATCTCACCTTGTTGCTTTCAACACCACCAGTGCTCAATGAGTTGTAATGTAATTGTAATTATATTTTGCTTTTACCTGCATTTTGTTTGTGGGGTGATTTTCACCTTTCAGGAAGGAGTCTGAATTACCACCTAGGTAGGTCTAGTAAATAAATTTACTCTCTAGGATCATTGTTAGCCTCTTGTTTAAGTAGCTCTGTGAAATGCCCAGAAAAGGATCAGCTTCTGGATTGTAAAGGTTAGCATCTGTTTAATAAATCACTGTTAGTTCACAGGGAGAAAAAAAGTAGTTTCAAAAAGCCAAATTGTAACCGTGACACAGAGTATGTTTTACAGATGCATTAAAGAGATGGCATTTACTTCAGCACTATCACTGATTCATCCCAGACTCAAACATGGTTCAAATTAGCTACATTAAAGGGGATTTTCGACAACAGCTGGAACAGTGCACTATCGCTCAGCAATTATGCAGAGAATGGCACAGAAATCACAC
Organism: Chiloscyllium plagiosum; assembly: GCF_004010195.1. NCBI lineage: Eukaryota > Metazoa > Chordata > Chondrichthyes > Orectolobiformes > Hemiscylliidae > Chiloscyllium > Chiloscyllium plagiosum. Next base: position 29,609,169 of record NC_057742.1, on the reverse strand, counting down.
AAATCGAAACAGTTTTTTTTTAAAAATGTTCCATTCTGAAGTAAAAACAAATGATATGGATTCTTCAAAGATTTGCTGTTCTTTGTTTATTATTGAAGTCACTTAAATTAAGCAGTAAAAGAGATTCTGTCTCACTCAAAGAATTGTGCACTGATTGAAATATTAATAAAATTATAATTTTAAATCTTCAAAGATTTTAGTTCTTTTCTATCCAACAGATTTTCCTGGGCCCCAAATAAGCCTGAGGTTGGGAATGTTTGTAGGTATCTTGTCTTGAAATCTGCTGGTGACTGTTTGCTGATGTCTGTTGGGAAACATAATGAAGTGTCCTTACAAATGAAGCCTCTAACGTTTCTGGAAGGCACTTCCTATTGTCCCTCTGACTGTGCAGTTATGATCAGGATCCCATCTATCATCAGCTTCTGATTAGTGCCAGGAGAAAGCGAGGACTGCAGATGCTGGAGAATCAGAGTTGAAAAGAGTGGCACTGGAAAAGCACAGCAGGTCAGGCAGCATCCGAGGAGCAGGAGAGTGATGTTTCGGGCATAAGCCCTTCATCAGGAATGTGGAGGGGGAAGAGGGATGAAAGATAAATAGGGGGATGGGGGTTGAGCTGGGGGCAAGGTAGGTGGGAAGGTGATAGGAGGTTGCAGGTGGGTGCTAATTGTGATAGGTGGATGGGGAGGGTGGAGTGGATTGGTGGGAAGCAAGATGGACCACCCCTGTGATGAATATCTCGCCCAGCCCTACCCTATCCCTGTTACCCTGCATTTCCATGGCTAATCCACCTAGCTTGCTTATCCTTGCAAACTATGGGCAATTTTTAGAATGGCCAATCCACCTAACCTGCACATCTTTGGACTGTGGGAGGAAACCAGAGCACCCAGAGGAAACCCACGCAGATATGGGGAGAATGTGCAAACTCTACACTGACAGTAATCAGAGGCTGGAATCGAACACAGGTCCCTGACTCAGCAAGTCAGCAGTGCTAATGACTGAGCCATTGTACTGGCCATGCTCTTTGTAGTGGTGGTAAAGAAGTCAATGAACTAATGATAATGTTCCAATATGGCAGAGGATTGGATCAACCCTCCCTCTGAAACATCCTTATTGCTCTCCCTGTCAGTTCTGGCCTGGTTCCAGGGTAGGATTCATTGCTACAGAATCATGCGTATTTTTGATGCTGAAATGAGTCATCATGGCCCGATGCTGACTATGTTAGACAGCGGCTTGCATGATCCATTAAGCATGTTCCCTTTGATCTTTGGGAAGAATGGTGAGTTCTGGGTTGTACACAGCTTGCCAGCCAGAGGAGTGACACGTTTTTCGCTGTGTGCAATCAAAGATTAATTACAAACCAATCTGTGAGGTCCTTCCCATCAGCTTTCAATTCCAGATTTTTATTCAATTCGACTTTCATCATCTGTTATGGCAGGATTCAAACCCAAGTGCTGAGAACATCAGTTGGGGATCCTGGTTTTGGAGCCCACATCTTAGCTCTTGCACTGAACCAGTGTTTCCTAAAGGGAGATACATGAGATGTCGACACAGCAGCATGGTAGGAAAGGTGATGTAACTCTCTTGGGGGAGGACGTGAGGATGATGGTGTTCCTGTATATCTGCCTGTGTCCTTCTGGGTGCGAGAGGTCACAGGTTTGCTGCAGTGCACTTTAATGATGGTATACATTTTAGATTAGATTAGATTACATTACAGTGTGGAAACAGGCCCTTCGGCCCGACAAGTCCACACCGACCCTCTTAAGTGTAACCCACCCATACCCCTACATTTACCCCTTACCTAACACTACGGGCAATTTAGCATGGCCAATTCACCTGACCCTGCACATCTTTGGACTGTGGGAGGAAACCGGAGCACCCGGAGGAAACCCACTCAGACACGGGGAGAACCTGCAAACTCCACACAGTCAGTCGCCTGAGACGGGAATTGAACCGGGGGTCTCAGGCGCTGTGAGGCAGCAGTGCTAACCACTGTGCCACCGTGCCGCCCACATTGTAAACATGCTTCATAAGTGTTTGAGAAAGTTCATGTTTAGGGGCTGGTTCAGGAGCCAGTTGGGTTGGCTGTATTGTACTGGATGGTGTCAGGCTTCTTGAGTCTCTTGGAATCACACACACTTAGGGGGTGAAGCCTGTTCCATCAGGTTCCTGAATTGTAGCTTGTGCATGGCAGCAAGGCTTCGGAAGTTGAGAAGTCAGTCACTTGTCACAGTACATCCAGTTTCTAATTTGCTGTTGCAATCGGGTGAGAAATTTTAAAAAATAATGCAATTGACTGTCAGGAGGGGTTCGTTAGCCTCTTCTTGAAATTGGCACTTGAGTGGACTAAGTGCGGGTTAATGGAATCAATGTCATTCAGTGTTTGTTGCTCGGCATAGGCATGGTGGGCTGAAGAGCTCTCGAGTGGGGGTTGAACCCATAAGTTTCCAAATCAGATAAAGTGCCAGACACCCAGCTAAAGCTGGCACTAATCATAATCGAAAAGGGTGAAAGTATTGTGTGACTCTGGAGTCATAGAGTCATTCAGCACAGAAACCGACCCTTCGGTCCAACCAGTCCATGCAGAACATAATCCCAAACTAAACTAGTCCCACCTGCCTGCTCCTGGCCTATATCCCTCCAAACCTTTCCCATTCATATATTTATCTAAGTGTGTTTTAAACATTGTAACTGTGCTCGAAGGCACCACTTCCTCTGGAAGTTCATTCTGCACAGAAACCACCCTCTGTGTAAACAATTTGCTCCTCACGTCTTTTTAAAATCTCTCTCCTCTCATCTTAAAAATATGCCCCCATATTTTTGAAATCCCCCATCCCAGGGAAAAGACACCCACCATTAACCCTGTCTATACCCCACATTGTTTTATAAACCTCTATAAGCTCTCAAGCTCCTACACTCTGGTGAAAAAAGGTCCCAGATTATTCAGCCTTTCTTTATAATTCTAACCTTCCATAACTGGCACCATCCTGGTAAATCTCTTTTGAACCCTCTCTAGCTTAATACTATCCTTACTCTACTCCAATGTAATAAGTGGTGAGTGTCGTTTTGAAAGTGAGTCTTTGCTATTACATTTTGAGAAATGTCTGACCCTGAGTTTAAACAAGCGTGGAAGACCTTGAGCAAAGGATAGAAAGAAGGAAGGAAATCTGCATGCACAGGGGCTAAGGAATCCCTCCAGATGTCTTCCTTTAGATTAGACTCCCTACAGTGTGGAAACAGGCCATTTGGCCCAATAAGTCCACATCCACCCTCCGAAGAATAACCCACCCAGACCCATTCCCCTCCATTTACCCCTGACTAATGCACCTAACGCAATGGGCAACTTAGCATGGCCAATTCACCAAACCTGCACATCTTTGGGTTGTGGGAAGAAACTGGAGCACCCGAAGGAAAAGCACACAGACACAGGAGAATGTGTAAACTTCACACAGACAGTCGTCCAAGGATAGAGCCAAAGTTGTATCCCTGGCGCTGTGAGGCATCAATGCTAACCACTGAGCCACCGTGCCACTCCGTGTATTAAAGATTCAGTGCTAACAAAGGGAGCAGCAATTAACGTCAGGGCTGCACCACTTTTAGAGCATTTCTGTTTTATAAAGACACAGATTGGCAGTCAGTAGCTGAATTGCAATTACTAACAGAAAGAGACAGTGGCAGAAAGGCAAAGTCGACACCCCCCTGGCGCAACTTTATTCAGCAGCTGAGAAAATGCACTGTGGTGACAGTGTGGCTGTGGAAAATAGAGGAAAGTGAGCCATACTTAGAAAATATAGAAGCCTTAGCTATGGAGACTCTGGAAGGAGCAAGAGAATGTGAAGTTAACATCCCTAAGGGAAAAAGGAACAACTTTATCAAAAATTGTGTAAAGAGCAGAGAGGGAAAGCAGGGGAGTATAAAAGAGAGTTCTCACCTCTCACAGTGAGCCTTCACCACTTTAGACTAAATACATTACAGCAATAGTGAAGGGCACAGAATATAATTTACACCAGGCCTACAGAATCAGGGAGGCCTCAGAATTTATATAAACAGAAACTGAGCAAATTTATAGAAATCTAGTGAAAAGGACTAGTAGAAGAAGAAAGGTTAGGTCAATCAAATATTTGAAAGGATCAGCACTCAGTAATTAAACTGTCATTTCAGGGAAAAGATTTATCAAGGCTACAGACAGAGAACTTTCTTAAAATTTTGTGCAGAAGAAATTGCATGCCATTTTAGTCTGTGAAAGTGGGAAACTGTCCATTTTATATGGGAAGTTCAGAAAATCTCCATCTTGGTTGAGAAGATGAGAAATCCCTGGAAAATCTGGGGGAACCCAGCAAGAAGTACAGAGATACAGGTTTATGAAGAAACAGATTTCAAAAAGCTTGAAAGCAGTAAATCATGAGAGGACAACCTGTAAGATAACTGAAAACTACATTGAAGAACCTTCTTAGGTAGATTACAGTATGGAAACAGGCCCTCCCAACAAGTCCACCCGACCCTCCAAAGAGTAACCCACCCAGACCCATTTCCCTGCCCTATATTAACCCCTGACTTGGCAATTTAGCAGAGCCAATTGTGGGCAGTACGGTGGCTCAGTGGTTAGCACCGCTGCCTCACAGTGCCAGGGACCCAGGTTTGATGCCCACCTTGAGCAACTGTCTATGTGAAGTTTGCACATCCTCCCCGTGTCTGCGTGGGTTTACTCCGGATGCTCCAGTTTCCTCCCACAATCCAAAGATGTGCAGGTCAGGTGAATTGGCCATGCTAAATTGCCCATCATGTCAGGCGCATTAGTCAGGGATAAACATAGGGTAGGGGAATGGGTCTGGGTGGGCTACTCTTTGGAGGGTCGGTGTGGACTTGTTGGGCCAAAGGGCCTGTTTCCATACTGTAGGGAATCTATCTAAATCTCATCTATCAATTCACCTCTAATTATTAGTGTCAAGGAGAAATGCTGAGTTTTAAAAAATGAGCGAATTAAGTGTCACAGACAAGAGGGAGTGTGAATTGAATGATATCATTGTTCTTGTTGTCTGTCTATAAGTAGAAATTGTTTTTAACTTATTTTTTATTTTTATTTATATTCCCTTTTGATGAAGGCCAAGATGTATTCTCCAACAAATTCTCTGGGAGTTCAACTTTTAAATGACCGATCAGAAACTCTCTTTAGGATGGTATATTGCTTTATTTAAGCACTCAAGCCCGAGGGCTTCTTTTATAATACACACAAGACTACAAGGAAGAAAATAAAAGGAGTCATAATGATGATAAGTTTTTTTTAGTGGTCTGGACATGAACTCTCATGAGAAAGAACAAAAACTGAAAGAGCTGTTGATGCTATAAATCAGAAACAAAAACAGGAATTGCTGGAAAAACTGAAAAAAAAAATGTTTTTGGTTCACATGAACAATAGTACAGTATGTCAATGCCTATTGAAAGTTCCTATAGATGACTGATCTTGCAGAATCCCTTTATGCAGAATCTCAGATGTAAGTGGTGCATATCAATATGATTCTTATAGGATTTTGTTAACTTTTCTAGTGAACACAGGATATTACCCAGAAACCAAGTTTCAAAAGAGATTAACACTTGAGGCAAGTTTTAGTTGAAGCTGCCTTTACCTGAAGCGAGGTAAAAATAAGGTCTGCAGACTCTGGAAAACAGAGTCTAGATTAGAGTGGTGCTGGAAAAGCACAGCAGGTCAGGCAGCATCCGAGGAGCAGGAAAAGCGACATTTCGCGCAAAAGCCCTTCATCAGGAGAAGAGGCAGGGTGCCTGCAGAATGGAGAGATAAATGAGAGGGGGGTGGGGGTGGGGAGGAATTAGCATAGCTACACCGTAGTTACACCGGCACCACTCCCCACCTCTTCCTCCGTTACATTGATGACTGCATTGGCGCCACCTCATGATCCCGCGAGGAGGTTGAGCAATTCATCAACTTCACCAACACATTCCACCCTGACCTTAAATTTACCTGGACCATCTCTGACACCTCCCTCCCCTTCCTGGACCTTTCCATCTCCATTAATGATGACCAACTGGACACTGACATTTTTTACAAACCCACCGACTTCCACAGCTACCTGGATACACCTCTTCCCGCCCTACCTCCTGCAAAAATGCCATCCCGTATTCCCAATTCCTCCGCCTCCGCCGTATCTGTTCCCAGGAGGACTAGTTCCACCACAGAACACACCAGATGGCCTCCTTCTATAGAGACTGCAATTTCCCTTCCCACGTGGTTAAAGATGCCCTCCAACGCATCTCATCCACATCCCGCACCTCCGCCCTCAGACCCAACCCCACCAACCGCAACAAGGACAGAACGCCCCTGGTGCCCACCTTCCACCCTACCAACCTTCGCAAATCATCTGCCGACATTTCCGCCACCTCCAAACAGACACCACCACCAGGGATATATTTCCCTCCCCACCACTCTCCGCCTTCCGCAAAGACCGTTCCCTCCGTGACTACCTGGTCAGGTCCACGCCCCCCTACCACCCACCCTCCCATCCTGGCACTTTCCCCTGCCACCGCAGGAACTGTAAAACCTGTGCCCACACCACCTCCCTCACCTCCATCCAAGGCC
>NC_057742.1:29568101-29602179 GCF_004010195.1 Chiloscyllium plagiosum | reverse complement strand
ATCCCCACCCCCACCGCCCTCTCATTCTGCAGGCACCCTGCCTCTATTCCTGATGAAGGGCTTTTGCCCGAAACATCGATTTTCCTGCTCCTCAGATGCTGCCTGACCTGCTGTGCTTTTCCAGCACCACTCTAATCTTTACCTGAGGCTGCTTGCTGTTTCCTGCTCTGAGCTAATGTTTCAGAGTTATAAAAGTGAAGTGAGTCAGAAATCAATGTTTTTAATCATGGGACAAACATCCTTGAAGAGTCAGTTAAGCCTAATGAGGTTGTTTTGGTGTCTCTGCTTCTGGTCAAAAACCATTGTGTAATGCAGAGATAATTGTAGGACCATTAGCACCACTTCAGGCATAATGGGTTCCAAAGGTCTCCTTTGTACAGAAAGAGTAACTGGGGAGAGAACAGAGCCCCTCCTTCAATCTCTTTTCACCCATTCCAGAACCTTTTGCTTTCTTGAAGCTCCTTAACTGGATATTCTAACCTTTTTTATCCCAGAATATGGTGGCGATGGTATATTTATAAGGCCATTGCACACCCTGAGCAGCACTGGCACTTCAGAGCCACCCTGTACAGATCATGGAAGGTCCTGGTGGAAGGGGCTGTCTGCTTCACACAGGACCAGCAATAGAGGCCACAGTACGAGACCCTTCCAGCCTGGTCCAGAATTGTCATTCAGATCTGTGCAGTCCAAGCCATCTGCAGGAATGCACAAACGTGCAGGGAGAAGGTCAATGATCTCTACCCTCCATAAGAATAAATACCACCACCTTCTTTCTGCTATTTCACATTCACTCCGACTCTGGTACTATAGCCACCTCCCACCAAGGCTCGTACTCTAGCCCTCTCACTATTGCCTGCAATGTTTTCTCTCACTCACCCAATCCATCCAAAAACCTCACCCTCCATGGCTCTGTAATCGTTGAGGACACATCATCACCTCTCCCTCAGTATCACTAACACCAACAGTTGTGTCAGCTGCTTTCACCTCAGCCTTTTTATCCTTTTCTCTCAGTTCAGGGGGAACTGGCTCATATGGGGCAGAAAACTAATTGAACAAACATTCAACTGCCTACCACCTGTGAGGAGAGGGTCCTGACTCTGACCGCCCTGAGTGGTAGAATGACCATGGATTAATGACCATGAGAGGCTGTCTGACTACAGGATGTCTCTCCTGATGTGACTGAGCACTATCCCCCCCACTCACTTTGACACATGGCCTTTTGATTGAAGGTGCGCTTGCCACATCAATGATGCAAGTGCATAGCATGGTAACATGACAAGCTGCCTGGATTTGCTAGGGTTTTTTGATTCCACACTGGCTCAAATATAGCCTTGATGCCAAGGGCTGTCATTCTCACCTCACCTCGGGAATTCAGCTCTTTTGTCCACATTTGAACCAAAGTTGTAACAAGGTCAGGAGCTGAGTGGCCCTGGCGGAACCCAAACTGGGCATCACTGAGCAGGTTATTGCTGAGCAGGTGCTGTTTTATAACACTGTTGATCACACCTTCCATCACTTTACTCATGGAATGCTAGAGGTCGAGGGGGTGATCTTATTAAGATTTATAAAATCATGAAGGGCATGGATAGGGTGAATGGCCAAGGTCTTTCTCCTAGGCTAGGGGAGTCCAAAACTAGGTTTAGGGTGAGAGGGGAAAGATTTAAAAAGAACCCGAGGGACAACCGTTTCATACAGAGGGTGGTGCGAGTATAGAATGAGCTGTCAGAGGAAGTGGTGGAGGTGGGTACAGTTACAACACTTAAGGGGCATTGGGTGGATGTTTGAATAGGAAAGGTTCAGAGGAATATGGGCCAAATGCTGGCAAATTGGGCAGTCTAATTGGGATGTCAGGTCAGCATGGACACGTAGGACTGAAGGACCTGTTTTCACATTGTATAACTCTATGATGGAGAGTAGACTGGTAATTAACTGAGATGGATTTGTCCTGCTTTATTTGTGCAGAACATAGCTGGACAATTTTCCATATTGTCGGGAAGGTGCCAGTGCTGCAGCGGAACAGTTTGTCTAGAAGTGTGGCTAGTTCTGGTACATAAGCCTACAGTACTACTGCCAGAATAGGAGCTCCTGTAGCCTCTGCAGTATCCAGTGTCTCTAATTGTTTATTGATGTGGAGTGAAGGCTGAAGGCTGGGATCTGTGATTCTGGAAATTCCAGAAGGAGGATAAGATGGATCACCCGTTCAGCATTTCTGGCTGACAATTGGTGCAAATGTATCCTTTTTTGAAGTTTCAGTTTGACAACTTAGTTTTAGGTTTTCTGGTTCTGCTCCTGGCACGCCCTCACATACTCTTCATCGAACCTGACCGATGGTAATGGCAAAGAGTGGCTGTGAGGTTGCAGTTTGTGTTGGAATACAATCCTACTGCTTCCAATAGCCTATAGTGCCTCATGGATGTCCAGTCTTGAGTTGCTATATCTGTATATTCCATTTAGCACTGTGATAATGCCACACCACATGATGGATTGTATTCTCAATGTGAAGATGGAAATTTATTTCCGCAAGGACTGTGCACTGGTTGCTGTTACCAATACTGTCATGGACAGATGCATCTGCAGCTGGCAGATTAGTAAGGATGAGGTCAAGTATGTTTTCCTTTCTTGTTGGTTCCCTCACTACCTGTCGCAGACCCAGTCTAGGAGCTATGTCCTTAAGGATCCAATTAACTTGATCAGTAATACTACTACTGAGCTAGTCTTGAAAACATTGGACATTGAAGTAATCCACCCCATGTAACGTTCAGTGCCCTTGCCATCTTCAGTGCTTTTTCCAGGCGTTGTTCTGGAAGTCGAAAGTAGTCATTTATCAGCTGAGAAGGGGAGTACATGGTAATTATACAGACATTTCCTTGCCCATGTTTGACCTCATGCCATGAGACCAGAGTCAAAAGTGGTCCAGAATCAAATTTAAGAATTTCCAACCAACTCAATCCCTCCCATACGTGCTGGGTCTTTGTCCTACCAACAGAAAAGGACATACCTAAAGATGGTGAAGGTGGTGTCCGGGACATTGTCTGTAAGGTATGATTCTGTGTCAGGCTGTTGCTTGACTCGGCTGTGAGACAGCTCTCCCAATTTTGGCACTAGCCCCCAAATGTTAGTAAGGAGGACTTTGCAAGGTTGACAGGACTCTTTCTGCCATTGTTTTTTCTGGTGCTTTGTGTCAGGTAGTCCATCCAGTTTCATTCAATTTGATGGGTTTCTTAAAATTCTGCTAAAAAAACATAAATTGTGTTAAATTGGTAGTCAATACAACTTATATCCAATATGTACAACGAGATTGTGAGATTACAAGGATTCAACTGGGCTAGTTGATAGGATAATTTTGTGGTTTATTTGGTCAATAGTCCAAAGAATGTTTTTACTGCGGATACCACTAAAGCTTCAGGTGCAAAATGATAGTAAATAAAGTGTTACCTCAGAAACAGAAACAAAAGGTGAAGTAAAAATTACTCAATTGATAAAGATGGTGTAAAAGCTATTTTAAAATCCTGTTCCCCTGAGGACAGAGGTCTGTCTGTATAGAAATGTTCTGTAGCAACATACTAGGCTGTATATTAGTTAATCACATTGATAGGACCAGGTCAGGAACCATGCAATAAAATCCAATTATTTCATTGCTTTGGGAGACAGAAATAAACTTGTGCTAAATTCTGCTGTACTTAAACAGTTCTGTCCTTATTCATAGGCATTAATCAAAGTCGACCCTGCAGTCTGGAAAGTCTAACAGCACTCGAGTGTCAGACTCTCAGTCAGAAATCCAGGAGGCCTGAATTCAAATTCTAATGACAGATATCATTCATTAGCCCAAGGGTGAGCTCACATCACTCAGTCCGAATATCTAGGTGATGGGAAAAAAAAACATATTTCTAGGGTGGACTGCACCAATCTTAGTAACTTAATGAATGTATTACAGGGAGCTGGATTCACAGATCTAGTCTGATCTCTCTTGATTAAAGAGGACAACGATATGATAATTATGGTAGAGGACACGGGATAAGGAATTTAGATCTGCCAGAATATCATCTAAACATTAGCAGTTGAAACTACCCCCAATCCATCACTCTCATCACAATAAAGCAGTCAACCTGAAAAGAAATAATTCAGACCACAGTGGTGTCATTTGTGCTGTTAATGTTTATGTTAATCAAGGAAAGGTAAGGTAATTAAAATACTCATTATGCTGACCGATGCACCAATTACCTGATTTCTCCATGCATCTGCTCATCTGTTTTCCTCAGTCTTCTCTCTCTTTGTATTGTGCCTGTGCATAGTTACCTCAGGAAAATTGTAACACCAGTCAATCATATTTTTTCCTTCTTCATGTTTATTGACTGGTATCTTGGGGATTTTCTGGTTAAAGTAGTTTAAGGTGAACTATTTTTACCTAATAATGTTCTTTAATGTGCTGAACTGACTGAAAGATTGTAGAATTATTTTCCACATTAGCGCTCTTGAGGAGACAAGGGAAATGAATCATTTTGAATAACAGTCTGGCATTGTCAACTGTCTCAGACACCGAGAGTGAAAGTAATGCCCTGTTGTTAGAAAAACACTGACATTTCTGACAAATCACATGACAAAGATATGGATCTTAATGGATGAAAATGAGACTGAGCAGCTCAACAAAAAGCCCAGTGTCTATGCGATCAATTGGGACAATCTAATGCAGTTGTTCTTGTTGGAAGGCTGCAGTAGGAGATCAGAAGGAGTGAAGACTGCAGACCGCGGGTGTGGGAAGATTTGTGGTTTACTAACAGACCGCCGTGGTTCAGGCTGTGTGACTCAGTGCAGGCCCTTGATGTTGTGAACATTTAACATTTTTCAGTGATTTGGGGTGGTGCTCATGGTAAAATATAAAAAGCTGCTCTGAGCCACCGAAGACTGCCTTTAGTATGCCCTATAACTAAAACAGAATGCTGTAAATCTCATGATACACAAATAAAATACGCTAGAAGCTTTGCTTTGTCTGTTTAAACAGAACAACAGAATTAAAGTATTTGTTTAATATTACAGGTTTAACTCTCTCCCATGTACATAGTCATTTTCCAATTTGTGTTTTGTTTTCCCCCAGTTCCTGGTAAATACACAGAATGCTCAGTGGAGAATGATGTACACATGGGAATGATTTCAAGCCCAGTAACTTTAATCCAGAGTTCAGCAGGAATCAAGTAAAGCACCAGAGAGAAGTAAAAGCAGTTGTCAACTTACTGTCTGAACATTTACACCGGTATTGTAGCTGTAAAGTTTTTCAGGGAATCTGTTATTTCTCTTTACACTTGGCAAGACTGCTGTCATTCCCTTGGATTTTGTTTTGGTTATAAGAGCAGCCTTGAATGTGCATGCTGACATTCGCTGTGGTGACACGCAGACTTAAGGATAACATTGTAATCATTGCTGTGCATCAAGGAATAAGTAGCAGGAACAAGCTGAGAAATGCTCTGTGTCACAGTTTGATACTACAGTTGGGTTAGAGGGTAGAACTAAGGGAGTAATGTTAAAATTCTGCATCAAGAATAAGCCTGAGTGGTCGTGGAATATCTCCTGATCTCCATGATTGTGCAGTACCTTTCATTCTCATACAGCTGCTATCTAATCTTATGGTGAATGGGTGTCTTGCCAACAATCAGGGCTAAGAGCTCCTTATTCACCACAATATTTTATTGAAGAATCAATGGTTGGTTCTATTGTATTAGAGGAAGAGGCAACATCTTGCTTTCATATTAATTGACCTCAGATGTATAACACTAGGCTGAAGGAGAACCTGATACTGGAGCCAGCAGTGACATCATTCACCTGCTTTAACACCATTTCCTTGATGTCCATCCCCATCAAAAATGAATTGCTTTCAGTTTTGAAAGCTCCAGTTTCCTTCCAACATGCTTAATGTTCTTGGGGAGAGTGTCCAGATTTCATCTATTTTTGTTTACAGGAGGAGTTAAGTTTTGTTTTATTGAAGAATATGACACACTGTAAGTGTTGCACCTACTTTGAGATGGGATGCTTCACCTATATTTGTTAAAGCCAGTGCTTTCAGTGGTTTAATATAGACAGCAATAGGACCATGCAGCATCCCAAACGCTGAGCTGACAAGTGATAACTCATTTCTGATGAAGGGCTTTTGCCCGAAACGTCGATTTTCCTGCTCCTCAGATGCTGCCTGAACTGCTGTGCTTTTTCAGCACCACTCTGATCCAGAAAGTGATAACTCAGGACCAGCATAATCAGGCCAAAATCTTTGTGATTCCCAGCAGCTAATTTCTGGGAACTAAACTAATTTGGTCATCAATACTACTGTGTGATGCAAACAATTTTCGAACTTTAATTCCACCCTGATCATTGATATTAGCTATATATCGGGAGAAACTTGTAAAAAGAAGCAGACGCTATGTTAGTCAGGGTGGAAGTTTGATCACATCATCATGGTACTGTGCATACCTGAAATAACTAAAAGTGGAAACAGTAAAATGAACTATTTGCAGACACTCCGGCTAAACAACAGCAAAAACAAATAAATACATCTGTGAATATTTATGCTTGGCAAAAGAATGGACTTCTACTTAAGCTATATCTAGAAATCAAATCTAACAACTGCTTAATATCTTGTGTCTAATCTATTGGAAACAGCCAGTAAAGGCTATGGTTTCTCATATAAACATAGCGAGAACTGTGTTAATGAAGCAGGATATGTGACTGAAACTGTAGCACTGACTTATCCATCACTGAAATCATGTTCTGTGATACCAGGAAAGGTTAAGATCTTGCATGGAATTTCCTGTATATTGTTTCAATGAAGATTTGTAATAGGTGGGTAACCTGGGAACAAACACATTGATTATTGACATCACGCAGAACAATTCCGCTCTCTGTACCTGTCTGTGGATAAACTACAGCAACAAGAGCATTGGAGAGATTGTGATGAAGACTGGGAAATAGTGAGCTTGAATGGAGAGCCATTTCTCAGACCTGAGTCTTCTTGGCAAAGGCAACCCTGGAGAATTAGAAGGGTGTTTAACCAATTTAATTTCTAACAAGAACAATAAGCATGTATTTACTATATAGCATGAGCTTGGCTGACATTCAGAAGTGAATCAGTATTAGTTGTTCAATCACTAGTGAGCACTGTCTAAGGGCAACTGCCTCTTTAATGTAAGGCAGATGGCAAGTTTCACTTAGGTTAACTTATGTTTCTTCAGCCTGTCACTGGCTTTTGCCACACTCTAGGAGATGTAGTTAGCAGCTGCCTTCAGAGTCCATTTTATCAATTAGTATCAAGTACAATTGAATTCCAAAAATTGTGTGCCTTACTGAAGACCATTTTATAACTAGCATCAGTTCATTCAACCTTACGTTCCCTTTAAAGAATATCCTGTTGTGTCTGCACACAAAATATTTAAAATTACTTTCATATATACAGTAACATGTTTCATTTCCTTGCAAACAGATTCTATCTGCCTTACCTCACATTTCTTACCATGCAAGGAACATGATTAAAAAAGACAAATATTAAATATTAACAGAATATTAATCTCCTTTAGGCAAAGCAATTTTTCATTGTATTAAAATAAACACCTCTTTTTTCTCCTCATCTATCTATGAGGATAAAAATGAAATATCCTCCTGAATCTTCCTGTTGTAGGGAAGTGTCTGGTTCTCTGCTTTGCCACTTGCCTTGAAGTCCAGCAATATATGAAGGGACACCTTGCAACTTCTATATTTTAAAATGCTGCTCAACGATGCTGGTGCGTGACAAACTGTATCCATCAATATATCAATTAAAATCACACTTTGATTTGATTTCTTGTTGTCACGTGTACCTAAGTGCAGTGAAAGGTTTTGTTTTGCGAGCAGTACAGGCAGATCATAACATCAGACAGATCATAGGGCGCTTAGACAAAACGAGGCATTCAAAGTTACAACTGCACAGGAGGTGCACGAAAGCAAGGTTAACCCTCGATTCAGAATTAGAGAGATCCATTCAGCAGTCTAATGACAGCAGGAAAGAAGTTGTTGGTGTGTGTGTGTGTGTGTGTGTTCAACTTCTGTATCTTCTGCCTGACAGAAGAGATTGGAAGAGAGTATGACCAGGGTAGGGGTGGTCTCTGATAATATTGGCAGTCTTTCTGCAGCAACAAGAAGTTTAGTTGGAGTCCATGGATGGGAGTTGGCTTCTGTAATGGTCTGGATGTGCAAACAACTTTCCATAGTTTCTTACAGTCCTGGGAAGCGCAGTTGTCATAGCAAGCCATTTTGGGCATCCTGGGGATAAAAAAAGTTTTCAAAATGGTTCCATTTTGGTACAGTTTATTCCAAGATCATCTACACTTTACCTCATATTCCAGTCAGTGAGGTATAGTTTCTTCCATGTGGGCAGTTTGCCTGAAATCTCCCAAACCAGCAGGAACAATTGAGGAAATTCAAGAGTAAGCTGTAATCAGGGCAAATTGAATTTCTGCATATTTTGTGCTGATTTAAAAAAAAATTGAGGCATCAAGTCAGGGGCAGTCAACATTGTAAGGTTTTTTAAACATCAACATGATTAGATTTACTAAGAAACTGAAGGGTATGTACCAATAGTAAACAGTTCTGTAATTCTTTTTATTTACTTATAATCTGGTTACTCGCAGGTAGGATACTAGATCCGTTTTAACATTCTTATATTTTGTAGTAAACCCAGCTTCAGCTGCATTAATGAAATTGCAACAGGGTTACGACTCCAAAATACATCAAGTTATAATTTTTAAGTGAAATCATGTTACATTCCAAAATATTGCTTGATTGTAGTGGTTCACAAATGGTTTTACATTTATCATTATACAAATGGATTTGAGGGGAATTTTAAATTAAAACTTCATTAAATTAAAACCAAACTGATTCACAGGGCAATGTATTACCAGATTGCTGATTGCACCCAAAGCAGAAACTGTATCCCAATGCCTCTGCTTCTCTCAAGTCAATGCGCCTGAGGAATTTCATGCATCCAGACAGCGAAGCCATATCTCATGAATGAATACTGAAACAAAAATGCAACTTGTGACTTTCAGATACATATGACATTGTTGCTCAGCTGTTTCTGTGTTGATGTGGCATTGCCCATGAGCTCTGTAAATGGATCGTTTGTGTAACAGCAGCAGTGGCAGTCCCAACTTGAAAACGTTCTGGCATGTTTGCAACCCTTCCCATTCCTTTTGTTCTAAGAGTTTCCTTCATCAATCCAGCCCAACCACCTATTCTGAATTCATCTCTTTAACCTAATCATCTCTGAACTTACAAACAAGAATTTTACATGCATTACCTTTTGTAGCGTTCCTAAGCTCCAACTCCAAGACATACAACACAAAAGAGGTTCCACAGCCCACCTTGTTCTTACTGATCTTTTCACACCCAACCATTCCAGCACTTGGCCTATAACCTTGTATACCATTCTATTTCAAGTGTTTGTCTAAATAGTTCTTAAATGTTCTGAGGGTTTCTGCCTTAACCATTCTTTTAGACAGTGTTATGGACCAGACCAGATGCCCTCAAAACATTTCAAGAAGGTAGTCCAGTCCCTAACTTGGCTAGTTGTTTTAAGCAGGTATAGAGTGGATATTCCAGAAGAGATGTCGCTGGTCAAACTACTTAGTATTAAACAAACAGAATTTATTTACAAGATTACCAAATGAAACACAAACAACAGAAAACAGAATACCGAAAAACTTAACCTATCCATAAACCTAACAGATCATCCCAACTTAAAGATGTTGTTCCCAATACTTGCAACAATGCCCTTGGCATAGAAGGTAAATCAAACACAGGTTCGTACAGGAGAGAAGTCAGAGCGAGAGGATCCAGCCTGGACCTGCTTCACACTACTGCTAAAACCAAACCAAACCAGAGCAAAGCTGAGCTGGGAAAATTGGCCACATCCTTTCATTGTACAGGTGCCGTTTTTACAACTTGAAAGCAGTCTGCCAGTGGCAGTATCTGCTAGCTATAAACAAATTGGCCCTGAAACCCGCCAACTCTGGACTGCTTGGAGTCTGTGTCTTTTACGACCTCTTTAAAAAAAAAAGCCAAAGACAACATAACCTTGTTGAAGGAGCAGCATCATCCCAGCAGTAAGTTCCAAATTCTCACTAACCTCCGGGTGAGAAAGGGTTTCCTCAAATCAGCTCCCACTCCTCACTATAAATCTATGCTCCCAGTTATTGCCTTCTGCACTAAGTTGAAGTGTTTCTCCCTATCTCTGCCCTTCAGAACTTTGTGCACCAGGTCCAACGTCAGCTTTCTGTGTTCCAATAAGATCAACTCCCACCCATTTAGTCTCTCTTCACTGCTAAATCACTCCAGCCCTAACAATGTCCTGGTGAATCCCCTTTGCAGCCTCTCACCCTTCTATATTATGGTGACCAAAACTGCACACAGTCCTCCAGTTGTGACCTAGCTAACATCATATACAGCTCCATCATATCCTTGATATTGTATTCGTGCAGCCTGGTAAATATATGGTATAATTGTAGGAAACACTAAATCCTCAATCCACTACTTGCTAATTGTAATGCTAAGCCTACAGACTATAAGCAAAATATGATTGTAAGAATGTATTGTCTTTCTGCAGACAGTGCGACACTTTTCAAAGTAGGTGATTTTAATGAACCCACACTGAGCTTTTCTTCAAATCCAACTACTTGTCAACCATTAAAATATGATGATATAACGAGCACAGCAACTGAAAGCTGACACTGGTTTATGTACCCCACCTTCTTGTGTCACGCATGAAAGATACACAGTGTTTATACAGTGTATGTGAGTCATTGGGATACATACAGCAAAATCATTAAATTATGGAACTCTGTAAGGTTATTTGTGGAGTTTTTATGTGATTTATTTTCATCTTGGTTCACTGTTAACTCATTGTCCAGCTTATTTTTTTTAAACCAGAAACATCTATTAAATCTTTTTAAAGTTGTTTTGCAAAGAGCAATAATATATAGGAATGTGTTTTGGCACCAGCTCACCTCAGGATTCAAACAGTGTTCATAAAGCACACAAGCTTGCTTTGTGATTTAGCCTCAACTCCAGAAATTTTGTTGAAGGTTTGCAGTACACACCCCAAGCTACTCTATTATTCTCTGTGTAAAATCCACAAGGCCTAGGATTTCCCTGGACTGAAGTGTCGGTTCATTCTGACTGATACTGATTCAGTATTGCTCAAACATTCAGATCAAGAACGACCCAAGTTTGACCTGGTCTGTCCAACCAAGGAATCACACTGAAGATCCATGCCTCTCACCCCAAGCCAATGTTGAGGATGAAGAGGATCAGGGTAGGAAATAATGTCAATCATGAAGCAATATACATGTCAAGTTTGTAGCCATCTTCCTGGATGAGTCAGAGCCTTCAGTAGAGAGGGAAAGGGATGGTTATTTTAATGGAAGAATCCACAAAGTGAGGACAGTAAACAATATTTAAGGAATGTAAGGGCATGTTGGGAAGAATCTTACATTTTAGATTGGCTGTCCATTCCACTGCTTACTTGCATTTTTTTAAATCATTGAGGTATAGGGAAAGAATCATTACGCAGAATATTTTATGAGCAGTTGTTCCATCACCTAGCATTTTATCTTCTGTCAAAGTTGAAAGTTTGTGCCTGTGATATTTGTATTACATTGACTATCTTTGCCTTTCTTCAACTTTCCTACTCTTATCAAATTTGGGCGGCACGGAGGCACTGTGGTTAGCACTGCTGCCTCACAGCGCCAGAGACCCGGGTTCAATTCCCGCCTCAGGCGACTGACTGTTTGGAGTTTGCACATTCTCCCCGTGTCTGTGTGGGTTTCCTCTGGGTGTTCCGGTTTCCTCCCACAGTCCAAAGATGTGCAGGTCAGGTGAATTGGCCATGCTAAATTGCCCGTAGTGTTAGGTAAGGGGTAGATGTAGGGGTATGGGTGGGTTGCGCTTCGGCGGGGCAGTGTGGACTTGTTGGGCCGAAGGGCCTGTTTCCACACTGTAAGTAATCTAATCTAATCTAATAACAATAATATTAAATATTCATTTACATTACACAACTTCTAAATTAAAAGTAAATTAATCACAGTCCCAAAGAATGCAAGATATGACTGGTGTGAGTTTAACCTGAGGGTCACCACATCTCAGGCAAGGGGAGGGATTGAGAAAATGGGACCTTTGTGGTAACCCAAACCAATGTATGAATAGAGCCCATGCTATTGGCACTACTCTGCCTCACAAACCATCTCCCCAGCCAATTGAGCTAACCATCCCCCTACACCACCTCTATTTATCCTTTGCTACAGCACAATAGCTAAATGAGAATGAAGAAAAAAATGACTTAGAACATGAAATAGAAATTAGGCCTTATTGCACTACAACAGATGGTATGAGGCCCAACTTCAAAGGCCATTGTCTTGCATCGCAATAACGTATGAAAAATGTCTGATCCAAGTTTGGATGAAGAGCATTTTGCAGGCTTCTTTGATGGCAACCTAGATCATGGCATTAGATCCCTCATTTACAGACTTAGGGTAACCAATGACCGTTTTAGAATCATAGAGATGTACAGCACGGAAACAGACCATTCAGTCCAACTTGTCCATGCCGACCAGATATTTCAACCCAATCTAGTCCCACCTGCCAGCACCCAGCCCATATCCCTCCAAACCCTTCCTATTCATATACCCTTCCAGATGTCTTTTAAATGTTGCAATCAAAGTAGCCTCCACCATTTCCTCTAGCAGCTCATTCCATGCACGTACCAGCCTCTGTATGAAAAGGTTGCCCCTTAAGTCTCTTTAGATCCTCTTCCACCTTCCTGCTAAACTGTGTTGCAAGCCCCTACCCACCAAAGTGATGTTGCTCTACATGAGATGCAATACCAATAACTAACTCCAGTCCTGAAGGCAGAGTCTAGTCAATACTCCATAAAGTCAAACCATATTGCTTCCCTTTAGTAGTCTACAACATTGGAGGGAAAGCCCAATATTACAAAACCTCTCTACTGACATTCAATGGAGTACCCAACTATTTTTCTTCCTCCACACTTGCAGTACTTTCTCTTTAAAAATTATTCTGGTTTATGTTTGTGAAGCCCAAAGGGAATTATCTTACATTTGTCCAGTTTGTGCTCTTATCATCTCCAGTTTTGCTTAATGTCATACTTCATTAATATCCTTTCCAACTTGTTGCTCCCACGAATGAGATTCACACTCCCTCCTAATTTAATGTGGTCTACAAACTTGAAAAGGCAACATATTATTCTTACATCCAAGACTTTGGTAAATATTGTGAAAAAATGAGGCCCCAGAATGGTTGCCTGGGTCATACCATTTATTGTAAACCCGTCAAGCTGAATACTTAGCACTTATCTGAAAATCTTAATCATTATTAAAAGCTTATGTTCACCAGTTAATATACATGTCGTGATTCTCATATACATGCTACATATCAATCTCATTAGCAATCCCATACGTAGCATCTTAGCCACTGTGTGAGCTTGACACTGATGTAGGGCATAGCAAAACAATCCCGTCTGATAACTGCCAACCTGATCTAATTATCACTCATTGTATGTCACAAAAACACATGAAAGGGCCTATGTACACCAGTTTAGGGAACCTGAATGGTGATCTAATTACCTCAGATTATCCTGTAAGTGGAAGTTGTTTCGTAAATCTGAACAAAAGTTGAAGCAGTCTGTCTTATGCTCTCCAATGTGGGAAATCCATGAGTGTTTTGCTCCACCAACTCCGTCAAGCCAAAAGACGTTTTGCCTACCACCCAGTGAGTAATATGATATTTAAGTTTCAGGAATGGTGTGGTGCCAGATTTGTAGGATGTACATCTCAATGACTGATGGACCGTATCAAACAACATATCCCGTTGGCTATTCATAACTGGCAATTTGCAGTTCACACTCAACTAGCCAGAGCTTGCTTAGAAAACTCTATCGAGGAGAAAGTGAGGGCTGCAGATGCTGGAGATCAGAGCTGAAAATGTGTTGCTGGAAAAGCGCAGCAGGTCAGGCAGCATCCAAGGAACAGGAGAATCGACGTTTCGGGCATAAGCCCTTCTTCATTCCTGAAGAAGGGCTTATGCCCGAAACGTCGATTCTCCTGTTCCTTGGATGCTGCCTGACCTGCTGTGCTTTTCCAGGAACATATTTTCAGCTCTAGAAAACTCTATCCACTATTAGATGTAATTGTACTCTTGGAAACCATTTTTAAGTACTGTGGATGGTGTTAAGATTTACACGGGAAACAAATTTAAGATTATCAGCCACAGTATGAAGTGCTAGAAAGTGCTAGATACTATATATATGTAAACACTCAGGGTCCTGTTTTATGGTGGGAAAAGGAAAGTGCACCTACGTTGCACAAAGGGAGTCATGGAGACAGCCAAACTCTGCAGCAGCTCCGTGCTAATGCCCTGACCAATCAGAATCTACCTGCTTACTTTGAGAATTAAGATTGACAGTTAACTGTTCATGCTGCATCTCCATGCCGATGATGACTCAACCAATGAGCGTCTTCTTCTGATTCTGGATAAAATGGTGTCTCTTTTTTTCAGACTGTTTCTTGTGCCTGGTTATGATGAGTGCAGGATGAATATCTTCAACTTCTAGTCTCCTCTTAGCAATATTTAAGTTCAGCTATATCAGTCAGACATAATCTACTGTCAACAAACTGTGTTGGCTGTATAATCAGATTATATTTGTTCAAATAGTTAGTCTACCCTCATAAAATATTCCGCCAACCTCTCCTCAACTGTTGTTAAATGGACAATCTTGTAGCTACCTGATTTCTCTGTCCCACTCTTCTACAGTAATGAAATGGCATTAGTAATTTTCCAGTCTAACAACATAATTCCTGAATCAAGAGAGCTTTGAAAAGTTTAGTTTGAAGCTGCTTCAGTTGTCTTATCTATTTATTTTAATACTTCGCAGTGGGCACCAGAATTCCCATTATTTCCACCATCCTGTTTTGTGTGGGAGCTTAACCGGGTGGATGTGGAAAGGATGCTTCCTTTTCTGGGGAAGTCTAGGACTAGGGTCAGAGATGAGGAGATTTTTGTCCTGTATCAGGGAGTTAAGAGTCTTAGAATATTTTCAAGGCAGGGTAGATAGATTCTTGGTAATAAATCAATGTGGGTTAGGTGGAAATGTAAGATTGCAATCTGATCAGTCATGAATTTGTTATGTTGTACATAAAGCTAAAGGGGCCAAATGGTCTAATCCTATTCCTAACTAATTTGGTCATATATATTAACTAATATCGAAGGAAACAATGAAGATAAACAACGGGACGTTGACAGGATGCAGAGTCAGAGCTGGGCCGAAAAGTGGCAGGTGGAGTTCAACCATGGAAAAATGTGAAGTGATTCATTTTGGAAGATTGAATTTGAATGCAGATTACAGGGTTAAAGGCAGGATTCTTGGCAGTGTGGAGGAACAGAGGGATCTTGGGGCCCACATCCACCGATCTCTCAAAGTTGCCACCCAAGTTGATAGGGTTGTTAAGAAGGCATATGGTGTGTTGACTTTCATTGGCAGGAGGATTGAGTTTAAGAGCCGTGAGGTTTGTTGCAGATCTATAAAGCCCTGGTTATACCACATTCGGAATATTGTGTTCAGTTCTGCTCACCTCATTATAGGAAGGATGTGGAAGATTTAGAGAGGGTGCAGAGGAGATTCACCAGGATTCTGCTTGGCCGCAAGGATATGTCTTATGAAGAAAGAAGGGTGCTAGGGCTTTTTTCATTTGAGAGAAGATGAATAAGAGGTGATTTGATAGAGGCGTACAAGATGATGAGAGGCAACGATAGAGTGGATGGCCAGAGACTTTTTTCCCAGGGCAGAAATAGCTATCACGAGGGAGCATAATTTTAAGGTAATTGGAGCAAGGGGAGATATCAGAGGTCGGTTCTTTACACAGAGAGTGGTGGGTGTGTGGAATGCACTGCCAGCAGTGCTAGTAGAATCAGCTACATTAGGGACTTTTAAGCGACTCTTGGATCAGCACATGGATGAGAGTAAAATGAAGGGTATGTAGGTTAGTTTAATCTTAGAGTAGGATAAAAGGTCGGCACAACATCGAGGGCCGAAGGGCCTGTACCGTGTTGTACTGTTCAATGTTCTAAGTTCTACATAATAAATTTCACCCTTGATGTTTTTTAGTTTTCTTTCTATCACTAGAGATTGAACCTCTTACTCCGTAATGAATATAAACCAAAGATTAGTTTCATAAATTCGCAATCATCTTGTTATAATCAGTCATATCCTTGTGACCAGCAAAAGAAATAATATCACATCATAAAATGTCTTTTCATAAATTATTAATAAGCAATCATCAGTCTTGTATATTGGACTTGTAGTTTGGAAGGGGTCCGATTGTAAATATTATGCCTCTCTCGAGTAATGTCCTGGAAATCAAGTTCCACTATTCCCTCAGCCTTCACAAAAATCAAAGCTTTTATCAAAGTATCCAAAAATTCCCCAATTTACGTGTCTGCTGAGATCTGGATAAACAGAAACGTGGACCAGAGTTCTGTACTGAAACAAAAGTTACTATTTATTACAAATAAATAGACTCTAGCTACTGGTAAATAACTATGAACTGATAACATGTGATCACACACATACAGGCATTTACAGGCAGAGGATTTTTTTTTTAAACAGGCAGTATAGGAGGAGGGAAAAACTGGGAAGGCAGGTCAATTGAGGCACAAGGCACAAGTCAAGGGTGTGATGAAATACTCCCTGCTTGCCTGAATGAGCGTAGCCTCAAAAATACTCAAGAAGCTTGATATCACCCAAGACAAAGCAGTCCACTTGATTGGCACTACAAGCATCCACTCCCTCCACCATCGATGCTCAGTAGCAGCAGTATGTACTATCTACCAAGATGCAGTGCAGAAATTCACTAAAGATCCTCAGACAGCACCTTCCAAACCCACGGCCACTTCTATCTAGAAGGACAAGGGCAGCAGATACATGGGAATACCACCACCTTCAAATTTCCCTCCAAGCCACTCACGTCCTGACTTGGAAATACGTCACTGATGCTTTCCTATCGCTGGGTCAAAATTCTGGAATTCCCTCCTTACTGGCATTGTGGAGATGAACCCACAGCAGATGAACTGCAGCATTTCAAGAAGGCAGCTCACCCCCACCTTGAAGTGGGAGACGGCATGGGGCAGGGTGACACTAGGCACATGGACACACAGGATGGCCGCTGAACCATAAATTGGCTACTTGACACACAAGATGGCCACCGGACCACAATATGGAGAGAGACAGCAGAGCAAACACAGACATTGCCTGGTGCGACCAGAATGCCAGCACAATGCACTCACAATCAAGTTGATTAGTTTAAGATGGGTGGGGAAGAGAATACACACGAGTAGCATATACTGCCTGCCAAAGTGTTTGGGTCGAGCCAACACCTTTGATAGAAATGCTAACAGTCTGATATGGACTCAATACAAAGCGCTAATAGCCAGGACTGCTGTAATCGTCCTTCTCAGGAATTAGCGCCCATTACTACAGCAATGGACTTCCACACAGACATTGAAACTGACAATGTCTGCACTGAAACTGACAATGACCTCACTGAAATTAACAAAGGCTACGCTGGAACTGACAATGACTGCATCGAAACTATCAACAATTCAGCAATGTTTACAATAAACAAACTATGTTACAGAGACAATAACCTCTTCTCTGGCCTATTGTCGTTGAACCCCGACTCTGACTCCAAGACTGGTGATTTTCCCCAAAACAATCTTCTCAATGGCAATTAGGAATGGGCAATAAAAAAAGATTGCTGGCCAGTCAGTAATGCCCACATCCCACAAGTGAATAAATAAAAAAAAAACCCTGTCTGTAAGATTCACTGAGATGATCCATTTGCTTGCCAGGCCTTGCTGTTCTTCATTCTCTTTTCAGGCACTTTTCACTTCTTTGCAGGGGGCACAGAGTGACTTGTTCATAAATTATAAAGTCACTGGTTAAAAGCAACAGCTCCCACCCACTGGTGGGAGAGGTCAACTGCTATTCTTCAAGCTTCAGGTATTTTCTATTGCAGAGAGACACACCACTGGCTCTCCCAGAGATCTGAAGATTTCTGGCAATAACATTCACACGCACAAGCTGTATAGCAACCACATTGTTGTTGGCAGCAGATGGACATTGTCATCCATGGCTCATCACAACTCCACAAACCAATGAATGACTTTTCATCGCACTTTGTAGATACCCCTGATGCCAGCCCATCTCCAGCCAACTCCCCCACTAACCGAACAAAGCAGTAGTATAAACACCACTTACAATTCGTTTTGGTAACTTGTTATTCAGAACTGCAGCGATCCCTTTATCAATCCTTGCCTTTTAAAACAGTTCCTTTCTCATTGCAGTCCACGAGTCAAAATGCAGAAGAATAAAAATGTGCGGATTTTTACGTGAAAGACTAAGTTTCAGTACTGGTTGTGATACAAGCTATTGTACCTCCAGGCCTCAGTGTTTACAACAAAAATTATAAAATGGTTGATTAGAAACTGACCTTTGCAATAAGTCATAGCTACAATTATCCACGCTTATTGAACCATATTTATGATTCAACTAATTTTCTTTTTCCCTGGCACACACATAAAGTAATGCAATTAGTACTTTCATCAGTTATTCATCCGGTGCAATTGTAGAGTGACTGAAAATCTGAGGTTTGTTTTTAATTAAAGTTTTCCTAAATATCTTTGATGTACTTATTTTCGTTTTTGGTCAGAATTTTCATTAGAAACAGAACTCTTTCCATCTTTGTTTCTTTGAAGTGCGTGTACAATCAAAACAAAATTAGTTGTTGCTTCATAAAACATAGACCATAAGTATGTACAGAGATACAGAGAGATATACACAATTGGGCCGACTCACATCTACAGAGAAAAGCAGAGGCATAAATAAAATGTTTATACAGAGAAGAACAGATGCTAAACTCCGAACAACACAGGTTCTGAGATACCCAGCAACATAGAGGAAGATAAATATGACAATCAGAGGGTTGAGCCTACTCAAGCACACAAATTTCTCATCACATATGGCTGTGGCAACTTTTCACCATTCGACATAGCTACAGTTAGAAATAAAACAGAAACAGAGAAGGTGCAAATTCAAAAATATGCACTCTGGCTGGTTTTTACAGGAAAAATACACGTGAACATGCAGACTAACTATGCACAGGTAGGGACAGCAGTGTGGAATATGGTATATAATGCACATGTGATAAAATGCACAGCAACAATTTAAAAAATTGAGTTCTGTTATTACACTGACAATTGAAAAAAAACTTGATTGATTAATTATTGTCACATGTACTGAGACATAGTGAATTGTGATTAATTGAATATTATATTTATGTCTGCCTACTTTAAATATTCCTTTTGTTCAATAGTAATGATGTATCTGAGGAGTCTTATTGAGCATGACATTAAAACGACCAGCCATTGTCTTTAAGACATCTTGTGGTAGAGCGATTTCTCTAAGAAAAACTTCCAAGTTAAGAAATGCCTTTAATGTTAATGTTTCTTTAAAAGAACTTGCCTTGGCTGATGCATTGCCAGGTAAACATTGATTGGCTGCACTTGCAGCTAAAAACATGATTTGAGCTGTTATATTAATATTTCAATGGATACATCCTTACTACACTAATACCATACCATCATGCCAGGATAATTACACCTTTCTTTTCTCTCTGATATCTGATATTCATAAATCCAGGTCAGGCAGCATCCGAGGAGATGGAGAATCGACATTTCTGGAAAAGTCCTTCATCAGGAGTTTCTTCATCAGCCCCGTCCTGATGAAGGGCTTATCCCCAAAACGTCGATTCTCCTGGTCCTCGGATGCTGCCTGACCTGCTGTGCTTTTCCAGCATCACACTCTCGACTGTGATCTCCAGCATCTGGAATCCTCACTTTCTCCTAGTTGATTTCAACCCTACTTCGAAGCCTCTTCCAAGGATGCCTACCTTGAAGAAGTTCTCCTCCTCTTTCTGCAACTCCTGATGAAGCACTTATGTCCAAAACATCGATTCTCCTGCTCCTCAGATCTGCCTGACCGGCTGTAGTTTTCTAGCACCACACTTTCGATTCATAAATCCATACAAACTAACAAAGAAAGTAAAACTGTTTTATTTCCCTCCTATGTGGCCTAACAATGCATCAGTGGTTCCTGCTTTTGATGTTTCGGGCATAAGCCCTTCTTCAGCTCATTCCTGAAAAAGGGCTTATGCCCGAAACGTCGATTTTCCTGCTCCTCGGATGCTACCTGGCCTGTTGTGTTTTTCCAGCATCACATTTTTCAACTATTAATCCCTGTCCCCAATATTACCTCTTTCAAAGATGCTGATGCTGAGACTTCCTCACCAGTAGCATTTTTATTTTTTATAACAAACAGTATAGTCAAATCTACACTCATATATTTTATTTCCCTCCCCCAGGTTAATAATTGCTTGAGTTACTGAAACTGGATAACACTATGTAACTCTGTGGGGACCTATAACAAGTTTTACATGAGTCCTGTGAATGTTCATTATCCATTTCCTCAGTCATGCATTGAGACATAGGAACAGGAGTGAGCCATGCAGTTTCTCAAGGCTGGGTTGACTTACAGTTGGATCCAAATCCCTCGATACCTTTACCAAGTTTAATTCTTCAGTTAGGAACCAGTCATAAAAAGCCCAGGTCAGAGCTCACTTGGATTACTGTGCCAGCTCTGGGAACCATAGGAAGGCTATACAAGTCTTCGATAGAGTGCTGTGTAAGATAATATCTCATTCGAAGGACTAAATTACAAGGAAACAATTTGGAATTTAGAATAAGAGGCATGGCTTGATCAAAGTTTTCAAGTTTTAGTAGGAACAAAATGCATAGAGAGGAAGAAACAATTTCCATTGGAAGATAATTTGAGGGGGAGAAGGGGGAACCAAATCTTTTAGGATTGAAATTTAGAAAGAATTCTAAATATCTGAGATCGAAGACTTATTTTATTATCTAAAATGATGAAGGGATATGGGGCGAAGGCAGTTATATGGAGTAAAATTGCAGATCAGCCATGATTTCATTGAATAGTAGAACAGCTTCTGAGGGCTGAATGGCCTCCTCCTTTTCTTGCATTTGGTTGGGTACCTGAACAGAAAGGATTTCGAGAGATATGAGTCCAATGCTGGCAAATGTGACTCAATTGATTTAGGACATCTGGTCAGCATGGACAAGATGGACTGAAGGGCGTGTTTCCATGCTGGACATTTCTAGGACTCTATGTTCCTAAAGTTTGAATTGACTCAGTTTCAATATCACACAGTGGCACATTATTCATTTGGCATGATGGATAGCTGTGACTTTTTATCCCAGACCCAACTGAGGAACGAATACAATTAACAAACCTCCTACCTTCATCTGGTCAAAGAAATAAAGATGATCTCAGACTATCATTCCACCTCTCTTCGGTGGCTTTTACCATCACTGTGGAGCTGGGTCAAGAGACATGCCCCATAAACTTCACTTCTCAATTGGCTTCCATATTTCTGAGTTATATACCTGTCATGTCCATCAATGACATCAGGAATTCTCTATCTGAAGCCTGTGCTGAAAAATTAACTGCAGTTGATTTAAGAACAAGGTCAGCAAGTGTAGCAGATAAAAATCTTACCCCATCTTCCTGGTACCATAGAGTGAAAATCCAGTCAAAATATCAGTGTTTTGAAAAAGAGCATTGTTATACATAAGCTATCAACACATGATGGATTATTGACTAATATATGGTTTGGGCAAAAAAGGCAAAGCTGACGGGGTTATAAAGATTTAACAATACTCGATGGAATAGTCATTAAAAGAGAGGTTCTCCAAATATTGATATGGATGTTTAATACCTTCATATAAATAAAAGTTCTAAAGTTATCAGCAAAAGAAACAATAGGTCTATCAGAAAAATCTGTTTCAATCAGTTAGTCGTTTGGATTTGGAATGGCCGCCCGACAGTCGGGCGGCATGGTGGCACAGCGCTAGAGACCCGGGTTCAGTTCCCGCCTAGGCGACTCTCTGTGTGGAGTTTGCACGTTCTCCCTGTGTCTGCGTGGGTTTCCTCCGGGCGCTCCGGTTTCCTCCCAAAGTCCAAAGATGTGCAGGTTAGGTAAAATTGGCCGTGCTAAATTGCCCGTAGTGTTAGGTGAAGGGGTAAATGTAGGGGAATGAGTCTGGGTGGGTTGCTCTTCGGAGGGTCGGTGTGGGCTTGTTGGGCCGAAGGGCCTGTTTCCACACTGTAAGTAATCTAAAAAAAAAAGAAATATGCAGCGCTATGTAGAAAAGGCAGGCACGTGATATCAGGTGAATTCATTTTTCAAAGAAGCAGCACAGAGATGACCTTGTTGTAACACTCTCAGAGGGTTGAGAATCTGTGGATCTCACTGCTCCAGAGTGCAGTGGAGGGCGGAATTAAACAATGGATTCAAAAAGAAATAGATTTGTTTCTGATGAAAAGAAGGATAAAGGAGCTGGCGGTGAGGGGTGGGGATGGGGGGGTGCAGCAGGAAAGGGGAGTTGGATCCACGATAACATCAACTGTGATCATGTTAAACAGTGGAGCGGGCTGGGATGGCTGAGTTGTTTTCTCCCGCTCCTAATTCCTATGTTCCCAACCAGTCTGTGATTTCTTTGCAGGTTTCTTCCTCAGCATCAGTGAATTGCCAATGTGTTTACAGATTGCAAAATGATTTATTGACATTACAATTCTCCCTATCAATAATCATCTTCTTATCTTACCAACTGCAACAAACTAGTTAGATGTCTAGAATTCTCAGCGTGGAGGCAGTTCGCCCATTGGCTGTGAGGAGTCTCCGTGATGCTCACTGCCAAACAGCATCTCAGAGCATGGTCCATGGGCACCTGCCACATGTACCTCTTGTCAATGCCCAATAGCATTAATGAGCAGTGCTCCAAAAGCTAGTGCTTCCAAATAAACCTGTTGGGCTGTAACCTGGTGTTGTGTGATTTTTAGCCCATTAGCATTGATATTTTCCAACCTCTCGCCACCATCATCGTATCTCTCTGATTCACCTATTTACACATATTTACATTGCACAGCAACTAATATTGAGGGATTGCAACAGGGATTTTATACAGACAGGAACTGGTTTCCAGCTCAGAGCTGTTTACTTCCTCTCCCAGGTCTCGCTGTCCTAGCTTAGGCGCCAGGGACCCGGGTTCAATTCCCGACTCAGGCGACTGACTGTGTGGAGTTTGCACATTCTCCCCGTGTCTGCGTGGGTTTCCTCCGGGTGCTCTGGTTTCCTCGGTCAGGCAGCATCCGAGGAGCAGGAAAATTGACGTTTCAGGCAAAAGCCCTTCATCAGGAATGGAGAATTCTCTGACCTGCCGTGCTTTTCCAGCACCACTCTAATCTAGACTCTGGTTTCTAGCATCTGCAATACTCACTTTTGCATCGATGTCTTAGTACTAACCTGTATGCTCACAACATTTTTCCTTGCCTTGTCTGTTAGTACATTAACGCTTCAGCCAGAGTCTAAATAATATCAGTACTGTATATTGATGTGTTTTTTGTTTAGACTCATAGATAGACTATTTATCTGTGCGGATCTGTCTAGGGCAAGCAGGTGGGGAACACTGAAATGTCAATCTAACATTTACAGTATCCACCAGCTAGTCGGAGACTTTGTGCATGTGTGTGTGTGTCTGTGTGTGTTGGGTGGAGTTTGCAGTCCTCAGTCTAGTCAAGGAGGAGCGGATGTTTGGGTGAATACAGTCTAACCTCTGGGTCCATCAATCGTCCAGGAGGGTTTAAACAGTGGCCTCTGTCAGTGAGCAGTATGGGGTTGGGATCACTGCCAAAAGTGGTGGGGAGGTCTAGGCTGAGGGCTGGGAGAAAATGGGCTTTTGCAGAAGTAGGACAAGAATGGTGGTGGTGTCAGGGAGATATCCAGGAGTTTGAGGGATTTGTCGAACATTGTCAGAAGGCTTGGTTGGCTTACAGAGGGACTGTTATTGGGCAGTTACCACCAGTAGGGCCTACATAGGGGTAGCATAGAGGAGCGGGAGGGGCGTATCATTAAGAAGTAAATTCAGGGCTTGGGGGCATTTGAAGTCAAAGTTCAATGTGTTGGCTCTCCATTTAGGTCAGAGATGGAAATGGGCTATTGATGTAGTGTAAGCCAAAAAGGGACATGGAGGTCGTGGAAGCTGCATAGCTATTTTCCATTCTTTTGATGAGAATTGCAGCTAGAAAATAGCTGGCCTAATATCCAGAGTGGGTGGAATCAGTGTCATTTTGATGGGTGAAGCATGGGATTCTACATTTGCTGCTTGCTGTGACATTGAAGGACAAATGCATGAAGCAACCACTGGCAAACCCCAGCTACATTTATTTTGCAATTGTTTCATGGACTGTTTTCTATGCAATCAGCATGAAGGGGCTTTGGTTTAAATGCTGGTGAATGACAATTTGCACTGTGTCTACAAATTGAACATTGACATTTCATTGATGTTGAAGTCAGCGACAATGACTTGAATAGATGTCAGTGCTGGTCAGAGATGACCCATCACTTGTGTAACTTTGAAAGGTGGTTGGCAGGTACAGATGTCAGTTCATCATCTGTCATTAAGTTGAATGATGAGTGCAATGAAAAGATAATGAGTGATGTGGGTCTGCCAATGTAAGGGGATTCAGAGCCCAGAGGGATTCTCTTTTGTTCTAATGTGTTGGTCCCTCACCCAATACAGCACCTTAGCCAAGTTGCTGCACACATTGGTCCTGAAGCTGAATGAATGATGAGACATTGTTGCATTTTTTTATTCGTTCATAGGATATGGGAGTCACTGACTGGACCAGTATTTATTTCCCGTTCCTGGTTGCCCAAAGGCAGTTAAGAGTTAACCCCATTGCTGTGGGTCTCACATGTAGATTAGACGAGGTAAACCTTCCCTAAAGGACATTAATGAACTATGGTCATTATTAAACTCTTATTTCCAGATTATTGTAGAATTAAAATGTCACAATCTGCTACAGGAGGATTTGAAACCAGCTCTCCCGAACATGATCTGAGTCTCTAGAGTCTCATTATAATATCACTTGGCCATTAACTATCCAAATGGGTGCAGCCTTCATCTGCAGGGTATGCCAACAATTATTCCTCTGAGACCTATATACCTCTTTCGTTCTTTCTGTTCACCAGCATGGGTCACTTCCACCGAGAGTCCTGCATTCTGTTGCGGTTAGGATGTTGGTCCCTGTGATGCTTTCCTAAGAAGGTGAAGGCAAATGCGGGACAAGCAGAGATTTTTAACCCTCTACCCCCAATTCCATTTCCTGGGGATGTGCGAGGTGCAGTGCTGATGCAGGCTATGTATATCCCGAGACATTGTGATGGAACTGTGCGATATGCGGGAGCAGGACTGGAGGACTGCAGGATTGGCAGGTGGGAGCCATCTTATCCTGCGGCTGTGAACCTTAATGCATCTGGCACCTTCCAGTGAGGTACAGGGAACCTGTCTGGGATCTCTCAGTTGTTCACCCAGAAATGTATTAGGGCAGTCACCGATGCCATCTTTGTAAGAACATACTGATTTATTTCCCTTCCCCATGGCGAGGTCAGTGCTGAAGCCAGGCAGTAGGATTCAGGAACATAGTTGTGTTTCCCAAGTGCAGGGTGGCATCAATTTGCCCACACGTGCAGGGTGCCCACCCTGAAAGGTCAAATCATCATGCTGAGGAATTCATCAACAGGAAGGGGTTCCACTTAGTCAATGTTCAGGTGATCTGTGATTGCTGTAAACCCATCCTGGACAGGTGTGCCCACTGCCCTGGCAGCTGCCATTACTCCTACGTCCTGGAGCACTTTCATGTACTTAGTGCATTTGACAGTCAGGTGCCTAACAAGGGACACAGGCTACCCAACTGTGACCTTGACTCATGACACCATTGCACAAGCCCAAATGATTAGACAGAGTTTCATTGACACCTGGTTCCAGTAGAGTAGATCTGGGTGCCAACATTTGGTTTACAGTGTGAACTGAATCTTCAATTTTGGTCCCTTTTGTCAGCTATAGTTAAAGGGTCATTTTTACAATTGTCCAATTGCTTGCCTGTATGTGATTGCTCCCTCCTGGATAAAAGAAAGTTGTGGCTTTGCAGTGGTCATTGGAGACAGAGTGGCACTTACATAGAGAGGGTGGTTAGACAGGATGTAGCTAAGGACAGAAACTGTTTGGCCTGATGGTTGAAAGGTGACTAGGGTGAGAGAATGTTGTTGGATATGTGAGGGAGTGTCAGTTTCAACTATATGCCATTGCTTTGTGGGTGCTATGCCACTATGTCACCGATGAGGGGCAACACTGAAATGCCAACGGTTGTTGAAGTGCGCAGCAGCCCTTCCAAAGAGATGCCAGTTGTTCAGTGAGTGGCGAGTTGTTCTAGAAAGATGTGTGGTAAGATGGGGATAGAGTTGGATGTGAGGGCCACCATTGCGGTGTGGTAGATAGTTAATGAGGTGAGTTTGCTAAGATACAGTGAGAAATCTCCCTGGATATTGCAAGGATTGAATACAAACTCCACATGACCCAATTCAACCCAAAGAGATGCATCAGTACTTTTCAGAATAAAATTAAGTTCAATAGAACTAGCTTTCAACTTAACATTAGTCAGTCTATATGGTCCAATTGGATATTTGAACCTGTTTGAAACAATGTTTGCCATAAAATAAAATATGTAATAAAAGTATTAAAAAGAATGAGTAATTCCGTGAAGCCTGTATTTGGAAGCATGATGAAAAATTTCGTGATCCTGTTGTTAGTCAGACAGCATTTCACCCACATAGTTTTTTGGGCAGGAACCTGTCTATAAAACAGGAATCCTAGGTATATTATGTTATATTTTATTGAAATGGATGAAACACCACTTTTTTTTATTATCAGTGAACTGCTTCAACTTGCCAGACCAACACCTTACACTAAACTTTCAGCAGCAGCATATGTTGAATACATCAAAATTAATCCATTTACCATATGCTAGAAAAAAACTGAATGACCTAAAGGTGGATAAATCGCCTGGATCAGATGGACTACACCCCAGAGTTCTAGGGAAGATAGCTGAAGAGATAGTGGAGGCGTTAGTGATGGTCTTTCAGGAATGACTAGAATTAGGAAGGGATGCAAAGGACTGGAAAATTACTAATGTAACACTCCTATTTAAAAAATAAGTAAGACTGAAGACAGAGAATTACAGACTGATTAGCCTAACCTCGGTTGAGGGCAAGATCCTGGAATCCATCATGAATGATGAGATTTCTGAATACTTGGAAGTGTTCAGTAAAATAGGGCAGAGTCAGTCTGGTTTCATCAGGGGAAGGTCATAATTGCCAAATTTGCTGGCATTCTTTGAAGAAGTAATGAGCAGGTTCGACCAAGAATAGTCAATGGATGTTATCTACCTGGACTTCAAGAAGGCCTTTGACAAGGTGCCACACAGGAGGCTATTGAGTAGGTTAAGGGCCCATAGTGTCAGAGGCAAGGTGTTAGTGTGGATAGAATCTTGGCTGTCTGGCAGAAAGGAGAGAATGGGGATAAAAGGGTCCTTCTCAGGATGGCAGCCATGACAAGTGGTGTTCAAGCAAGGCTCAGTGTTGGGACCACACCTTTTCACTTTATACATTAACAATCTAGATGAAGGAACTGAGGGCATTCTGGCTAAGCGCGTGAATGATACAAAGATAGGGAGAGGGACAGGTAACATTGAGGAGGCAGAGAGGCTGCAGAAACATTTAGATAGGTTAGGAGAGTGGGCAAAGAAGTGGCAGATGAAGTGCAAAGTGGGAAAGTGTGAGGTCATGCACCTTTGCAGGAAGAATAGAAGCATGGACTATTCTCTAAATGGGGAGAAAAGTCAGAAGTCTGAAGTGCAAAGAGACTTGAGAGTTCTAGTCCATGATTCTCTCAAGGTAAACTTGCAGGTTCAGTAAGAAGTTGGGAAGGCAAATTCAATGATGGTATTGATTTTGAGAGGACTTGAATATAAAAGAAGGGAGATAATTCTGCGGCTCCATAAAGCTCTGGTCAGACCATATTTGGAGCACTGTGTGCAGTTTTGGGCCCCGTATCTCAGGAAGGATGTACTGGACCTGGAGTGTGTCCAGAGGAGGTTCACGAGAATGGTCCCAGGAATGAACAGTTTAATGTATGAGGAACATTTGAGGACTCTGGGTCTATACTTGATGGTGTTTAGAAGAATGAGAGGGGATCTAATTGAAACTTGCAGAATACTGAATGGCCTGGACAGAGTGTATGTTGGGAAGATGTTTCCATTGGTAAGAGAGACTAGGACCCGAAGGCAGAGCCTTAGAGTAAAGGGAAGACCTTTCAGAACTGAGTTAAGCAGAAACTTTTTCAGCCAGAGAGTGGAATTCACTGCCACAGAAGGCTGCGCAGTACAGGTCATTGAGTGTATTTAATACGGAGATAGAGAGGTTCTTGATTGTAAAGAGAATCAAGGGTAATGGGGAGAAAGTGGAAGAATGGGGTTGAGAAACTTATCAGCCATGTTTGAATAGTGGAGCAGACTCAATGGGCTGAATGGCCTAACTTCTGCTCCTATGTCTTATGGTCTTACCAGTGGACACTCATCTCTAATAAACCACAAAGTAGACTCCATACCTTAACTGTGCCAGTATGTGGTGGCCCCAAGTAAATGCTGGGTACTTACTCAGAGTGAGTTTGGTAAATTCAGAACAACAGTCAACTTGTCAACTGTTGTGCACTTGCTGAATGTTAACTAGAAAGCAGTACTGACAATGGCTGTACATTTACTCTCAGATGTAGATGGGTGATGGTAGAAGGAGAATATGGGAAGGATATGCACAACAAACAAGATCAAAATAAATGGTCAATTGAAAAGCCATTGGAGAACCAGCAGTTTTAATATAGTATTGTATCTTGGAATTATAATGCAGCTATCTTGCCAATAATAACATTGCACATCAGGCTTGTAAAATTTTAACAACATTCAGTAGAATAGTTTAATTACAGAGCAGACAATTGCATCTGGCTAGCATTCTAGCAGTAATCTAATATAAAATTATTACCATTGCACAATTCCAACCTGTAGGGATCTTGCACACTGTAAAACATCGTTCTTGGGGGGAAAGAAAATCACAGCGTGCACTGAGAGGGAAGAAAAGGATAAGCACCTTTGCTGGTTAAGGCACAGTAAGTGATGCTCTACACAATTGTGCCTATGGTGTTGTCACAGTCTGGAACCAAGTTCCATTTACTGCAAATTGACAGGCTTCGAAATAAGTAAACTGAATGAATGATTTTGAACTTTCTAACCTACACAGAAATGCTTGTTGTACAAACAACAATACAGTTCATGGAAGTTCTTTCAAGCGACAAGACATAGCACAGGATGATAAGACGACAGTACTTGAAATGAAGAGTTGTTTTCTAGGCTTGCTCTAACTTCTGTTTCGCAGTGACCAGCTCCTTCTACTCCCTATCAACACTCTGAGATTAAAATAGTGTGACTGCAAGTTTTGTGTTATATTGGATCTTGAGATGAGCTTCTCATCTTGATTATGTGTCTGTATCCTGAGGAGGTCTCCTGAGCGAGAAACCGTAATGACCACCTTACAACCTTGTCACCATAGAAGCTGCAAGACATGTCAGAGTGTCGACACGGATATCACCATTACGTGTGGGAACGCCTCCCACCATGTACGGGGCAGGTACTCAGCCAATGTTATCTATCTCATACGCTGCAGGCAAGGATGCCCTGAGGCATGGTATATTGGCAAAACCGAGCAGAGGCTATGACAAAGGATGAATGGACACCGCGCAACAGTCAACAGACAGGAGTGTTCCCTTCCAGTCGGAGAACATTTCAGTGGTCCGGGACATTCGATCTCGGACCTTCGGGTGACCGTCCTCCCAGGTGGACTTTGGGGCAGGCAACAACGCAAAGTGGCCGAGCAGAGGCTGATAGCCAAGTTCAGTACCCATGGGGATGGCCTCAACCGGGACCTTGGATTCAAGTCACCCCATTGCACTACACACACACAGGCACACACACACAGAGACACACACAGACACAGACACACACAAATGCTCAGATATACACACACAGACACAGACACACAGACACACACAAATGCTCAGATATACACACACACACACAGCCAGACACACACACACACAGACACACTCACACATACACTCCCACACTTACACGCACACATGTACCCTCTCACAGACTTATACCCCTTTATACTCACACTCACACATATACACACAGTCTGACAAACACTCATAACCCACTCCTCCCCCCACACACACCCACATACACACACATATAAGTTTGTGAGATGAATTTGTACTTGCAGAATTACATTTTATTTTGCTCAAAAACTGCATGATTCCATGTAAGATTCTGTAAGTCCATTTTTAGATTAGAATCAGTCTAAACATTGCGGCACAGACAGCCTCTAACAGGGCAACTCACACCTTAAATGCATTATCTGGCTGACATGACACCAATTGTTAAAGTTCACTTGATAATGTAATTTTAAAATGTTCTGTGACTTACATATGAAAGAACTGAAACCAATATGTTCATTCTAAAAGATGAGAGACTGAGCAAACAATCCAGATATTTTTCAATACACAATTTCAGTTATATCACACTGTAAACTTTTGCTATAAATTCTGTGTCTTACCATCTTATACTCCACAACCATCTGATGAAGGAGCAGCACTCCGAAAGCTAACCTTTCCAAATAAACCTGTTGGACTATAACCTGTTGTTGTGTGATTTTTATTTTAGTGAGGGCTCCCTTTTGGTTTTTGGGACTATCTTTGTGATTTTTCCGGTACTTTGTTTCATCCCCACTAACTGCTTTATTGGGTGATGCACTCAGATAGATACCTTCTGTACGTGTGTTGAGGGCAATTGGACTTGCATAAAAATAGAATTAGCTGAATTCATCAACATCATCAATAATCGTCACCACTCCATTAAAATTAAAGCCACAACACACACAAAAAGCATTAATTTCCAAGACACTGCAGTTTTTAAATGGGCATGAGACATAAATTAGTTAAAAAAAGCTTTAAAAAACTGGCACAGTTCTACACACAAAAATATATCCTAAATGCACTTTCTGCTTGCTGGGGAGTTTGCACCTCAACAGTTATGTTTGTTTCTGACACAGTAACTGCATCTCAAATTATTCGTGTTTGTAAGGTGATTTCATAGAATCCCTACAGCGTGGAAACAGGCCATTCAGCCCACCAAATTCACAATAACCCTCTGAAGAGCATCCTACCCAGCATCACCTCCATCCCTGTAACCCTGAATTTCCCATGACTAATCCAACTAGCCTGCACTTCTTTGAACTGTGGGAGGAAACTGGAGCACCTGGAGGAAACTCACACAGAGAAAAATAATGAATTTGCAAACTTGACACAGTCATCCAACAGGGGAATTGAACATGGGTCTCTAGCCCGGTGAGGTAGCAATGCTAACACTGTGCCACCCAGATTTGAGATGTGATAACACATAAATTCAAATCTTTACAAAATAAAGCTGTTCAGCATTAAATTATCCAGTTGGCACAGTTATTACATTTCATTACACTTCAGCAGCCCCTGAACTTCCACATCTTCAAGA
The DNA here is from genome assembly GCF_004010195.1 of Chiloscyllium plagiosum. NCBI lineage: Eukaryota > Metazoa > Chordata > Chondrichthyes > Orectolobiformes > Hemiscylliidae > Chiloscyllium > Chiloscyllium plagiosum. The sequence goes on along the minus strand of NC_057742.1, from coordinate 29,570,450 downwards.
CAACGTGTAGTATTTCACAGTGACTTCACATTTTCCTAGAGTATTAATTGCTGAAAGTTTCAAGCTGCCTTTCCAAGTTTGTCATACACTTTTCATTTTGTGGTTTGGAGATGCCGATGTTGGACTGGGGTGTACAAAGTTAAAAATCACACAACACCAGGTTATAGTCCAACAGGTTTAATTGGAAGCGTTAGCTTTCGGAGTGCTGCTCCTTCATCACGTGGTTGTGAAGTATAAGATCATAAGACACAGATATTGTAACAAAAGTTTACAGTGTGATGTAACTGAAATGATATATTGAAAAACCTCTGTAGCTATGTTGAAGGCATCGTGAAATCCATTGTAAAGGGATCCCCCAGCTTCTGTCGCGACACTACAGGTTTCTTACAGAAACTCAGCACCCATGGACCAGTTGAATCGGGAACATTCCTTGTCACAATGGATGTGTCAGCACTCTACACCAGCATCCCCCACAATGACGGCATTGCGGTAATAGCCTCAGTACTCAACACCAACAACTGCCAATCTCCGAGCACCATCCTACAACTCATCCACTTTATCCTCGACCACAACATTTTCACCTTTGTCAACCGGTTCTTCATCCAGACACACGGAACAGCCATGTGGACTAAATTTGCATGCCAATTGCATCCAATTTTCATGCACAGGTTCGAACAAGACTATACACCAGATACATTGACGACATTTTCTTCCTCTGGTCCCATGGCAAGGAGTCACTGAAACAATTAAACAGTGATATCAATGAGTTCCATCCCACCATCAAGTTCACCATGGACTACTCTTTAGTATTTGTCTCATCCTTGGACAGATGCATCACCATCAAGGATAGGCACCTCAACACTTCAGTATACCGCAAACCCACGGAAAACATCACAATGCTACATTTCTCCAGCTTCCACCCGAAACATATTCAAACAGCCATCCCCCTATGGACAATCCTAGACACATACAGGATCTGTCAGATGAGGAGGTTCATGACAGGCACCTGGAAGTACTCAAGGATGTTCCATAAGAATGGGGTATGATGCTCAACTCATTGACCACCAGTTCCGATGTGCCACAGTGAGAAACCGTAATGACCTCCTCAAGAGACAGACATGAGCCACAACCGACAGGGTATACTTCATTGTCCAGTACTTCCAGGAGCCAAACAAATACGCCATATTCTTCGCAGCCTGTAACAAATTATCAATGAGGATGAGCACCTCGCCAAGACCTTCCCCATGCCCCTACATCTCACCTTTAAATAACCACCAAACCTCAAACAGATAGTTGTTCGTAGCAAACTGTCCGGCTTTCAGGACAACACTATACAGCCTTGTCACAGTAGACACTGCAAGACGTGTCAGTGTGTCAACACTGATACTACCATTACACGTGGGGACACCTCTCACCGTGTACTTGGCAGGTACTCATGTGACTCAGCCAGCGTTGTCTATCTCATATGCTGCAGGATGCCCTGAGGCATGGTACATTGGTGAGACTGAACAGAGGCTATGACAAAGGATGAATGGACATTGCACAACAATCAACAGACAGGAGTGTTCCGTCCCACCTTGGACCTTCCTCCAAGGCGGACTTTGGGACAAGCAATAGAACATAGAACATAAAACATAGAACATAGAACAATACAGCACAGAACAGGCCCTTCGGCCCACGATGTTGTGCCGAACATTTGTCCTAGCTTAAGCACCCATCCATGTACCTATCCAATTGTCGCTTAAAGGTCGCCAATGATTCTGACTCTGCCACTCCCACAGGCAGCGCATTCCATATCCCCACCACTCTCTGGGTAAAGAACCTACCCCTGATATCCCCCTATACCTTGCACCCTTCACCTTAAATTTATGTCCCCTTGTAACACTCTGTTGTACCCAGGGAAAAAGTTTCTGTGTCCCCTTGTAACACTCTGTTGTACCCAGGGAAAAAGTTTCTGACTGTCTATCTATTTCTCTGATCATCTTATAAACCTCTATCAAGTCACCCCTCATCCTTCGCCGTTCCAATGAGAAAAGGCCTAGCACTCTCAACCTATCATTGTACGACCTATTCTCCATTCCAGGCAACATCCTGGTAAATCTTCTCTGCACCCTCCCCAAAGCTTCCACATCTTTCCTAAAATGAGGCGACCAGAACTGCACACAGTACACCAACTGTGGCCTAACCAAAGTCCTGTACAGTTGCAACATCACTTCACGACTCTTGAATTCAATCCATCTGCTAATGAACGCTAATACACCATAGGCCGTCTTACAAGCTCTATCCACCTGAGTGACAACTTTCAAAGATCTATGAACAGAGACCCCAAGATCCCTCTGTTCCTCCAAC